>NC_139697.1:76604737-76609737 GCF_964188405.1 Protomyctophum parallelum | reverse complement strand
ACTACTTCTAATCCACTGCATCATCAGCCAATCGTTTCACTTTTGACTTGACTTCACTGCAATTATTTGACAGCTTTAGTTTCTAGCTACTCTAAGGATTACTACTTTAGATTTTGTAGGCTCATCATACTTAATTCAATTGCTACTCAGCGGTGAGTTAAGAGTCACATATGGTTAGGTTTATTGTCAATGGTTTGGTCGGTTGGTTGGTTATGTGTAAATGTTTTTGAATGTGGTAGGAAATTGTCTTCCAACAAGGAGACACAAATCCCTGTGAACCACAGGCCAACTGGAACTGTACTTTCCCAACTTCACTTTAAAGGGCCCCCATTTTTAGCTTTTCTTTGAATGTCATATGCTGTTCAATATATCTTTTAAATTCACACCTGCAATCTCTGTCTCTGTCTCTCATTCATTGGTCTTCACTCATACATTGAGCTCCCAGATGAATCTGGTTATTTCTGGTTTAAAAGTAGTCAATTTATCACTATATAAAAACCTGCTGTTATCCTTGTGTAACTTGCTACAAGTGGTAGAAAAGGGGTGAACAAAATTTATGTTATATTTCATTAAAATAAGCCCTTGATTCCAGCTTTAATGATGGTTGCTCTTACGAATTTCACCCACATCTTTACGTCTGTAAATCTGTGATGTGACAATTACGTTGATTCTTTATCCTTGATTCTAATTATTGTCGACTGCAATCAAAATTCTCTGATCAGCACACCCTTGTACTTTTCATCCATCCAGGAAAATTGCACCGAACAAAACATTGCTCGTGTACAGTATTGGATCTGTTCCTGTTGCTGCTTGCATTGGCAAACTTACAGTATGACAGTCAGGTCTCCTTTCTCCCATAATGTTCTTTGAAACCAGTGACGTGGCTGAAAAATGGGACAATAATTGTCTATTATTATGTACGTAATTATGTAACAAAGGATCGGATCCAAGCCAAGGGAGGATTTATTTTTTTAAATTAGATAATACATCTGTACATGTCTGATGATAACGCATCTGCTCTGCCTCTGTGAAGTTAATTTTAACTTTACTTCAAAAACATCTCCAGCCACCTTTGCTGCTGAGGTCTTATCTGCTGCTTGCACAAATTCCCAGCGTTACAGTCACGTACGACGCCTCCCCACTGGTCTCATTATGCTGTTTACACCTGAACAGTTGCCAATGCGATGTGGCCTGACATCTCGTTGTGATAGCAGAGTCCCAGAGTTGGCTTGTATACTGGGCCAGGCTTAAGTCCTTACGGCCCCAAGCACAATTTAATTTGGCCCAGGGCTTTCTCTCAATGGGCAGAGAGAGTTATTCATTAACAAGGACCTGTTTGATTTTTATTCAACTTTTGGCATTCATTTTAGCCAATGACACAGGGTGACAACATTTCTAATAGTTTCTCCCTTTTTCCTCCCCACACACCTTTCTGTGTTGTCACTGCTCTTGTATCCTAGACTGACTCACCTGTCAGTGAGGAGCCCCCGCCGGGAGAACGTACTGTAGGGCCTTCATCCTATTCCTCCCGAACCAATACTCCCTGCTGACAGGGAAGTACTGTATACATCAAAGGAATAACCTCTCAGAATGTCAAAGAGTAGTTTATTCTCAAATTGAGATGTGTCAGAGTGGCGGACTGGAGGAACTAAGGGCCCCAGCCCATAGGAATACATGCAGTGACAAAATATGCCCTGAACGCGGTTCTCGCGTAGACGGCCGACACAGGTGGAAGGTGGAAGCCCACAGCCTCTGTGGTGGTGTGCAGGGACTTTACCACTGCGTCCCCCAGGCCTGTAACTGTTTGTTTCATCAGCTTTCATAAAGGTCTGTCCTCCATGGTGCCAGATGCACATATTGTATATCTATATCCCTATATACACAAGTAAGAAGCGCAAACGCGGGAAGCGAACGCAGCTCGTAAATTGCAATAACAACAATTAGAATTACGTACTTTTTTTTTCTTTTTAGTTAGTAATTTTTTAAAGTTTTCTACTGTGTGTGTGTGTGTGTGTGTGTGTGTGTGTGTGTGTGTGTGGTTGTTTGTGTGTGTGTGTGTGTGTGTGTGTGTGTGCTACAGCTGCGCCCTCTGGTGGCGGGCGGGTGGTGTAACAGTGGGACAGACAGACAGACACACACACAGACATGATCTGCAGGGTCTCATAGTTAGTGCTCATTGCGTTCGCAATCACTGCAAAGCTTAAAATGCAATTCAGATGGCATGTTATTTAGACAGATGGTGGGTTCATTTGTTGACCTGGCATCCTAGATTACTGAGGCAATGTACAGAATCAGATTATAATTTATTTTATAATATACATTTAGCGCATTAATAAGCACAACAATTTAGAATATGGAGATACGAGATTTCTGTCCGACAGCAACGAATTGTAAACTGTGCATAATACAGTCACAACAATACATTCAGCATATACAACACCTCAATAACCAGGCTACTCAATACCTACATTAATTTATTTCAAAATCTAATAGCCTGCAAAATATAGTAGGCCTACCTGTGTTTTCAGAACAGTGCATGTTCCACCATTTACTAGAGTTCTCCCTCCTCTTTTGAACAGCACTCCAGATATTGCATGTCTGTTCTTTATCTATATTCATCTGAGTCTGGCTAGCTCTCTCTATACTCTCCAGTCTGCTCCTTTGAACCTGCCAACCGCATGTGCTTTATATCTCTGCTGAGCATCTCTCTCCTGTTTCTGAGTATTTATTTTATGTGTGTGTGCATGTGTGTGTACACCGCGTACATTTAATAACTATTTTTTTCTTTTACTCAGTAGTGTTTGTGTGTGAGTTTGTGTGTGTGTGTGTGTGTGTGATATTGCAGCTCACGCTGTGTGGGTTGAGTGTTTCTGGACTGGTACGAGAGAGATAAGGACATGTAAAAGTTCACAGATTGAGAGATGGAAGGGCCGTTTTCAGACACCGAGGGCTGCAGACTACGGCCATATGGCCCCGGCACAGCGGGACAACAAATCTCCCACCATGCATCTGCTCTTTCTTTTAACAGACGACACGGGGTCTTTTCATCTGAGCCACGGGTTAGCAGTCTGCCACATGAATGTGTAATCAGCTTGGAACGTGGTCTGGACACTACCTTGTACTTTACGACTGACATTTTACCTGTCTTAAGCCCAAACCACACCAAAGGGTCAGGTTGGGACAAAAACGTTTTACGGTAAAACACACCAATGCAACTCATTGAGTTGCAATGAGTTGCATTGGTGTGGTCTACCTTAAAAACCGTTTTGTCCCAACCCGACCCTTTGGTGTGGTTTGGGCTTTAGAGTTACAATTAGAATTTAGGCATTCATCAAATTTGAAAAACTGTAAAAGAGACGTCCACTGTCACACCAAGCACTCTGCTATATATTATTTTAAAAAATCTAATTCTAACTCAAGTGGATGGCACAGTCCACACCACAACTATAAAGTAACATAGTATAAACGTAATAGTGCTAGTAAAATATAAATAAAAGGCATGAACCCTAACAGTGTTAACATCGGGGCACGGTGGCACAGTTGGTAGTGCTGTCGCCTCACAGCTAGAAGGTCCTGGGTTCGATTCCCGCTCGGGGCGCTGTGGGTGCTGGCGGCGTGTTTCCTCCTCCGCGTCATCAGTGCCCATACCTGAAGGCGGGGTTGGCGAAAGGGCCTTTCTGTGTGGAGTTTGCATGTTCTCCCCGTGTCCCCTAGGGTAGGTACCCTCACAAAAACATGCAGTAATCCTGGTCTCTAAACTGCCTCCCCCTGGCCAGCCGGGACGCCTGATGGAGGGGAAAGGAACTGGTTGGAATAACGTGTTCCTTCCACGCGCTACGTCCAACCAGGGAAACTCCCCCCTGTCAGGTGTAAAGGAGCAACTTGGACACTCAAGCATGAAGGAAGCATGAGTTAAGTCCGTTGCTCTCCCTAGGTTGGCGGAGGGTGTGTAGAGCCCAGGATCACATCACAGGATGATTGACACAGGGGTGAAAAATGGGTTACAAAATCGTGGGACAAAAACCCCCCAAAAAAAAACAGTGTTAACATCTTAACATAACATCTTCAGTGTTAATTTATAGTAACTCTGAGAGTGCTCTCGGTTGAGGATTTTACTGTGGTCAAATTCATTGAGTGCAAAGAAACCAACGTGCTACGAAGTAAGACACCAAACCTTAAGAGGCATCTGTCTACATAAAAAATCCATTGGTTGATGGGGGCTGATTTGGGAAATGGGAATTATGGCATTTGCCAAAATGCTCTCAATCCACATGACGTTGTCAGTGTTGTTGCCAGCCTGGGGGAGGGGGAGCGTGGTGGGGAGGTCGGGGAGGAGCAAACCATGCCTACTTAGGAGACCATTTGTAGGATTTGTAGTCCATTGCACCTCTAGTGGCTCCAATGAAGTTTGTGCATCTTCATATATAGACAATCTTTGACTAGGGTTAGTTGACCAAACCGTGAATTGTTTCTCCCCTATGCAACGGCAGCCAGTCCAAACATGACCTCTCAAGACAGCTAAATGCATGTAAAACAGGTCATATTGTTGGTGATAATGTCATACTCGTTAATCACTTCATGTATGCAAGAGGACTTATTAATACTCATACAGGTATACTGCATGCAGGGTTACAACAGTTATTGAGGATATGCTCACTCACAGTATGGCAAAGAGCATGACATTGCATTTAATGCCCCAAGAAAAATGTAGCATCATGGTTGTCAGATGTAGAGAGGACAGGACAGTGTTCTATCTGCCAGATGCTGCTCTGGGTGTGTGTCTAGGGAATTCAAATGTCCTGGACATATCCTCTCAGAGGATCTCAGGGATGATGACAGTGCACCAGCGATAGTGTCGCAAAATATAATGCTCAGGCAATTATGGAAATGTTCCGTGATCTGTAAATGTAAAATGTGCAGTGTACCGCCCATGTATGGTCCTCTTATGGTCCTCTTACAGAGTGAAAAGCATGCAACGGCTTAGAGTGGCATACAATGAT
>NC_139697.1:76584737-76599737 GCF_964188405.1 Protomyctophum parallelum | reverse complement strand
AAGCACCTCTCGAAATAATGTCACAAAAATGAACGAGTGGACCTTGGGACCATGTGGCATGAAAGCAGTAGTGGAAAGTAACTTAAGTATATTTATTATAAATATATTCCAAATATTGTACTTTTACTCTGTATACATTTCAGCTATTTGAAAATAGCCGATATACAAACTCGCACTGTGTCGCTATGCAACGTACTGTGAGTTTGTAGATCAGCTATTTAAAAAATGGGACATTCTGCATAAAGAGTACTTTTAATTTGGTACGGTAATACAAATAAAACATTTGAGTACTGCATGAAAGTGGCTAGCCCAGGAAGGACACTGAGGATTCTATTGTGCAGCAAATCACATGCAGGCACAGCAACATCCAGTGTTAACTTAAACCCCAAGAGTGTTAAAATGGAGGTAATAATAGTTTTCACGAGTCTCTTTAACACCAACAAACACAAATACAACCCAGCACACCCCAGAGTGCACAAAACGCATGTTTTAGCACTGCATCTCCGTCCAGATGGCACGATTGTAAAGTAACGATTCGGGGGATGATGCAGTGTCATTCGCTATTGTGAGTTCTAAGTGTTTGATGGCTTTTTATATCTGAGAAAAATTGAAGTCCCGCACACTGTCTTCACTTATATCAGCATAGTTTATTAGGCCTACTGGAGACTCCAACAAGCCTAATAAAATACTACTATAAGTGAAGACTTCCAGACATACATTCCAAGACTTTTACTTGTATCAGAGTATTTCTATATTGCAGTATATTGACACTTTTACAACATTTGAGTAGTTTTTCCACCACTGTACACGTCTCTCCCTGCTGCTGCGGTGTTCTCCACCGGTTCTCGTCCAGTATCTCAGCGGCCAGCCAACACTCCACACTGTTTCTTTTTTTATATATATTTATTTTTTATCCCACAATTTTGTAGACCATTTTTCACCCCTGTGTCAATTATCTAATGTGATCCTGGGCTCTACACACCCTCCGCCAACCTAGTCCCCATATATGGGGGACATGGGGAGAGCAACAGACTTGAACTCATGCTTCCTTCATGCCTGAGTGTCCAAGTTGATCCTTTACACCTGACAGGGGGGAGTTTCCCTGGTTGGACGTAGCGAGTGGAAGGAATACGTTAGTTATTCCAACCAGTTCCTTTCCCCTCCATCAGGCGCCCCGGCTGGCCAGGGGGAGGCAGTTTAGAGACCAGGATTACTGCATGTTTTTTGTGAGGGTATACCTACCCTAGGGGACACGGGGAGAACATGCAAACTCCACACAGAAAGGCCCTTTCGCCAACCCCGCCTCGGGTATGGGCACTGATGAAGGAATGGAGGAAACATGCCGCCAGCACCCACAGCGTCTCGAGCGGGAATCGAACCCAGGACCTTCTAGCTGTGAGGCGACAGCACTACCAACTGTGCCACCATGACCCTCCACACTGTTTCTAATGAGCAGTGGAGGAAAAAAGTACTCAAATGTTTTACTTAAGTAAAAGTATCGATATTGCAATATAGAAATACTATAGAAGTACAAAGGTAATGGGATCAAAATGTACTTAAAGTACCAAAAGTAAAAGTACTCATGCTGAATGTCTCATTTCAAGTGTTCAAATGTATAAAGACAATGCGTCATTGCGAGCTTGTAGATCTGCTATTTTCAAATGCCCGAAATGTATATGGCTGAAGATGTTACTGTATATGTGTATATGTGTGTATATATGTTGCTGTAATAATAATCAAAATGTACAAAGTAACTAGTAACTAAAGTTTTCAAATAAATGCAGTGGAGTAGTAAGTAAAAGTACTGAAAATTGGAAATACTCAAGTAAAGTTTATAATGCGATCCAGCATCGCAAATATTATATTGACCAGTTCTTGGCTCTCCATCGCCGGGCAGCGCTTTGCTTCCATGTTCCATGACGTGAAGCTCAGATTGAGGTGATCATACAGAATATCCATGTTTTCGGAGATAAAAAAAAACAAACGTTGTGGCTTTTTGTGGCATTAAAACATCGGCGGGGAATGAGTTAAGTAAATGTACTTAGTTTTAATGAGTGCCATAAGAAACCAACTAAGCCATATTCAGTGTTTGGTGATAATTAATTTCACACCCTTAAATTGGTGACCAACATCCTCTTCAAGTTTGACAACCCGTGGATGCACTTCACGTATTGTGTTATAATTAGTGCTGGTCCTCTGCTTGCTGTTTACTGTAACTAACAGGAAGGTGTTAAGCTTTGATTTAACAGAAGGCTTTATTGGAATGGGAAACATTATGTTTACCATGTCAAAGCAAGTGTGAAATAAAGACAATCAAACGTAAAAAATTAAGAATCATACAATTAAAGACCTAGCCATACAATAACCAGAGCCGTATTAAAGGATAAAAAAATGCATTATTTTCTTCTATCGATTGCTCATCCCATGGAGACTTGAATGCAGGGATTTTTTTGTTTGTGTCGCATTCCTATAAACCAATAATTTGATGAATAATTTGGAGACACAAAGAGTCTCCTTTGCATGCTCATAGGGAACCACTCATCAAATTATTGGCTTATAGGAATGCGAAGGAAAACAAACAAAATAAATCCCTGCATTCAAGTCTCCATGGGATGAGTAATCATGAGTGAACTATCCCTTTAACTTTGCAAACAAGTAGGTAAAAAAACCTTGTTTCAGACAAACTTTTTCATCACAACTGAAGATTCATCAGTGTCAAAACATCAAGGTAAGAATGAGGGAGGTTAACGGATCAATAGATCACTGGAGAGAGAGAGAGAGAGAGAAAGGAGAGGATTATAACGGACACGAAGAACTAGAGAGAAAATAAAAAGTACTCAGGAGAGGGAACACGCAGAACAATAGTGTAGGGTGCGTGCGTGTGTATTCTATGGTTCCCTGCACTGGCCCTTGGCTTTGTGCAGAGGCACCTGCGACAGCCTCAGCATACTTCAACGTTTAAATGCATCCTTCACTGATCAGGGTCAGCTGTGTGTGTGTGTGTGTGTGTGAGAGAGAAAGAGAGAGAGATAAATTGAGTGAGAGAGAAATGAGAGATAGAGTGCTGTAGAGCGAAAATAACCTGCACCCATCTTTGCATGTGGTAATTGGGTCGTTTACTGGGCGAAGACTATCTCAACACTAATCAAGCTCTAATTATACTCTGGAAAACATTCCACACCCTCTGACACACACACACACACGCATCACGCTCGTGCACACACACACGCCTCCAGGTCTTAAGTAATAAGACCTGGTAAATGCAAAATACAGCCCAATGAGTCCAGACGGTGATGCAGACCGACAGAGTGACATGTGACATCACAGGGGGCAGTAACGCTCGCCTTCAGTCTCATGAGACACACAATGCAAGTGTCACATACCGCCACATGTGTACGTGTACACTATAGGTCAGGGATGTCAAACTCAAATACACAGTGGGCCAAAATAAAGAAATTGGTACAAGTCGAGGGCCGGACTGTGTTTCAACACACGGGCCATTTTTGTGTAGAGGGGTAGCTGAAAGTTGACCACAAGTGATATACTTTCACTGCTGATCAATAGTGGAGAGAAGACGCATGCTTGCGCTTGCGGGCCCTCGATACGTGACAATGCACTCGCAGTGCATTGTGGGACTTGTAGTATTATTACAATATTACCAGAGGGCCAGTTCTAATACTAATTCAATATCATCCCGCGGGCCAAAGATAATTCATTCACGGGCCTGATTTGGCCCCCGGGCCTTGAGTTTGACATATATGCTATAGGTGCACGCATAGGTGCACATACGTGAACACACACACACACACACACACACCACAGGGAACAGAGTCACAACACATTGAAACGTAGAGAGAATTTATTGCATACAGGGATGGCTGCAACATCTTGGGTGTACAAGTACATGTGTATACACACATGTGCACATGTGCAGATGCACCCGCTGTGCGCACGCACGCACGCACGCGCGCACACACACACACACACACACGCCAGCCAGTGGAGCATAGAGACACCAATCACAAAAATTTCACAGCTGACTGACTCTGATCTAGCAGACTTTTATGCATCTGTGTCTGCTGAAGTGGAGTGTCTGTGTCTGTGTGCGTGCGCGCGTGCGCGCGCTCGTCTGTGTGTGTGTGTGTCTTTAACCCATTTTTGGCGGGAACCCCTTTTGGTGTTATAGCAGATCTATAGCGTGCCACCGCGGTGACCGCGCTTGTAGGTCTGCTATTTTTGAAAAATCGAACGACTGACAGAAACATATATGCTTTTAGAATCTGATCTCAGGTCAGAATGGGTTAAGGTATACCGGCTGCTCTCCGGAGCCCAGCCATCACCAGAACTGGAACACTATGGCAGATATTCTCCACAGAGAGTGGCGAGAAATGAGCCTGTCCAAAAAAAAAGGAAAAAAGGCAGTACTGTAAAGAAAGTTTGATGGTGTGCGGGGGGGGGGGGGGGGGGGGGGTTGGGGGGTTGGAATGGGGGCCGATGCTCTTCTTGATAGTTGTTTGTTCTACTCCCACTGCAAGGCGGTGGAAAGAGAAAGAAGAAACACTTGCTCCTTCGCAGCAACAACACGGCTCTCCATTAAATGACACTGTGATGGGCAGAGGGGACGTTTGTCTCCTCTTCCTCGCCACCATGAGTATGAATCACCCTCCTCTCCCCCTCTTTCTCCGCATTGTTCCTTTTATTAACTTCCAAGCCCACTCTCTGGCTCTCCGTCTTTGTATGGTTGTTATGAAATACATCGGCATCAATTGTTAATGTGCCGTCTGGCATCTCGTCTCTCTCTTTTTTTCAGTTTTTTGGGAGGAAGGGGGTTCTTTTTCATCTCAATTTGTTTTGAAAATTGCTAAGAGAGAAATGCCACTGTGTGTGTGTGTGTGTGTGTGTGTGTGTGTGTGTGTGTGTGTGTGTGTGTGTGTGTGTGTGTGTGTGTGTGTGTGTGTGTGTGTGTGTGTGTGTGTGAGCGTGCACCCCAAAAATGTGGATTTTCCACATGATTATACGTCTGGCGAAGTCCAGCGAAGACAAAAGCGAACAACGCGCCAATCATGATTAGAGCACCGAAGTCTGACGTCAATATCGGTAGAGGGCTCTAAGTCCACAGGTTCATGTACTTTTTATTTGCATTGCAGATTTTAGATCGCCTCATATAAGAACGGTGTTATAAAATAAACAAATCATCCCCAAATCAACCTCATAAGGATATGAAGAATCAACTGACTGAGATAAAACGCTATTGTTACTGAATTAGTTAAATTTTCGCTAGAATATGAAATATGACTGACTGACTGTCATAAACGATACAGAGCCATCTCCCCGTCAATATCGCCGGGACAGTTTGTTTATTTTTGGACCACAATTCTTATGAGACGATTTTAAGAGGACCCAATGTTATTCTCCATAGAGAAAAAAATTCATGAAACATGGGATGAGCGAGTGACGTCAGGACTTCGACGCTATATAGGAGGCAGCCGATCATGTCACTTGTCACTAAAGTCGTCTTTACGGTCGTCAGTAGTGGTGGGTGCAAATGTAGTCCAGGCGTTTTTCAAGCACCTGGCAAAAAGGCACATTGGATTCTGTATGCAAAGGCCTTAAGCCTGATTTAAGGTCATGGGGGCATGATGAATTTATTTTAATAAATGCTGGTGAGTATTTCACATCAAAACTATTCATTATAGTTGATGTTGATGTTTTTACTCGCAAAAATTGTAGCTACCGTAATTTTCCGGACTATAAGCCGCACCTGAATATAAGCCACACCAGCCAAATTTAGGGAAAATCCCATATACAAGCCGCACCGGACTATAAGCCGCACCGGACTATAAGCCGCAGCTACGTTAGCTCAGAGCCTGAGATGGCTCTGCGTTAGCTGTAAAAATCCATAGATTAACCGCACCGTTGTATAAGCTGCAGGGTTCAAATCATGGGTAAAAAGCCGCGGCTTATAGTCCGGAAATTACGGTAATTGTAATCACACTGGAAGAAAAGAATTGCCCCGGTGTGTTGTAACTGGTCGTTGAGGACGGTGTCGTGTGCCAAAAATGTGTGGGTGAGCATAAACGAAGCATTACACTTGTAATAGTGGAGACAGGAAAGTAATAGTAATAGTGGAGACAGGAAGAGAAAAGTTAGAAGAGATTTAAAAGATGAAAAGGGTATAGGAAGGGTGGCTGAATCCTGAGGATGTGGAGAGATAGAGAAAGTATAGGGGTTGGGATCAGGAGTCATAGTTCTGAGGAGGCTCTCAGCAGGGGGACCATTTTAATGGATAACTCGGCATGTCACAAACGTCAGGCCCGTTTTGTGGCCAGTCCTCCCTGCAGGATATAGAGAACCTATATGGTGACCTTGAGCTTTGAGGGCTTGACTTATAGGAAGACAAAGTGAAGACAGCACGGAACAAGGTTTTACATTTCTTTGATAGACATTTTTGAAGAAGCAGTGATGTCAGAAATGATTTATTTATTTCATTTCAGTTATGGTTTTACATGATTATATTAATTTTACTTTGTACTTTTTCTTTTTTACATAATCCATAACAGAGAAGAAAAGGAGCAGGAAGGAGATAAATCTTATTAATACCTGCCCCTATCTATCATTTAAAAATACATCCTATTGATGCTGCTACCAAGTTTTACATCACCATGATTACATCAAATAAAAAGAGAGAAAACAAAGAAAGACAAAAATAACATAGAGCTCAACAAGAGAACAAACAAAACAAAGCTGAGGGAACGAAATACATTTTCGTGTTGTCCGAGCGAACAGATTTTTATAATCATGTCTTCTTCTATGGTCCTCATCCTCTGAGCTAAACACAAATAACTTCTGTAACGGTATTGGTAATGATCTGTTTTTCGCTCTGAACAACACTAATAATGTTTGTAATTCAACCAAATACATGATTTTCAGAACGCCTGATAACATAAAAAGCCTATTGGTGTGTGCTCTGATATCCTCTTTATAAATGATTCTTAACGCTCTTTTTTTGTAACATAATCAAAGGAGTCTGTATGCGTTGCCCCATACTTCCAAACAGTAAATAAAATATGGTAATATATGTACACATAACAGCTTCAGGGAAGACATTTTGTGTATGTTTCCGTGTCCTCAGAGAGCTCCATTTCTCTACATGCAACAACAGGCCTGGAAGGAATCGGCTTTTAACTTCATTCTCCTGCTTGGTTTACCCACCCCGCAAAGTCGGTAGGGTCTGAGCCAGTAACGCCCAGCCATCACTCACCATTTAACCTAATTGGCCAAGAGCCACAGGGGGGGTTTGATACAAGTCCTGTACCTTCTTAGACAAAGAGGTGCTGTACAAATGGGCAAGGCTGATATGAACACGTCTCTTTGTACCGACCGACTGAGAAACGGATCTCTCATATACCCTAACAATGCTGCTCTGGAGTGCTTTATGATTCATAATGGGGTGGCACAGTTATGCTAGCCACATGAATCCTAGGGTATAATGGACATGATTGCAACATGGATACGGTAGGCCCTATGGTAGGCAAAAAGTCATTAACTTGTGCCGGCCGGAGCTTGCCGGAGCTCAGCTCCGGAACCTCCCTCCTGCACTCTGTTACCTATAGAAGGGCATTTCCAGTGTACCGCCCTCCCAATGCACATAAAATATACAATATGTCTGCATTATTATTTCAGTTTAATTTTCAAGTCAACTAGGCTTTAGACTGGAACTCACCTATGCTTTCTATGGCATAATGTGTGTGTGTGTGTGTGTGTGTGTGTGTGTGTGTGTGTGTGTGTGTGTGTGTGTGTGTGTGTGTGTGTGTGTGTGTGTGTGTGTGTGTGTGTGTGTGTGTGTGTGTGTGTGTGTGTGTGTGTGTGTGTGTGTGTGTGTGTGTGTGTGTGTGTGTCTGCGTCAATTTAACAAAGGTGCAGACGATCAGAAATCAGCAGAGAGAGACCGACATTTGAGCTATTGTATGCCGAATTGAAGTGGACCCGGCCCCAGAGTTTTTTTTCTCCCTGGAAATAAAAATGTTGAACGTTTCCGAGGCTAACTAGGCTTCGTCCTGGTCATAGCTACTTCCATTTCCAGTACGATTCCAAAATAAAGCATGTGTTGAATGATCACATTGCAAGTAATTCACATTCATTCATATGCCACACATCAATCCGAGGTCCTGCACATACCTTATAGTCGTACTTCTCTCTTTTCACACTTTTTTGACTTGAGAGCTACTTTCAAAATGGCCAGCTAAACGAGATCTACCCACCAAAAAAGCTTTTTTAAAAGCAAACTACAAAAAAATCCTCATGCAGTAGATTAATGTATGGTTGGTTATGTTTCTTTTTTTAAGAATGTTTTTTTCGCCTTTTTTTCTTTTTATTGATAGAGGGATAGATGAAAGTAGGCTGACAGGAAATGAGGAGAGAGATACGCAGTAAAGGCCGTCGGGATCAGGAGTCGAACCCGCGGCACACAAGGTGCCCAGACAGCTACACCAGCCGCCCGGGCCAAGGTTGGTTATGTTTGAGTAGGTCCGTGGGCAGGAGCTTATTATGCTTGTAATATACTAGACCTGTACGTGCCCGTCGGCTACTGGCCTACTTGAGAACGATGAAACTTGGGAACCTAATAATACCCGTTTTCATCTCTGTATCTGCCTGTGTCTGAAGAGGGCTGACTGACTGTGAAAAGTGAATCAATTGTCAGGAGTGGGGTTGCCATGGCAATCAATTGGCTGAGGCAGAGACTGGAAATTGCACAGGTGAGGGGATTTAGGCTGATTAGGCCCACTGGCAGTGCCTGAGCAGAGCCTTTTGTGGTGGTTTTGGAGAACCGTGGGTCCGACCGACTCGAAACGGTTCTCGAGTTACGTGCAATACAACCGTACACACACGCAGACATGCAGAGACGTGGCACATTTATAGTAGGATGTTATGTCTATAGATGCATTGCATGTACTGTGTGTATGTACTGCCTGTATATTTGTATTTAAACATTGAATGTATTACTGGAGTTCTTCATGTGTATACTTTTTAGGAGAAGTTCTCGATAATCCTTTTGGCTTCTAACTTCTCCTGCACAATATTAATGTATCTTTCTCCTGTTTTTAACCTTTTTACGTGCTAATAAATAAAACCTAAGTACCGGTACAAACAAAAAAAAACACTCTTATTTTGAAATGAATGCCCGCTTTGAGAGGAATTGGTGGCTATGGGCCTGCAACGCTTGACACATTGTCAAGCCTGTGCTTATGACGGTCGGTGCGTAACAAGTCTAAATCTCAATCACAAACATCCTCCGGCACCTAATAATGTACAAATTAAGCAATGAAGCTTGTAGTACGGCAATTGTTGGAGACAAGATTCGGTGTAGAGGGACAATATAGAAGGGGGTCAAGTACAGACAGACCAGACCCCTATTGGACCCTGGTCAAGGAAGTACAGTAATATTAATATTGAAGAGGCTGTGTGTGGACGCAATTGTGTCCCAATTTTGTCCTTGCAAATAATATAAGAAAAGTCCTTACATCACCTTGCACAATGTAGAGTTTGTTGTGCCTATATCACTATAGGTTTAAAAGCATTTTGACCTGAGATCAGATTCTAAAAATGTCTTCTACATCCTGACAGTTTTCTGAAAAAGCTATGTTTCTATGTCAGTCGTTCTTCGATTAAAAAAAAATAGCAGACCTACAAGCTCGTAGCGCTCGTAGCTAAAGCATAACATAATGCTAACACCAAACGGGGTTCCCGCCCAAAATGGGTTAAAAGCATTTGAAAATACAAATTGCAGATCAAGTTGAGTACTTTGTTGACGTTGCGATATCTGCAGTCTGTCAATGATCCAACATAAAACGATCTTTGGGAATTAAAACGAGTTCAGTGACTGTATACCCGTCTCTAGAATTCTAAGCTGTGTACTGTATGCTTTGACAGGATCCAGTATATGCCAGATATGGAGGATGGAGATGACTGGAGATGCTGCTGGAGGGGTCGACCGAGGGTGAACTAAAGACATCTCTTTATCCACATGGGCTCAGTTGGACCCTGCATGGACATCACTTACACAACTGATGAGGTCAAGTAGAAGACAGCTCGCTCAAAGTAGGAACATTATTTCATATTTTCTTTCTTTCTTCGCTGCGTGCGTGTGTGTATACAGTATACTAGTGTGATTCAAGGTGTTGTACTGATTGAAATGGATTGTACTGTTGCTGTTATTTTGGGACCCAATGACTGGGTGGCTGAATGTCAGTGGCCACTTCTGGCCCTGGAATTGAAGGCTGAAGTGAATCTGCTGTGTATGTTGAGTTGTATCTGCCATTGAAGGTAGTGAGTTGTAACAAGGAACACACTTGGAATTGAAGATGATGATGTGGAATCTACAGTGTGGCTGTTGTTGAAGCTTATGAGTTGTTGTGACAGGTTGGCTGTGTTGGTTCATGACTGGCTTGGTGGGAAAACCATTACATACATTATTATATTACATATAAAGTCCTGGACTCTATTGTGTCTCATCCTCTAGTCTAGATCACTGGTTCCCAAACAGTGGGTCGGGACCCATTTGTGTGTCACGGACAATTTAAAACAACCAAAATAACAAATCTAAGAAATGTGTGTGCTTGTAGAGCTGCTATTTTAACTAGTTTGGGTTCCAGGCAAACATATAATATAACTATTTTGGGTCACAGGCTAAAAAGTTAGGAACCATGCTCTGTATTTTTACTTTCAAACTTAACCAAACAAACAAAAGAAGTGGTCACAAATGTGAGCGGTGGGATTAAATTATATTTACAGTATAATTATGATTACGCTTGTAGATCAGCGTTGTGAGCTTATAGATCTAGATTTTGTATACAATGAATACATTGTATAAATATTATATTATATAATTATATGTATGAATCAGGCTTCACTCTCATGCGAAGGCCCATTCTGAGCCAGGGACAACCTTGTTGTGGTCGGCCCGTAATCCCTCCTGCATCTTGGAGGATGAGGTGGAGTGGCAGAGACGTAGAAAAGAGGAGACATCAGTCAGGAAATAATATGAGAAGGGCAATAGGAGGCGGAGGAACGATGGATGGGGCGAAAACAGGGGGATGTGTCACAGCTTCTCTCCATCAGCCAAAGAGAGATTGATGACGGAACAGGAGGCATGTCGCTTAAACTCCCCCAATCTGTCACACGGCTGCAGCACCTGGCCTCATCTGAAGGTTGTCGGTTAAACTCCGCCATCAGTCACGGTGCCTGGCTCATCTGAAGGTTAGAGCCATCTGGAGAAGCCTGATTGTCATCGTCCGTCCCCCTCAATGCTGCCAGAGCACACAGACACACACACCCTACACTATTGTTCTGCGTGTTCCCTCTCCTGAGTACTTTTTCTTCTCTCTCTAGTTCTTTGTGTCAGTTCTAATCCTCTCTCTCTCTTTCTCTCTCTCTCTCTCTCGCTCTCTCTCTCTCTCTCTCTCTCTCTCTCTCTCTCTCCAGTGATCTATTGATCCGTTAACCTCCTTCATCCTTACCTTGATGTTTTGACGCTGACGAATCTTCAGTTGTGATGAAGAAGTTTGTAACTGTGTTTTCCAAACTCTTTATAGCCTTATAGACCCAAAAGAGAAATTTGAGCCTGG
This sequence comes from Protomyctophum parallelum, assembly GCF_964188405.1. Lineage (NCBI taxonomy): Eukaryota > Metazoa > Chordata > Actinopteri > Myctophiformes > Myctophidae > Protomyctophum > Protomyctophum parallelum. The sequence continues at coordinate 76,588,113 of NC_139697.1, read as the reverse complement.
GACTCAAACAAGTGAAAATAGCCGAACCACAAGATCAGCCATACAAACTGGTCTGCAACTGTTTGTGAAGCAGCGGTACAGTTACAGTACAGTCTCTGTCTGGTGTTATGTCCAACACTGTAACTTTTCAACCCTTATCAGGGTCCATTATTTATTCTGCATTTGAGCCATATGGACCATTTAGATGGAGATTTAGCCTCTCAGACCCAAAACTTTGAATATTTTTGTTGATGTTGGATTAGATTCTGTCCACAATTCCAGGAGGACCACTGGTGGTCCCCGCCCGGACCACTGGTTATAAACTACTGAAGTAGGAGATTAATTTACAATTTACCGATAGCAACGGTTATGTAAGTATGTACATACGTACAGTATGTTCGTGTGAGTGGACAAGCCACAAACATAATGTTATGTGTCCACTTTGGAGGATGGATGATAGCACGCAGCAGCCAAAGACAGATGTCCTCAGGTGTGTATACGTTGGTAGTGTGATACTAGTACTACTACAGGCCAGAACCACATCTTCTCCAGATTTTGTTTGGCAAGCTGTCGTTTTGTATTGTAAAACGGGTGCTGTGAGAAAGTGCAGCAATTTCCAAAAGCTTGTCTTTAAAGACAGACATTAAGCGGTGCAGCTCTCAGCTCGAGTGATGGCCCATTTAACTTCTAATACAGTGTAAGAAATGTGTGGAATCCATCATTGCTAGTGAAGTGAAAATGACAACAGCATTCAGATCTTTGTTTTTGTAGAAGATAGTTAAAGACAGGTCCCTATAGGCTTGCTCCGTCATAAAAGCTGTCGGAACAAACAATTGCACATAGAATATTCTGCCGAAAGATGTGAAGTTGAATTGCTTTTTCCCCTTAAATTCTGCTCCACATCAGTTGTAAAAGTTCTTGGTTCCAAAGTTCAAGATCAAGATACAGCATACTGTAGAACATGTAATTTTATTTTACTTGGGTAATGTAAAAAAGTAAACTAAAAGTTTTTGCTGATACATCAGTTACCCCCTAAAATAAAGTGCTCCAATATCTTTATAAAGTTACTATCCTCAGCCATTGAGCAACAAAACACTTCATTGTAAAGCTGAAGCACGTTGACGTTGCACTTATATTTTGGGACACTTAGGGCTCCATTTTCGTCACTACTAAACTCCTTATCCCTAAACTTCTTTGCCTTTTTTTACTATTTAGAAAAACATTTTTGAATAGTTCAACTAGCCAATCTACATTGACATGTTGTGAGCTAGTAGACTGGCCATTTTAACTACCGGTATTCAAAAATGTTTAGCAAAATAGTAAAATAAGCAAAGAAGTTTAGGGGTGACAAAAATGGAGCCCTTAAACTCTACATACCAACAGCCCACGATACGATATGTATCACGATGCACGTTGATTTTGAATAATGACCGTGTGTCCTACTAAATTTACAATTGATGTTTTCACAAATATATTGTTAGAAAATTGGAAGTTTCCAAATCAATTAAAAAAACTTAGTGAATAACATTTAAACAAAAAGCAAGGAAAAATAAATTATGTTTTGATGGATAAATGCAAAAGATTTAATCATATATCTCGTAAATGTCAGACAGAAACTGATTCTGATGCTTGTTTGTTTTTAAAGCCGTGTCACACACAGCATTTCCTGCCGTATCAATTTGGTACAATACGATACGATTATCGGCAAGGAATACAATACGATTATTGCCATATTGATTAATTGAACCCACCCGTACCCCAGGGGTCTATATTGTAGATTGGCTATTCGCTTAATGTTCACATACACATACTGTATGACAGGCCCAGCAATTCGGATGCTATGGTTAAACCCAGGATTTCACTGTGTGATGACTCTGCAGGGCTGTGCACACAAGCACAGATTCTCTATAGCAGTGATGAGTGGGAATGATAAACGTTTTGGCAGAGCAACAGCAGGGTTCAGGTCCCACGCTCAACACTTGTAGACAGGACAGCTCCACCACATGCACACGGTCGTCTGTCCTCACCACCCATGATGACCATCCCCTGCTGTGCACGGTTCTGCTCTTCTAAATGCTAAATGCTTTGCATTTTTATATGGTAGCGCCTTTATCCAAAGTGCTTTACAATGTGCATTACACATCCACCCATTCTCACACATTGACCGAGGGAAACCATTCAAGGCAGTGCTCAGGTCAGCTCATTCAGTGTCTTGCTCAAGGACACTTCGCCAGGAGAGAACTGAACTGTGAACCTTGGAGTTATTCCATCCATTCTCTCTCCTTTACTCCTCTTCTATCATCTGTATTCTTATCCTTTCTTCCTATATTTTCATTTACTATTATTATTATCACCACACCTACGCTGCTACGCCCAACAAAAACAGTTTTTTTATGTACGTGTAGACAAGATGTAACAATAAAAACAACCTTCAAACTTGAACCTTCTTGCTTTGGCACGCACGCACGTGCGCGCGCACACACACACACACACACACACACACACACACACACACACACACACACACACACACACACGCACACGTGTGTACTGTGCACACACGCACACACACACACACACACACACACACACACACACACGCACACGCATGCACGCACGCACACAGAGAGAAAGAGAAAGATTCAAAACAACATCTAAGATGCATAACAAGTTTTGCTTCAGTAAAAACTGTTTGACAACATCTTCACAGCTCAAAACACTGACACCCCTTCAAACAGACATCATGTAGCAGAACTTTTCTCTTTTGGAGGGGCTGGGAATGAAGAGTGCCTTACTCTGTCAGACTAGGTATTCAACATCTGTTTCTGAGCTCTGGTCTGGTGGCCGCAGCATGGTATTTAGAGCATACATGGGCAACTATGGCGGCCCGGGGCCACATGCGGCCCCCACCCCCACTTAAAGCGAGGGTTAATATTGTAATACTGATATAGTATTGATTTCAGCTGTTACAATTCCAAACATGCAAACATGGATAGTGGATAGTTATCCATTAATCTGTTCATTAAAGGACAACTTTAGTTTTTTTCAACCAAGGTTCATGTTTTAGGTTGTTATTAGAGAAAGTAAAAGATGAGTGTTAATTTCTTTTCATTTGCTGCTTTCTTTCGTTTTAGGGATTTTAGCTCTTTTTGACAGCGGGGCGGGGGCATTCGAGCATGGGGCTAAATATGTATTTTTTTTACAAAATCTTATGGTGATCTTTGTATTATTTACTATAGTCCTAATAAACCACAGGAAATTACATCTGGCCACAGAAGATCACAGGATCTACTGAATGTGAAGGTACTAGCCTACTGGGGGAAGGCTTATACTGTGTGTATAGGTTCAATATGTCATTTTGTCACATTCAGTAGATCCTGTGATCTTTTGTGGCCAG
>NC_139697.1:76532237-76579737 GCF_964188405.1 Protomyctophum parallelum | reverse complement strand
AACAAATAAAAACTAGAAAGAAATTGGGGTTTGTAGACTGTAGATTTAGTCGCCTAACATATTTAGTCGACTAAAACTAGACAGACTAAAATACGAAACAATAATTTTGCTGTCAAAATCAACACTGAATCATTCACTAGGGCCAATCACACCCCAAATTGCTTCATTTTGTAAAAAAAATCAAATTCAAATTGTACATATTCGCTGTGGTACAACCGCGAGCATCCGGAGTTCAAACGTGTCTCTCAGTTGCAGAGCAGCAGGCTGCCACTAAGCCTCCTTAAACTGGCTTCCCCACTGCGCGGCTACCTGCATTCCAGAGACGCCCCCCCGCGGCACTCGTCTGTTTATTTGTACACATCAAAAACAGACGGTGGAACATGGTAGAACACATGGTGAGAGACTGAGCGAGGGAGAGACACACACCATACACACCGTGAGAGAGCCATACCGGAAGAGAAACGCAGAAAACGAGAGCAGGGGGAGTGAAAGCGAGAAAGGTTGTGATATTTGTCTTGGAAGAAAAAAGTCCACAGTCCACACACGATAATGTTTGCTCCTTTATTTTAACCAAACAACTTTCTCAAGAGCTTGAGAAAGCCCTGATGGGTCGAAACGTTGTTTGGTTAAATTAAAGAATAGACGGGGAGCAAACATATCATATTTTTTCCCTTATTTGATCATTTAGCACCCTGTCTTAAAAACTGTGGGATGTGCCTTTTTTCATTTGAAATATCTCTCTCTTCTATAACCTGTAGTGCAGCAGCTTCCTGTTGGTTTTTGAGTCCCCCCGGCTGGGCGGCAGTGGCTCCGGGGGGTAGAGCGGCCAGATCGGAACCACAAGGTTCCCAGTTCAAACCCTCATGTGCACCATTTAACATGGCTTCACAATACTGATGTTGGTGTAACTAAGAGATTGGCTAAAAATATGTTTTTTTATGAAGGAGGTCCAACTTTCACTTTAATTTCAACAGGCATGATAGCACAGCCATATACTTATGCAGTGACTGATACTAACCATGCTGTTTAGTAAACTGATAGCACAGCCATATACTTATGCTGTGACTGATACTAACCATGCTGTTTAGTAAACTAAACATGATAGCACAGCCATATACTTATGCTGTGACTGATACTAACCATGCTGTTTAGTAAACTAAACATGATAGCACAGCCATATACTTATGCTGTGACTGATACTAACCATGCTGTTTAGTAAACTAAACATGATAGCACAGCCATATACTTATGCTGTGACTGATACTAACCATGCTGTTTAGTAAACTAAATCAGTACGTGAGATTTGTTTCTATGTACACAACCTTACTATGAACTAAGCTGAAAATATATATATCCCTCAATGCGTCTATAGTGACGACAACAATATAATTGACGATGGACTGTGACCAAAGCTCTGATTAATAATAATTCAATACATCAATAGCTAATTGTTTCTCATCATGTATGTATACGAACTATTGTGGTTGTTGCAATGTTGTTAATGTGCCAGAATTGAGAGAGGATAGGGGGATAATTTAATCAAATAATGTAGGAAGCTCCTTTGTGTATCACTTAATTTAGTTGGCGAGCAGCCAATGGAAGCCTGTTTACAGGCAAACATAATGATTCAATTTAATAATCTGCAGAGTACTCGTTTTCACAAATATTTCACCAAATAAAAAGGTTGGCAGACAAATCTTTCTGGATCTTTATAGTCATAACGTAGATCTTAAAGTGGTCCTAAAACGTTTTAGAAACTGTTCAATGTGATGTGGTGTACACAGCACGCATGTACCCTGCTCTTAATGTGTTTTTGATTCAACTCCGTTATTGTACAGTACATGTGTTCAGCTCTGTGTGAGCATTGTGAACATAATCGTGTTTGCTTTGGGACGTTCATTAATGGAAATGGCCTGCTGGGCCTGGGAGTGCCGAGTTTCTAAGCAAAAGCATAATGTATGTAGGTTGGACAAATTGTTGTCACAACAGTAAGTTCTCAAAAAGTTTATTCTAATGGTTAATATTTTATGTTTTGCCAGGGGACTGACTTTTTTTGTTGCTAAACTGTAAATATAGTTAGTGGAATCGATACTTTCAGCTGTATCTTACATGTCAAGATGAGCACGCTGTCTGGGTTAGCAAGTCGTGGTTGTCTGTCTGTATGTCTGTCTGGATTATTAAGAACCAAGAGCTCCTAAACAGGGGGTCAGGAGGTCCCCAAATTATTTTGGGGGGGTCCCCAGATGATTAGCTTAATGTGGAACATTGTTTTCTCACCCCACAAACAAACCAACATTTAATAATAGTCGCGCTCTTGCAAGGCAGGTACGGCAACATCTGGAGCAGAAACAGCTACGCGCCGTGTGTCCCGACTCCCAGCTTAATGTGTCCCCTGATGCTAGTCTATTTCAGCACTGTCCTCGTCAGCAAGCTCCATGATATCACCGTCAACCAAAGCACCGTGGTAAAAGCAGGTGCTGTGATGAATGACATGACACCTCTGTGTTCCTTTAACTCCAGAGGTGTGTAGAGAAGCTAAACTCTGTACCTGAGTAAAAGTATTGTTGGGTAGCCTTGTAGAAGTAGTCAAGCAAATAATTGCTTGAGTGAAAAAGTGTCTAGTGAAAATACTATTCAAGTACTGAGTTGCTTTAGTTCATACAATGTGATTTATTGCCTCACAGCTAGGAGGTCCTGAATTCGATTCCCGCTGGGGGCCTGTTCTCTCCTCCATGTCATCAGTGCCCATACCCGAGGCGGGGTTGGCGAAAAGGGCCTTTCTGTGTGGAGTTTGCATGTTCTCCCCGTGTCCCCTAGGGTAGGTACCCCTCACAAAAACATGCAGTAATCCTGGTCTCTAAACTACCTCCCCCTGGCCAGCCGGGGCGCCTGATTGGAGGAGAAACGAACTGGTCGGAACTGGTGTTCCTTCCACACACTACGTCCGGCCGGGGAAGCTCCCCCCTGTCAAAAAGCAGCTTGGACTCCTCATGCATAGAAGGAAGCATGAGGTCAGTCCGCTGCCTCCCCAGGTTGGCAGAGGAAGTGTAGCGCCCAGGATTACATTAGATAATTGACACTGGGTGAAAAAATGCGTTCGTGGGATAAAAATGATAGAAAACAAAACAAAACAATGTGATTTATTGTATTCAATAATCTGAATGTAATCGAAATGTATGCAATAATGATATATTTATATTAAAAGTGGATAGTGTTTTAATGTTGACATTCACCAAATCATTCGGATATGCGTTTGTCCGACCAATATGTCCATATATGGGCATAATGGATATCCAGTCCAATTAAAATAATATGTACTTGATGTAACTGATTACTACCCACCTCAGTATAACTCAGAGAGTTGCAACTCGCTACAGTTACAAATGGACAGGCTCGCTGTAAAGTTTAATCAGACACATGGGGCCAGACACTCAAGGGTAACCAACCTCTATCTCCTAAAAATACAGTTCCCCTCTGGTGGTTGGACCTGACGTCAACGGGCCTGCTTTTCATCATCATGGACTGAGCCTGGGTATCCCACCAACATATCAAATAGACACATACGTGGATAATACATGAGTGGCACAATGCATTATGCAAGCGGACGCAGACACAAAGTGCATTCGTAATGACGTGCACAATTTAGAATTTAAGCATTTATCAGACGCTCTTAATCCAGAGCGATTTACATCAAATGCAAAGAAGTAGTCATCTAGGATCACAATGTGTTAGGCCTACTGTATACGCACAAATATCGGACAGTCTACATTTCCATTATTAATTCTGACCAGAAGCAGGGATCAAACACATGGGGCGGATATCAAAAGCAGAAGCAAATCTGAAGATGTAATTGGTGCTACTGTACCTCTGCCCATGTAAAGCGTCTTTGGGTAATCAGAAAAGCTTGAGATATTATTATTATTTATTAGCCCGATTGTGGGTTCGGTGTGACCTGTGATTACACTACAATTTGGGGGGACATACTGTAAATCCATTGATATACTGTAAAGTATGCTGTTCTAAAGTTGTTGTACTTGTAGGTCAGTTCTTCCTACCTTGTGAACTTGTCTGCTATTGTCACTATGTTTGTGCAACAATCTTGTATGGTGAAGCGGCCGGCGCTATCAGTATATACTCTCTTTCTGTAGTCTCTCCTGCTCTCTCCTCCTTTGCTGTCTGTCTGTCTGTCTGTCTGTCTGTCTGTCTGTCTGTCTGTCTGTCTGTCTGTCTGTCTGTCTGTCTGTCTGTCTGTCTGTCTGTCTGTCTGTCTGTCTGTCTGTCTGTCTGTCTGTCTGTCTGTCTGTCTGTCTGTCTGTCTGTCTGTCTGTCTGTCTGTCTGTCTGTCCTCTCTCCCTGCTCCCTCTCTCTCCCTCTCTCTCTCTCTCTCGCTCTCTCTCTCTCTCTCTCTCTCTCTCTCTCTCTCTCTCGCTCTCTCTCGCTCTCTCTCTCTCTCTCTCTCTCCCGCTCTCCCGCTCTCCCTACCGCAGCACAATCAGCAGCATAAAGCCCAGAAGGACATCCGCTGAAATATTTAGCTCAAGTCTCTCTTGGGTACAACAGCGCCTGCACGATACTGCCTTTTAGCAGTACTGCCTCTATCCAAAGCATGCCACTGACTGTGTCCACAGTCTCTCTCTCTCTCTCTCTCTCTCTCTCTCTCTCTCTCACACACACAGACACACACACACAGACACACACACACACACACACACACACACACACACACACACACACACACACAACACACACACAAACACATGCATGCAAAGCTTAATTTAACTGTGAGCTTGTGAGAAAAACATTCTTCTTGATTTACAGTACTGTGATTGAATGAGCTGGAAATGGTCTGCTGCTGCTGCTACAAGAAGAAAGGAAAGAATCTAGTGTTCTATACTGTATATATATTTTTAGCAGGGATTGTAAACGTGCCAGCGTGCTTCACAGCTGGAGTGTGCCTTTTTGAAAAGGATCCAGTTTACCCCTAAATGATAGAAACCTCCCTTATATCCTGTTTAGCAAACCAGAAAACTAAATAAAAACATCTGTCATATTGTTACTATAAAGCTTTTTCTGTATTTCTGTTCTTGGAGGGTGGAGCGCACCCTGGCCTGCATCTCTCTCGTTAGCAGAACTCTTATAAAGGCTTCATCTCAGTTCTACTGCATAACCCCTTTTCCACATGTCTTGCTGCTGCTTAATACGCTAAACCCGCTATTTGTCTTATGTGTTTAATTCGCCGTTTTGTAATAATTTAAAATAAATAGTGGATTTGTCGCGAACCTGGTGACGAGGCGGACGCGTTATGAGGATGTAAGCGGAAATCAACCAACCACCATGTCTCTCGGTATGATAGTTCTGCAAGTACTGTGTAAATTAGAGGTTAATCAACTTGTATATAAACAAATGTAAAAAAGAAAACATGCTCCTTGATCATTTGATTGGTCAAAAATGAAAACGAGACGAAGACAATGGACAGTTGCAGCCCTCTAATGTGCAACCACAAGCACCAGCGATGTTTCGCATCAGGCACTAAAGAAGCCTGTATTTAGTCACTAATTATCCTGACAGCAGGCGCTGGCATCGAATAAGCACACAGTGGGAGGTGAAATACAGACAGCAGTTACACTTCTACATGGCCAAGCACACAGTCCAAACATGTCATTAGATACCCACTGCTTCCACTGTTGCTGTGTGTGTGTGTGTGTGTGTGTGTGTGTGTGTGTGTGTGTGTGTGTGTGTGTGTGTGTGTGTGTGTGTGTGTGTGTGTGTGTGTGTGCGTGTGCATGTGCGTGTGCGTGCACCTGTGTCTGTGTGTATGTGTGTGTGTACGCATCACTTCGTTGACTGACAGGTCGAGTAATTACAGTTCCACGGCGGTGGCGACCTCCGCACGACCTCACTCGGTGGGCCCTTGAACCCGGGGCACGTTGTGCGTTCGCCATGGGCAACCGTCGCTAACGCGCGCTGCTTCAGCTCACATAGGGGGAGCGGGCGGCTGTGGCCAGTTTGGAAAGTAACTAAGTACATTTACCTTTAGGGGAATACCACTCATTTTCAACATTTTACTGTCATTAATATAATTTTAAAAAGTCCCCTCCATTCTGTGTTGCCTAGAACTGGAGGTCTGAAAATAAATCAGTAACATTATGAAGTACATCTTTGTTACTGATTTTCTAGGGCTGAAATGCTTCATTGTATGTTTTGTAATAATAATCCAAATCTACAGTCTAGTAATTAAAGTATTCAAATAATTGTAGTAGAAAAAGTACAATATTTGTCTCTGAGGTGTAGTAGAGTAGAAGTAAAAGTATTGGAAATCGGAATGACTAGTAAAGTACAAATACCTCTGTATTGTAAGTGCAGTACTTGAGTAAATGTACTACACCAATGGGACCAAAGTCAATAGACATGACAAAAATGAACCTGCGATTAGGAGGAGAGGCAGTGGTGTTAAAGGGATAGTTCAGGGATAGTTCACCTGCACCAAAATGACTTTTCTCCTGTCCATTACTCAACTTGAATTCAAGGAGATGTTTTTGTGTTTGTCTCATTGCTAAGCCAATAATTTGATGAAAGGCGGAGTATCCGGTAAGAGACTGTCTCCTACCGGATACTTTGCCAGTCATCAAATGATTGCCTTTTAGGGGGGCTTTCAATCTGTGATAGATTGTAGGAACAGGTATAGAAAGTCACAGATACAAAACAAGGGAACTAGATACGAAATACTCTCTCTCTCTCTCTCTCTCTCTCTCTCTCTCTCTCTCGCTGTTTTCCAAGTTATCAGCAGATCCTCACATGTTTGATGAAATATTCATCTTTCCTTGACGCAGTCTCACCCCCCCCCCCCCCACACACACACACACTGACACACACACACACACACACACACACACACACACACACACACACACACACACACACACACACACACACACACTGACACACACACCTCTCTTTCCTTCCTGTATGGGTGTGTATATAGTATACTAGTGCCTCACACTCTCTCTATCATAAGAAACAGATCACACCTCACCTGCCTCATCTCGACCCCATCTGTACACCCCCCCCCCCCCCCCCCCCCCCACACACACACACACACACACACACACACACACACACACACGTGCACGCTTTCCATCGCTCTTTCAATCACTCCTCTCATCTCTTTCCACCTATTTCCCTCTCCCCTTCTGTCTCTCTCTCTCTTCCTCTTTCATCTCTTTCAATAGCACAGAGCCACCTTATCCCAGGATGGTAATCACTGTGTGCTCTGTGTGTCGGCATGGTGAAATGTCGGCTGTGTTTAATGCAAGGGATCAGAGGAGCATGAGGATTAGAGGAGTTAATGTGATGCGTGCGGCGCGCCAACAGTGAACATCTCTACGAGGCACTGCGTGCTCCTGTACTCACTGTACACCAGTGGTTCCTCTACGAGGCACTGCATGCTCCTGTACTGTACACCAGTGGTCCTGTACTGTACACCAGTGGTCCTGTACTGTACACCAGTGGTCCTGTACTGTACACCAGTGGTTCCTCTACGAGGCATTGCATGCTCCTGTACTGTACACCAGTGGTCCTGTACTGTACACCAGTGGTTCCTCTACGAGGCACTGCGTGCTCATGTACTGTACACCAGTGGTCCTGTACTGTACACCAGTGGTCCTGTACTGTACACCAGTGGTTCCTCTACGAGGCACTGCATGCTCATGTACTGTACACCAGTGGTCCTGTACTGTACACCAGTGGTCCTGTACTGTACACCAGTGGCTCCTGTACTGTACACCAGTGGTCCTGTACTGTACACCAGTGGTCCTGTATTGTACACCAGTGGTCCTGTACTGTACACCAGTGGTCCTGTACTGTACACCAGTGGCTCCCAAACTGCATGCTCGTGTTCCCAGTGCTGTTCCCAAACCTTTTCATGTCAAGGACCCCCAAATTGACACTATAATTAGCCCGCAGACCCCTATTAGAAAAGAAATGCCTGCAGGACCCCCATAAGAGAAGATTTTCACGGCTCTAGCAGTGATTCTCAACCCGTTTAATTTCAAGGACCCCCAGTTTAACATGCATTAGTCTACGGACCCCCCCATTTAATGGATTTTTTTAAATCTTTGGGACCCCCAATTTATAATTGGAAAATCAATGCTGATTTAACTCTGAGAGTGTGCAAATTGAACCAAATGGACCCGTTACAGACCCATAAGGGTCCATTTGGTTCCAAACTATCATTTAGCTGGTACTCCCTCAAGGACCCCTAGGGGTCCCCGGATCCCACTGTGGGAACCACTACTGTATACCAGTGGTTCCCACACTTCATGTTGTTTTAATGTAGGAAAAGAAAATGGGATCTTTACTTGAGTCTTTAACCATAAAGATTCGGGTGGGACCCCAGCCTCACAGCTCCACACAGAACAGTGACGAATGATGAGCCGAATTAGCCCTTCACTAAACGCCAACCCCAAAAGCGACTGTCCAATGCCAATCCAAATAGTTTAACAACCGCTGCTGAGGATGGCAAGCTTCCGTTCACCTCATAGCTGTCAGTGTTATTTTGCATGCCTGTGTTGTTGAACAACACGTTTGTTTCTCCCTCTAACATTTCCTCTTATTTCTAGTTCATTGAAATAATGTCATGCACATTTTGTCCAGAGCATATAGCCTATACTGCAGGCCTGTTTATTGGCTATATTTAGAAGACATTTTGAAGCTCTTGCTACTGAAATGATCGATTATTTATCAGAAATCCCGATTATCCCATCATTTAACATGCATCTCAATGGGTTGGGAAGCACAGCTTGCCATCGCAGAGTGGGTGGGGCTTAGCGAAGGGCTAATTAAATGACTTAAATGGCACAGAGCAATTGAATAGAATATTTCTCTCTGGGGCAGAACATTGTTTTTATATATTATTATATACAAATATATGGCCAGCATAATGCACAGTCTAAGCCAGTTGGGCTGAAATCTTCCCCTAAGCAGTTCTTCAGCTCTAAGTTCAGGTCAGGAGCATAGATAACATAGTGGCCGTGGCCTTCTGATATCAAGGTCAAATATCAGTTATGATTCTGGCTGTGAGTGTATAGTCAGTGCTTCAAAGACTATCTGTTGCTTTGATTCCACACCACCACCTGCTGCTTTATGTCCAAATGTAACAAATATACACCTACGTACTTGAGTTACATCTTAGTACATTCTGAGTTAGAAATGGATAAAATAGCCCTTATTCAAATGTGTGTGCTCAAAAGGGCTGGAAGCTTGCTTGATAAAAAGTGTAAAAGATTCTACCGGTTAATGGTTTCTCGATTTTACTTTAACACACACACACACACACACACACACACACACACACACACACACACACACACACACACACACACACACACACACACACACACACACACACACATAGTCCCCACTCATTATTTTGTCAACATACAGTAACATACAGTACATTAAATTTGCCCTCTGCATTTACCCATCCTAACTATTAGGAGCAGTGGGCCCTCAGGGAGCAGTTAGAGGTTAAGTATGTTGCTCAGGGACACATAGGCCGGGGGCAACGCAGGGACATTCTGTTTCCCAGGCCACTTCACTGCCCATTCATCTATGCCCCACCCCCACCCAACTGATTAATGTCTCACCCATTGATTCTCAGGTCATCTGTGTTAATAAGTGCATTGTTTACATATCTAGTAGTTTCTTTGTATTCCTGGTATACCGTAATCAGGGCTATTAGTGTTTGTAAAACGGTATCATCTTGTTGATGCTATTAATCATGGACAACATACTTCATTGATACGCTGCATGGAGCTTGTGTTGTTGCAGGTAACCGAGGTGGTATTCAGTATATTTATTTACAATTCACAATTACAAATGAGGCATTTAAGAGCGGGCGCTCTTATCGCAAGTCCACAAATGGCAGGATAATGGTGGACTAAATGCGGTGCAAAGATAACTATTTAGTGCTTCAAAGAAACTAGGATATCGGCAGTAGTAAGCTGCTGCTCTACTGTGTCTATGGTGCTGCAGTGGCGAGTAGTAGTAGGCCTAATCTGTCAAATCCATTCAACGTTGACCAAGTGGGAAAAGACACACAATGACCCTTAAACCTTAATGGCGGGAACCCCTTTTGGTGTTTTAAACATTATGTTATAATTTAGCTATTGAAAAATAGCAAATCTACAAGCTCATAGCGCACCACCGAGTGGCACGCTACAAGCTTGTAGGTATGCTATTTTTGAAAAATCGTTAAAATCATTGAATATATATTTCAGAGCGAACATTTTAAACTAAAATATCCGCTTCTGGGGAGTCCCTGGAACTACATATTTTGAGATGGGGGTCCGTGGCCCAATAGAGATAATTCTGGGGGTCCTTGACATGAAAAGGTTTGAGCACCACTGACATAGAAACATAGGTTTTTCAGAAAAAAATTAGGATTTAGAAGCCTTTTTTTTTTATCCACCTCAGTCCAAAATGGGTTAAACCTTAATGGCGGAACCATGGGAATGGACACATGGGTGGATCTAGAAAGAGGCCTGCCCTGGAGGTACAATAAGGAGGTCAGAAATAATCATATATAGCGCTTTAAAAACAAACATCAACACTGACATGTCACCTCATGGATTGGATAAAACTCAACCACTGTCTCACTGGCTCACCATCAGCCTTATCTACCTATAATCTTGGAGATGTCTCTATGTCTGTCTGTATGTCTGTAGCAATGTCGATGCTCCTCACTGGCTGCACCAATGGCTCTGAATTTGCACACAGACATTGACCATTACCTTATGGAGGTCTTATCGAAGCCCTTTTTCACTTTATCAAAGTTTATTAGCGTTTATTAAGCTCTGTTTAACTCCGAGTGCAGTTTTCGCCGTTACTGCACATGCGCGCTGTTGACACGGTTAGCGTCCCGTTTATAGTTTTCGTCATGGAGTCACAACACCTCCAAAACCACTCAGCTTCAGCAGAAAAGGGTACATTTCACTGGAACACGCGGCGCCAGAGGATTAGCAACTCAACGTATAGCTCAACATTAGCACTAGCAGCATGTTGTTTACAAATGTAGACATGGGTGTGTGTCAGAGGAGCGAGCAGAGGAGCGAGCAGAGGAGCGAGCCCAGAGGAGTTTTAGCAGCTCAACGTTAGCACTAGCAGCATGATATTTATACAAATGGCACAGGACATGGCCCGTGTGTGTCTTGCAACAACAGGTCGCGAGAGCAGCGACGGGTTGTGCGAATGTGCGTGCGTGCGAACATGTGTGTGTGTCACGTAGGGCTGTCGCAATTATCGCATTTATCGCATATCGCGCTATTACAAGTTGAAACCGCAAGGGGGCAGAAAAACCGCACAGGCGCAATAAACCGCAGGATCTCTGACAGTGGGCCGATGGACACCCTGCAGCGGCCATCGCAGACGCAGCGAACGCAGCGAACGCAGAGCCAACAATGCCAGTGGCACATCCAGCCAAAAAAAGGACTCTTGGTTAGAGACCTCTGCTGAGATCAATGAGCGATGCTCCTGCACTGATTGTGCCCAAGAGAGTTCGAGCAGAAACCAAACTCACTCGCTATCTACAGAAGGAATTATTTACCAAGGATGATCCTCGTCTGGTGGCGTGAAAACCAGGCTAGATTCCTTCTACTTTCTAAAATTGCATGCAACATGTGTAGGGCTGTAGGCTATTTGTGCTATAAGTGCACCATCCGAGAGTTTTCCGTGAAGCAGGGAATATCGTTACTGTTCTGTTTGCTGCTTGTTATATAGTTGCTCCGTGAGTTTGGAAGTAAAGAAGAGTTGTGTTAAGCTGTCATTCATAGTCTGCTGATTCACAAGCTCTTCTTTACTTCCAAACTCACGGAGCCACTATCATAATAACAAGCAGCAAACAGAACAATTATCAATTTGCGTTCCTCTCTGAAGCCGTTGCGTGTTATATAGGCAGTTGATGGGGTGTTCCATTTTCATTACTGCTTTCGGTTTTACACCATTCATTTAATATATTAAATTAATATATTAAATTAATGAAGACCAGGACTAATTGAAGATTAATTTTAAATAAACATTTTCGTCTCTGCCATTTATAAAGCAACATAGTAAAGTAAAGCTTAGTGTAACTTTCGTTTATTAATAATGTATTTTTTCATTCATTTTAAAGGGGGCTTGAGAACTATATCGCACAGTATCGCATATCGCGCTTCTGAGCCACTTGATCGCACCGCAGTTTAAATTATGTAACCGCGACAGCCCTTGTCACGCGTGTGTGCGTGTGTTATATATTAATTTTGTCATCCCTTAACAACTCCCTCCCCCAGCCCAGTCAAAATACATACATATGGGTCTCCATTTTCGTCCATGCTAAACCCCTTATCCCTAAACTACTTTTGCCTTTTTTGAAAAACCTTTTTGAATAGTTAAAATAGCCTATCAACTGTACAGGCTCACAACGTGTCGCTATTTTTACGGTATTTAAAAATGTTTTTCAAAATAGTAAAAAAAAAAAAAAGAAAATAAATTTAGGGATAAGAGGTTTAGCATGGACGAAAATAGAGCCCATGATCTATTAAATGGCATTACCTACACTGTACATAATTTGGTGTTCATTATATTCAAACTATAAATCATCATTTTAGAGGAAGATTGTAGTGGACTGTCCACTCAAGGTTGCTTGGTTGGGTTTATTGAATGTTTCTTTGTGTGTAATCACAAATCAAGGTGTTCTGTGAGGACACAGGGCATGGACAGGTGACTGACACCTCACCCAATGAAAGGCAACGTGATGAGAAGATGGAACAACAGAGACGCTACTTTTCTACACCGTGTACTCAGTCTGAAGAAGTGATTGTGTTTCCGATCTCACTTTCTGGAATGGAGGTGTTTGATTGGAGCAACGATTAAGCGTATGGGTAGAAAAGAGGGAGGTTAAGTGTGTGTGTGTGTGTGTGTGTGTGTGTGTGTGTGTGTGTGTGTGTGTGTGTGTGTGTGTGTGTGTGTGTGTGTGTGTGTGTGTGTGTGTGTGTGTGTGTGTGTGTGTGACTGTGTGTGTGCATAATGTAAGCATGCTCATGTGCGTATCCCTGTGCATCTCTGAGAGATATGCACTGTGTGTGTGTGTGTGTGTGTGTGTGTGTGTGTGTGTGTGTGTGTGTGTGTGTGTGTGTGTGTGTGTGTGTGTGTGTGTGTGTGTGTGAGAGAGAGAAATGGAGACGGTATGCTCTCGCCTCCGTATCGCACAGAAACAGCCCGACAACGCTCCCCGAGCGCCTGAGCCAATCAGAGCCCCCGGTCAGAGAACTCGTCCAATCCCGGATAAGGTGGACTATGAGGCTGATGAAAAAAAATTATTTGATAGATGCAGTGGTGTGAGAGAGAGAGAGAGAGAGAGAGAGAGAGGGGGGGGGGGGGGGGGGGAGAGAGGGACAGAGGCAGGGAGAGAGAAAGAGATAGGGAGAAAGAGGGAGTGAGAGAGAGGGAGGGAGAATGAGAGAGGGAGGGAGAAAGAGAGAGAGGGAGAGAGGGAGGGAGGGAGAATCAGAGAGGGAGGGAGAAAGACAGATAGAGACAGGAGATTTGTGACCAGTCAGAAGACAGATGTTGTGTGACATGCATGTATTTCAGTTGAATCATGTATTAATTCCGTCGCATGACGAACTATATTAGTTTGGTTTACTCCTTGTGTGCACTTTTCACACTTTTGGTGTGGAAACAACCAAAAGAGATTAAAAAAATTAATCACATTCACAGCAACAACACAGCAGAGGTCAGACACAACCTGTGCATCTTCCAAAATAGAGACATATTGCTTATTTCCCAGTGGTGGAAAGTAACTAAGTACTTTGTACAGTAGCTACTTTACTTGAGTATTTCCAATACTCCACTACATCTAACTATTGCACTCTTTAGTTACTCACTTTAGCTACTATACTGTAGGTTCTTTGTAGATTTTGATTATTATTACAAAGCACATGAACCACTTCAGCACTATACACATTTTGGCCAATTGAAAATAGCTACTTTCTAAAGAATCTAAAGAATCTTATGCTTTAGAAAACTTGAAATGGGACATTATTCACAATGAGTACTTTCTACGTTCGGTACATTTTGATGACAATACTTTGCCAATACATTTCAACTTCCAGACTTTTACTGGTAACTGAGTACTTCTACATTGCAGTACAGGCATATTGATACTTTTATTTAAGTAAAATATGTGTATTTCCTAACGGGAAGTGACCCATTCAAACGCACAACAGCGCCTCCCTCCTGTCCCATCCGGTAGTGTTACATTCTCCAGGTGACTGACTGCCCATAACAGCAACACCGCCGGCACAATATAACACTAAACTAATAACTAATTAGTACTTCTCCACGCAGCTGCCGGGAAGAAAGACCTTTTTTTCATCGTGAAATGTGAAGAGGAGAAAAAAGAATAGATAGGTTAAACTCCCTCCCCTCAAAAGCTGGTGCATGGGCACACGTTGACGGCACGCACGTATGCACGCATGCACACACGCACACACGCACAGTCACACTCACACACGAACAAGCACTGAGGCAGAACTGCTGACAACAGTCTCTGGATTATCTCTGAGCTGCTCTATCCTTCTTAGAGATTCACACTACCCTCTCTCTCTATCACTCTCTCTCTTTATCACACGCTCGCTCTCTCTCTTTCTCTCTCTCTCTCTCTTTATCACACACTCTCTCTCTTTCTCTCTCTCTCACTCTGTCTCTGTATCTCTCTCTCTCGGTCTCTCTCTTTCTCACATGCCCCCCAGTTTCTATGAATCTAACGTGCTGCTGCTTATATTAGCTGTGCCAGTGTGTCTACGTGTGTCTGTGCTTTTGTGTGTGTGTGTGTGTGTGTGTGTGTGTGTGTGTGTGTGTGTGTGTGTGTGTGTGTGTGTGTGTGTGTGTGTGTGTGTGTGTGTGTGTGTGTGTGTGTCAAAAACACACATGCACGAGAGTCTATATGCAGAAACAAAGAACAGAGTTATTGCAAGCAGGAATTTGAAAGGGGAGTTAAAAGATTCCAGCTCATAATTGGCCCGAGAACATGGCGGCCTATAAAAACAGAGCGCTATTAGGCAACACGGATGAAATATGAGTGTCACGGGTGTGACTGTCAGCTGTATTCGTCATAGTGTTTAGTCGCAGGCCTGGCGCTGCGTCGGGAAGCCAAACCAGCGCGGCCAGTGGTTAATGAGGTGTGCTCAGCGCAACTCAAACCATTATCCAAGGGGGGGGGGGGGGCAGGGGGGGGGGGCAGGGGCCACGGGAGAGAGGAGACTATTGATTATCTATTAGAGACGCTGCCTTAACCACCGCCCAGGGCAACAACATGAAGGGGGAACTCAAGGACAAACAGGAGCGAGAAGAGCATCTGATGAACCGAAAGAACACAGATGGACAGAAAGACGGACAGATGGAAGAACACGCAGGCAGGCACGCAGGCAGGCAGGCAGGCAGGCAGGCAGGCAGACAGACAGGCAGGCACGCACGCAGGCAGGCAGGCAGGCAGGCAGGCAGGCAGGCAGGCAGACAGGCAGGCACGCACGCAGGCAGGCAGGCAGGCAGGCAGGCAGGCAGGCAGGCAGGCTGGCAGGCAGGCAGGCAGACAGACAGGCAGGCACGCACGCAGGCAGGCAGGCAGGCAGGCAGGCAGGCAGGCAGACAGGCAGGCACGCACGCAGGCAGGCAGGCAGGCAGGCAGGCAGGCAGGCAGGCAGGCAGGCAGGCAGGCAGGCAGGCAGACAGGCTGGCAGACAGACAGACAAACAGACAGACAGACAGACAGACAGACAGACGTGGGGTGTGTGTGGGGGGGCATCAGACACATTAAGGAGGCGTTCTGATGTTCCCCTTTGAAGCCCTGCTGGTGATTTATCTGTTTGTCACTGTTTGTGCCCGTCAACGCATGGAGCACCAGACAGGAGACAGCGGAACGCCGAGTGGGGGGGGGAAACGTGGGCAATTTTGTTGCGATCACTTTCATTATTTGCTTTTGTGATGGCCAAACAGTTCCACAGTGACCAAAAAAAACTCCAAAAGGCAATTGGCTCAGTTCCATTAAATGAATACACACACACTTGTTCTCGTGTGCGTGCGTGCGTGTGTGCGTGCGCGCGTGCGCGCGTGCGTGTGTACAAGTGCACTGACATTCTAACATTCACACAGGAATTAGACCTCAGAGACAGCAGGTAGTTTTTTGCAGTGATCCGTGTAAGTGTATCAACAGTGAACTAATGGCCGATACAGATCGTGTCCCTGATAAAAGCTGATTAGTGTCTGATAAACACACCGCACCAACACAGTGCTCGGTGTAATGTTTATGGCCCTTAGAACTTAATAATAAAAGAGTCTCATCATGCATTTAGTACTGTGTGTATTTCTACACTGTGGAATGCTGAGGAGTAATCTTACTCTCAGAGTTAATAAATGGAAAAAGTTAACACTGAGGATTTTACTGTGCATGTTTGATGACATGCAGACAGTATACGTGATGCTATAACCGAAAGAGTACGTGTGTTAATCTAGCTGCTGGAGTCGTATGATCTAATGCCACCAACCATCTGTGTTTGATTTGTAAGCTGCACACAGCCGGTTTGGGCGTGAGTTATAAACCCCTAGGTGTTTATTTGTGTTTAAAAAGTCAGATCTTGGTAAATGTCAAAAATACAGAACAGGCTTTTTATCCAACTAAGTATTTTGATCGGATCATAGTCGTAGAGCACAAAAAGTACCAAAGAATGAGACAATTTTTGTTTGTTTAAACATATAATTTACGGCACAATGTAGCACAACTCCAGAATGACGTTTATTCATGTTTTCATCATCGGCTAACTTCACAGGGGACTTCCCTGTGGTCCGACCTCCCGTTAGTTCGACCATGCATTAAGGTTGGCGAACATGCATTAAGGTTGGTGAACATGCATTAAGGTTGGCGAAACAGCATTAAGGTTGGCGAAACAGCATTAAGGTTGGTGAACATGCATTAAGGTTGGTGAACATGCATTAAGGTTGGCGAACATGCATTAAGGTTGGCGAACATGCATTAAGGTTGGCGAACATGCATTAAGGTTGGCGAAACAGCATTAAGGTTGGTGAACATGCATTAAGGTTGGCGAACATGCATTAAGGTTGGCGAAACAGCATTAAGGTTGGTGAACATGCATTAAGGTTGGCGAACATGCATTAAGGTTGGTGAACATGCATTAAGTTTGGTGAACATGCATTAAGGTTGGTGAACATGCATTAAGGTTGGTGAACATGCATTAAGGTTGGCGAACATGCATTAAGGTTGGCGAACATGCATTAAGGTTGGCGAAACAGCATTAAGGTTGGTGAACATGCATTAAGGTTGGCGAACATGCATTAAGGTTGGCGAACATGCATTAAGGTTGGCGAAACAGCATTAAGGTTGGCGAACATGCATTAAGGTTGGCGAACATGCATTAAGGTTGGCGAACATGCATTAAGGTTGGCGAAACAGCATTAAGGTTGGTGAACATGCATTAAGGTTGGTGAACATGCATTAAGGTTGGTGAACATGCATTAAGGTTGGCGAACATGCATTAAGGTTGGCGAACATGCATTAAGGTTGGCGAACGTGCATTAAGGTTGGCGAACATGCATTAAGGTTGGCGAACATGCATTAAGGTTGGCGAACGTGCATTAAGGTTGGCGAACGTGCATTAAGGTTGGCGAACATGCATTAAGGTTGGCGAACATGCATTAAGGTTGGCGAACATGCATTAAGGTTGGCGAACATGCATTAAGGTTGGCGAACATGCATTAAGGTTGGCGAACATGCATTAAAGTTGGCGAACATGCATTAAGGTTGGCGGACATGCATTAAGGTTGGCGGACATGCAATAAGGTTGGCGAACATGCATTAAGGTTGGCGAACATGCGCTGCTCCGTGCTTGCGGTTATGTTTAGGTTGGGTAACTAACGGGAGATCGTACCAATGCCATGCTACCAACGTCACAAAGGTTGGATAGTGATGTATAATGTCAAGATCACGCTTACCACGACCCATCTACATTGGCACAGGCAGCCGACTCTAAAATGGGCCTTCATCCGCACATTCCTGCCAACAGTTACCCTGAGAGGAGATTGTTAGACACATGCCGTAGTAGACCTTGCCTCTGTGTCTGGCCCCGGGGCACTTAACGAGTGTCATTAGCAACAGCTGTATTCAGGTGGTTGGTTTGTGGCAGAATGGAGCGAGGTCACAGAGCCTTTTGTGATGAAAGCTAGAGTAAGGCTGGAACAATAAATAACAAGCATGCCTCTAGGCCGCCCTGGTTGCTCAGCTAGATGGATCACACTTAGAGCAGACCCCGTTGTGACATAATGTGAGGCCCCGGTCTGACTCCTAACGTCACCGTGCCAAGCCTTCCTTTCATGTCCTTCTCTTCTGCACTTTCGCCCATCACCCATTGAAACCGGGAAAGCATCTGTGTCATTTTAGATTTTTAGCTCAAAAGCATTATACTACTTACTTACATACTACTAGATCTGTAATTTTAGAATATATATATATATATATATATATATATATATATATATATATATATATAGGGTTAGGGTTGTTTTGAGCATCACTGAAATAGGAGATACATGTATAGGATTTAGAAGACATTGTAGAATCTGCCTCAGGTCTTAATGGGTTAACTCGACATTAGACTACTTTACAATGAAAGGGCATTGTAACAAAAAACAGAAAAACACAGAAAACTCCTAGCCGTTCAAATGGCAGTTCAGGTCTGAATCTCTATCTATTGACCTGTGGCTATTTTAAGTTCCCTCCTCTTACCTGTCATAGATAAATCACAAAGCCAATGTCTGCTGGGATGTTTGCAAACAGCCTCAACACCTGTCTGTTTACCAGCACAGACGTCCTCCTCCTTCCCCTTGACATATAAATATCTGCTTAAACATGAGATGATCGATATACTATAGTGTGGCAAACATACTTTATGTAATCTGATTATTTCTCAGCAAAACTCTGATATATTTGTTTGATGTCGTCACACATGTATGATGTCGTCACATATGTATGATGTCATCACACACATTTATGTTAAAAAATAAATGTAGGTTAAAAAAAGTGTCCTATTAACTATCTACTGCCTAGCTGACCCTTGTGGCAGCATTGTGGCAAAGTGCTACCAAACTTTCAGTGGCCATTTGTCAGTAATTCATGTCGATTAAAAACATATATACTATCCGGACGGTTAGCTCAATCGTCTGGACACCTAGGATGCCAAGCCAGCCGGACGGCGTGCCGCAGGTTCGACTCCCGAGCCTGACGGCCTTTGCTGCGTGTCACTCCCCATCTCTCTCCCCCTTTCCTGTCTGTATACTGTTCCCTATCAATAGAGGCATAAAAAGCCCCAACATTGACCGCTGACCCCGGTCAATGTAATATATGGAGCATAAGTGCTTAAACCAGAAAACCATGGTGTGGAACACAGCAATTAAGGCAGAGGAAAAACATAAGCATGCAAAAAAAAAATCTATTTTTGGGAGTGATAATGATGACCGTCGTGGTCAGCCATGGGTGGGAGATTCAGGAGGAAAGGTCGCGGGCTGAAAGTGTTGTGTTTTTTCTGCCGGGTGCAGCATATATTATTATTGTGTCATACAGTACAGTGCAGAGTGCTCAGAATAACTGCTCCCTTAGGGACGCTGTGTCTGCCTCTAAAGTCTTCCTCACACTGAACATCCATTACCAGGAGGACGGTGGCTATACAGCCCCGCATCATTCAATGCAAACCATTGATCAGTTAATGTCAAAGTGGAGCGCGGTCACTTCAGGGTCACTGCATCGCTCTCGTACTGCTGAGTGCTTCGTCTTATAGTCTCTCATGTTGAGGTGCATGCGTGCGTGCGTGCGTGCAGATCGTGTAGATCTGCTATTTAAAAAAATGCTTTTTTTTATATATTTGAAAACTTTAAATGGGACATTCTGCGTAATGAGTACTTTTACTTTTGGTTCTTTAAGTACATTTTGATACGAATACATTTGTACTTTGTACTCAAGTACATTTTTTATTCCGCAACTTTTACTTATTTCTACATTGCAGTATTGAAACTTTTACTTAAGTGAAAACTGTGAGTACTTTTTTCCATCACTATGTGTGTGTGCGCATGCATGCGTGTGCTGTATGAGTTTGCGTGCACACATGTATGTGTGCTTAATAGGTGCGTGCCGTGTTCACGCATACGGAGCTCTTATTACATTTCTGTAGGGCTCTGCAAAAAGCATCAAATAACTGCCTTCCACGTTCCATGTCCCAGAAGGCTTTACTCTGGCTTATGCAAAGGTCAGAGGTCACGGGGGAGAGAGGATACACATGAGTTAGTATGTACGTTACGTTCTCTACCTCTGGCGTTATAGGCATCAATTAGAACAGTAGTGTATGGTCAAGAGAACGCTATGACCGTGCCATCACGTATGTCCTCCCTGTCCAGGGAAAACCTGTGTGTGTGTGTGTGTGTGTGTGTGTGTGTGCGTGCGTGCGTGCGTGTGAGATGATTTGAATCAAATATTTAGGAAAAGTCATGGAAGGGGAACCTTCTGAGAGGTTCACGGGCAAATATAATAAACTTCAAAATCTCAAAATGCCTAATTTTTACGATTTTTCAAAAATAGCAGACCTACAAGCTTGTAGTGCGCCACTCGGTTACACTTACCAATTACACTCCTGTGAAGCGTTGAATTCACTGAGATTCTGTTTTCGTCGCATTCCTAAGCCAATATTTTGATGACTGCCAGAGCCTCCGGTATACTGAGTCTCCTACTGACCGGTGAGCCGGTCATCAAATTATTGTCTTAGGAATGCTACAAAAAAGATTGTATAATACCGGTGCACACACACTGTATACGGTATGCCTTAATAGAGCTTTGGTTTAATAATAGCCAATGTACTTAGGATGTCATCATGTGGAGTACAGGTCTGCTTTCCAACCACACAAACACTGACCATGAGCTACTGGCGACCCAACCACACACACATTTGGAGACAATAGCTCAGCCCTTATCCTCCTACATATATACACATATATATATATATATATATATATATATATATATATATATATATATATATACCGCTTTAAAGCCGATTTATTCTGCCGAGAGGAGCTGAATGGAGAGCTTACATAAAAGCATAAAACGCATTATGCACACAGGGGACACAGTAGCACACTAGACAACATGTATTATTAGCAGAGTGAGATTAAGTGGGGAAACTATTAGATTATGCATTTCCTATAGACATGTCACCATCATGACATGATGAAATAGTCTGGTAGTGATATTGTTCACAAAGTCTACTGTCCTATCCTATCGCTATAAAGATTACTGACCAAAAGGACATTTAATCTCTGATTTACTCCTTAAAAGCAGTACAGTAGATTACAGTAGAAGTACAGTACAGCAGTTTATTTAACCCATTATGTAGCTAGTTACTCTATTTGTACCGTTTGAAAAACTTAAAATGTTATTTTACCATATTGCTTTATACACAGTATATCCTTGTGTGTGTGTGTGTGTGTGTGTGTGTGTGTGTGTGAGTGTGTGTGTGTGTGTGTGTGTGAGACGTGTGTGTGTGTGTGTGTGTGTGTGTGTGTGTGTGTGTGTGTGTGTGTGTGTGTGTGTGTGTGTGTGTGTGTGTGTGTGTGTGTGTGCGCGCATATATACAGTATATACTGTATATATATATATATATATATATTGTAGTAACCTTTCTGTCTTCATGTATTTCTTGTGAAGCACTTTGAGTTTTCCCCATTGACTTGTTGACTCGGGTTGACATGTTAAGCTTCAAATGTAAAAAAAAGGACAGCCACTCATCTCAGAGAGCTGTATGCCGCATGACGTTGGTCTATGAAGGATTAAAACAATGGATTTGGGTTAAAATGCCCAGGGACAGCAGAGGGTTAGGACGAACGGCGTCCAGAGAAATAGGAGCTGTTTCTGCACACTCTCACATGATCTCTTAATGAACCATGGCATCGGGTATTGGTCGGGAGTGCAAGAAAGAAACAAAAAAAGAACAGGAGAGAGGCTAGAGTAGACGGACGGGATGAGGTGTGAGAGTAAAAAGCTGCAGGTCAAATCTACATTCATATTTTACAATTTAGGCACTTAGCAGATGCTCTTAATCCAGAGCGATTTAAAGTAAGCAAAACACATGTAACGCATGGTGATGCAAGGCGGTGTGAGCTTGTACATCAGCTATACGTCAAGGTATGAATCAGGCTTATATGTGTATATGGAGAGAGACGACACAAGGATTGTACAGTAAAGCAAAACAAAAAAGAGAGAGAAAAACGATTTACGTAACATACAGACCAGCTTCAGAAGAGAATGGGCGGATTCATGTGGATGGAAGAAAAACAATAACTACTGTTAAATACACTTCAGACTACATCCTCAAATACATGGTGATTTGGCACATTGCCTTGAGAAAGAATTGCTCAAATAAGCAATAAAGTCGTGCATAGCGCAGTGAGGCATGAAATACAAACACCTGCAGCACAATCAACGTTTCAACCTACATCCAGTGACACGGAAATAAAATATTATAATTATGCATTGGCTATGGGGTCATGAGACACATGTGCACTATAATGCAGGGGTGTGGGCAACTTTGACGATGGAGGGGGCCACTATATATTTCCACACTCAAGAGGGCCACATTGCATATTACTGTCATAGCAAAAATGGCCGCAATGTGACGCATTTTGAGCTTGTAGATCAGATATGTTTGCTACATTTAAATTGAAATCCTGAATTATTTCTTGCTATTTTTTAATTGGAGTCCAGAAAAGGTCATTTTTTATTTAATTTCAAATGCCTATCAAATGCCTTTCATTTTAATTTCGTTAACTGTATGGACTAAGTACAAATACATTAGACATAAAAAATAAATAACCTTTTAATACTGAAGTAATTAAAGCGGGTCATGTTTGCATGTTTGGAATTGTAACAGCTATAATCAATAATATATCAGTATTCTGATATTAACCTGCTGAGGGGCACATTAAGTGAAACTGGAGGCTGCATGTGGCCCCTGAGTGGCCCCTGAGGCTGCATGTGGCCCCTGAGCCGCCAGTTGCCCAAATGGACCAACTCTCTCTTGCATGTTTTACTGAAGTAAAAGTATCAATAGCCTACTGCAATGTAGAAATACTCTGTTACAAGTAAAAGTCTGTAATAAAAAAAATACTTGAGTAAAGTACAGAGGTATTGGTATCAATATACTTTAAGTACCAAAAGTATAAAGTAGTCATTATGCAGAATGTCCCATTTCAAAAGTTTTCAAATGTATACAAATCTTTAGAACATAGATTATAATAGCTATTTTCAAAAGGACAAAATGTATATACTATAGGGCTGAATTGGTTAATGTATGTTTTGTAATAATAATCAAAATCTACAAAGTAACTTTTCAAATAATTGTAGTGGAGTAAAAGCACAATATTTGGATCTGAGATGTAGTGGTGGAGAAGTAAAAGTATTAGAAATTGGAAATACAAATACCAAAAAATGTAGTACAAGTAGTACTTAGTTACTTTACACGCCAACTCTACTGATTACATATTTATTATATAGCCATGTTGGTGTATGGGGGGCACCCTAATGGCTTCTCCATTTAATGTGCCAAACCACACAACTGTGACATCCTGTTTGATTCCTTCCTTAGGGCTTGCAATCTCTCTCTCTACCATTACTGTTATGTCGCTCGTCACTTTCCTTGCTCTCCTGTCGCAATAAAGAAAAGCTGTAGCCAAAGGCGTGAAATAATATCTAATAATTATGTATTATACTACATGCTATGCTGTATGTACAAGCAAAGATAGGCATACAGTATGCAGTGTGTACTGTATGTGAAATGCTTTATTAAAGCCACGGAATTGCATTTCGGCCATTGTATATCGGGTACAGCCGACTAGAACAGGGTTAGGACCCTATTTTTGCAGGCTGTCTGAATCAACATTCAAGATGCTATTCTGCCCAGCGGTGACACCGCTGTTGGTGACACCGCTGCTGCTTGAATGACTGGACATTCACTATATATTCATACGCACCCCTCACATTTGTTGTTGTTGGCCTGGGCCGGTTTAGCGGTCCAGTCACCTTGGCTGATAATGCAGCATGACAGTGTTCGAGTCCCGATCCCCTCCATCTCTCTCCCCGTTTCCTGTCTACCTACTATACAGTACATCTATCAATAAAGGCAAAAAGTCAAAAATATATCTTGAACATTTGTTTTTTTCATGCCTCCCAGCCGCTCTGGAGGGATTATGTTTTCGGGATTATGTTTTCGGGATTAATGTTTTCGGGATTCGGGTCCAAAAATCTAAATGCTTCCCCGGTTTTAATGTGTTAAATTCCTTCAAAGTCTTCACTACACAATCAGTCTGGACAGTCACGGATGTAAACGGCAACTGGTTGGCAGAGGCAGATGGAACACGTGCAGGACAGGAAAAGATAAAGGGACAAAGTCAGAGGGACTCGACTGTACAATCACAATATGGTATTTCTATGATCTCTTTTTTTTTTGCTGCTTTTTTTGCGAAACAGAGGGAGGTGGGGTCACACATGTGTCAGATTGGTATGCAGTGAGACGCCCCACTTTCTCATTATTAACATGCTGTTTTGATCCTGAACTGACTCAATGTTTTTGACACTGTGAAATGGTTTTAAAGTAATAATAGCGAGGGGGAAAAATGAGAGAATAGCAGATCTACAAGCTCACAACATGTTGCACAGAATGACGTTGTGAGATTGTAGATCTGTTACTTTCCTTAATTGTATTTTCCCTAATTAATTTTACATTTGACAATAACGACATGCTCAAAATACAAGGTAGGTTGAAAGAAGTGTTTAAACAATTTTCTTATATGGATTGAATTACATTTTATACACGAGATCTTATGTACAGTATACCTTTTAGCACACTGATTTTGATATCACATTAGTGTAGACTTCAAGTATGTTTGTACGGGTGTGCAACACTGATGCTAACTGGGACAGACAAACACTAGCTCCCCACATGACTCATCCATTCCATGCATCAAACTTCATTATGCAGCTGAGATTATTCCAGTCTGTACAGTACATGACACACTGTACCACACACACACACACACACACACACACACACACACACACACACACACACACACACACACGTATGCACTATGCAGGGCATGAGGACATACTGTATGCAGACTAGAGGTGCTTGTATAGAAATGAACAACCAAGCTACTGAATCTCTCTCTCTCCCGCTCACTTCGCCTCCCCTCCCCATAGACATATTGGCAAACATTCACACATGCACACTCAAGCAGGCAAAAACACATCCATACATCACAGCATACATACATGCATGGAAAAAAACCATCACACTTTTACAAATGCCATGTGCGCTTCACTGTGCACAACTGCATGGCTGCAGGCATGCACTTGTTCTGCTTCTGGTACAAACCGACTGGAAACTGATAACATTATGCATGTGAGAAAAAATACATCATAGGAAGGAATGCAAATGTGCATGACGATATTCGAAGTTGAACTATTTTCTCCCCTGGCCCCCACACATATGTAAAGCGACTTGGAGATATTTAAATGCCATATCCCACTACCAGAATCAGAGAGACAACTTCGATGTGTGTGTCAGCTCATCAGGGCTGACCAGCTGCCCATCTGCTAATTACTGAATGTTTGCCTAAATGACATGCCCAGAATACAGATAATAGGGTTTAATGTGGTTGTATCAGCAATCATTGGCGAATGATCGCCTCCAGAATATCGATGCTATAGTATAGGGTCCATGCGGTTGTATGGTAGATAAAAGATTATGATATTCTGGGGGGCGAACGATCGCTTCCAGAATAGAGATTCTATGCGGTTCATGCGGTCGTTTCAGCAATTATTGGCGAATGATCGCTTCCAGAATAGAGATGTGTTAAAAAAAATGTATCATGCAGCTCAGTGAGCTGGATGACTGACAGCTACCGTAGTGCTAGAGATCAGGAGAATCTGTCTGAAATGTGACAGCAATTTGGAGAAGTTGGAGGGCTATAAATGTGGTTTTCAATGCACCGCCAGAATATGGAAGCTGGGGTTCATGTGGTTGAGTCATCTAGTCATCCCATCATGCAGTCCAAATGGGTTTTCTATAGAATATGGAAGCTGGGGTTCATGTGGTTGAGTCATCTAGTCATCCCATCATGCAGTCCAGAATATGTAAGCTGGGGTTCATGTGGTTGAGTCATCTAGTCATCCCATCATGCAGTCCAGAATATGGAAGCTGGGGTTCATGTGGTTGAGTCATCTAGTCATCCCATCATGCAGTCCAAAGCTGGGGTTCATGTGGTTGAGTCATCTAGTCATCCCATCATGCAGTCCAAATGGAAGCTGGGGTTGATGTGGTTGAGTCATCTAGTCATCCCATCATGCAGTCCAAATGGCTTTTCTAGCTTTTGACAGAAAAGTGGCTGTTTCAACTACCCAGATTGTGGGGCAAACGTTGCTGGGCAAAGTGCAGTGGTGTAATGTAACTAAGTGCATTTACTCAAGTACAATTTTGATGTACTTTTACTCCACTATAATTATTAGAACATTTTAGTTAGTTTCTTTGTAATTATTATTATTATTGCGAAACATACATTAACCACTATATACATTTCGGCTATTTGAAAATAGCCGATCAACAAGCTCACAAT
Source organism: Protomyctophum parallelum (assembly GCF_964188405.1). Lineage (NCBI taxonomy): Eukaryota > Metazoa > Chordata > Actinopteri > Myctophiformes > Myctophidae > Protomyctophum > Protomyctophum parallelum. The sequence continues at coordinate 76,552,980 of NC_139697.1, read as the reverse complement.
GAGCTTGAAGATCTGCTATTTTCTAAATACTTTCATACATTTTATACATTTGAAAACTTGTGAAATAGGACATGCTGCCTAATGAGATCTTTCTACTTGTGTTACTTTAAGTACATTTTGATACCAATACTTTTATACTTTTACCCTTTACTTACAGAGTATTTCTAAATTGCAGTATTGATACTTTTACTTGAGTAAAAAGTACTTTTTCCACCACTTCAGATAAGTGGGGTAAATGTTGTTGGGGAGAGTGGAATAGCAACGGTCTGTGGCCCTCACTCACCTTCCTCAACAACTGCTATCACGCTGATCTTTTGCTTTCTTTTATCCAGTGAAGCTGTTCAGTGACTGGCAGGAACACCTTGTTGTGCCGGCCACTTCACACTGCCTAGAGCTGCACTGGACAGTATGGAGAAAATGAAAACAACAATGGTATCTCTGGTCATATTCTTATGGCACTCAGCCAACAGATAATAAAGTAGATTCGTCTGGGCTACTGTGTCAGACACAATACACATCCAGGTCTAATTTCCATTAATTGCTCCGGATGCTTCGGAGAATTGAGTATAAGAACCTTTTCTTGTAAATGAGTTTCTTGGAGTGCTTCTTCCTCTACACCGCACATCTATTAACCGCAATTCCCTGCAGGGAGTGTGGCACATAAGGATGTTCTCATTTACATAAATTGACGTAAAACGATTCAAATTGATCTGATTAACTGAACTCTGATTAACTGTGCATCCTGTGGTTATTATATTGACTAATGACTACCTTAAATGGTTGTGCTCGATACAGTAATTTTCACAGGACATTCCAATTCAATGCGTTGTGAAAGTATGAACCATTTTTTGATTGGCCACGCTACGGTAGAGCCTTGCAACTGCTTGCTCACGGGGGAATTGTTGTCTTAACCTGCTCTATATGTGAACCTGGTTGATTCTCTCTTTGTCATGAGAACACTTTGTTGTGATTTGCCATTGTGAAAATAAAGAGAGATTCTTAGGCAGCATCAATGTTATTGTCTTCAGATGTTTAGCCATCACAATATCTGCTGTGAAAACGGCATTAAAAGTTGCACAACGCCGGATGAAAAACAGCTTTTCATAAAATGTAAAGCAGTTATTCCGAACGATTATAAAATATATAAAGGTTGTTGGTGCTGAAACGCTTCCAGTGTATCCATTTTCTAAAATGCTCAGAGTCTGGGAGTTTGAGGCCACACACCTGACCACAAACCTGACCTTAAGGAAACTGTCTGAACTTTAATGCAATGCCTAAACACAACCATGATTTTAACATTTAACATCGTGGGTATGATACTGTCAGTTCAGGTTCAGGAGCCACTACCCATCGATTAATTCAGCTCAAAAGAAGTGATTGTATGGCTTCGACTTCAAAACGGATTTAACTGTCTTTTATCGATCGTTCCTCCCCGTTGTGAGCGATGGTGACACACAACAGGCTCTGGTAGCATTGAGATGAAAAGATGCTCCTCGGGCGATAGATCATGTCCAATCATTCGACGCGACTCGTCATCTCTAGTCTAGAGGCGACGTGGCCTATGAGTCACTGCAGCGGTGGGAAAAGGACTAAAATTGTTTACTACAGTTACAGTAAGTAAAAGTATCAATACGGCAATGTAGAAATATACTCTGTTAAAAGTCCGGAATTCAAAATGTACTTGAGTGAAAAGTACAAAAGCATTGGCATCAACATGTACTTAAATAAACCAAAATTAAAAGTACTGTACTCATTGTGCAGAATGTGCATTGTGAGCTTGTAGATTGGCTATTTTCAAATGGCCGACACGAAATGAATATAGGGCTGAAGTGGTTACTGTATGTTTTGTAATAATAATAAAAAATCTACAAAGTAACTAAAGTTTTCAAATGCAGTAAAAGTAAGAAAAAGTAAGTTGGATCCGAGATGTAATGGAGGAGTAGTATTGGAAATATTCCAGTAAAGTACAATCAAAATTGTACAGTACTTGAGTAAACATCACTGCCAGGTTTGTATTTACCAGACATTCTCACAGCAGGTTCCACAATGTAAATCGCGACCCGTGATCGAGCGCACAGAAGGGCCTCCCCCCCCTGTATATGGACGCAGTCCGGTCCGGGTCCAACCCCTGGTCCAGCCCCTTGAGGGGCATTTGAGTACATTACAGTGTATCTATCTATCCCGGCTGTAAGCGCTCAATAGAGAATTGATTTGCGCTAGATTTTCTAGCCATCCATTTCAAAGGCATTTAGGGACTCCGTGGTTTTATCCGCCTTAGGTGCAGAATCTGCTGGGAAGCCGGTTTTCTTCCAGGAGCGCCGCGGAGTATCGTTCCTCATGTTATTAAATAAAACGGGGTCTAGAGTTAGAATATCAAAGAGCGATTTTTCTTTTGATTTACTTTTTGTAAGAAATCTGTCTAGCTGTGCGATGAGAAATCGATCAAAAGGCTCTCCAACCTCTCCATTAATCTTGCTCTCTCTAGTATATGGGGAAAAAGGCACCTTTAAGAAAATGTGCACCGGTCCCTCACCCCCCTCTAGAGTCCACCACACACACACACACACACACACACACACAGAGCGGGGTAATCTGTCTGATTGAAAGAGCTTTCAGACGGGTAATTAAATTTCCCAACGATCCGCTGCGGTAGCTTCACACGGATCCGGCTTTCCGAGGAGAGCAGATGACCGAGACCCACAGCAATAACACACTGCTACTATCACAAAGAGAGAGAGAGGGGAGAGAGACAGAGACCGAGACAGAGCGCGAGCGAGAGAAGGGGGTGATGAGTACGAAGAGAAAGGAGAGAGGTTATATTTCATGTTGACAAGGACAAGATAAACACTCGGCCTTTGGAGACCATTAGCTCAACTCTAACCTTCATCTTAAGCATTACTGCCATTACATAGTGATGCCAACAGTAACAAGAAACTATCACACCCGCCCGCACGCACACACACACACACACACACACACACACACACACACACACACCCACAGAATGGTAGCCTACGCACATTTGATATGCCTGCCATCAGCGATAGCAAATCAAAATGATAACGACGTGGTACGCCGTGTAGACAGTAATGATAATGATCGGGCGTCCTGACACGTGTACACATGTGCGCACACATTCTTAACACTGTACTATACTGACTGTATAGTGTATAATGAGAGAAGGGAAATGCACATACTGCAGGCCATTCAGCAACTTGCACCAGGTATGTTTACAGTGTCTTGTATGGTTGTTTCAAAGTTAACTTAGATTAGGTGTCTATAAACTATAAAGCATGTACCCATCAGGTATGTCGTAGCCTAGGCACACAGGATTAATGTCCTATAGACAGAATTTTTGTTTTGTTTTGTTTTATCCCCAATTTAGTCAATCCCCATGTGTACTGTGGTCCCTGTCGTTTTTTTGTTTTCTTTTATTATTTTTTTTTTTTTGGGGGCGTTAATTTTGCGTCTGCATGAAAATAAATGGACTCAACCCATGGAGCATAATGCTGATGGTGAGGTGTCAAAATACCCCCAAAACACCCCCCCCGGGTGTTTTGGGGGTATTTTGACACCTCACCATCAGCATTATGCTCCATGGGTTGAGTCCATTTATTTTCATGCAGACGCAAAATTAACGCCATTTTCTACTGTAAATAAAGCAATCTCAGATGTCACAGCTGGTTCTGCCAGGTCTTCTGGACTGCAGGTGGGACACTGTCTGCACTGATTCACAGCTATTGTGTAGTTCCAGACTTTCATCAGTGCTTTGCACCTCCCCTGTTCCACACGCAGTCTATTGAGAGGTCATGGCCACTATAGCGAGTAGCGATTCTTTCTGTTTCTGTTTATCCCTCTGTCCAGCCATTCAAGAGCACGTGTGTCACTGCATCTTCCCTGACGTTGGCCCTTGCTACTTGTTTGGTTTTCTGGAGGGGCAGGACTGTCTGCACGAAACTGGCTCTAGATGGGATTCTGCGGGGGGGTGCCACGTGGCCCTGCGAGGGGTGTCTAAGGTCTGTCTCCTGTGTTCTCTGTTTGTCTTGAGCGATACACAGTCCTCTGATGTGCTGGGGAGAGATGTCGTCTAGCACATAGAGGGACCGGACAGGTGTTGTCTTGACACATCCCGTGATGATGCTGTGCTCCAGCTTGAGCAGGCACATACTCTGCTGTAGAGAATCACAGGGCCATGGCAGTTGCACGGATTGTTTGTGGGCCTAGCTGCGCTCACTTGGAGTTCACTCATTTGCTATATTTTATTTCAGTGGGAATACAGCAGTGGCTGGAAATGAAATAAAATAGTATTTCAAATACCTGTACGAGAAACACTGCCCCATCCCCGAGGTGCATTTCAAATGCTTTGTGTTGTTTTTCTTTCCTGCCACGATAATAATAGAAGACGTGTTGTCTGTTAGTAGCTAATAGAAGACGTGTTGTCTGATAGTAGCTAATAGAAGACGTGTTGTCTGTTAGTAGCTAATAGAAGACGTGTTGTCTGTTAGTAGCTAATAGAAGACGTGTTGTCTGTTAGTAGCTAATAGAAGACGTGTTGTCTGTTAGTAGCTAATAGAAGACGTGTTGTCTGTTAGTAGCTAATAGAGGCCACGATAATAATAGAAGACGTGTTGTCTGTTAGTAGCTAATAGAGGCCACGATAATAATAGAAGACGTGTTGTCTGTTAGTAGCTAATAGAGGCCACGATAATAATAGAAGACGTGTTGTCTGTTAGTAGCTAATAGAGGCCACGATAATAATAGAAGACGTGTTGTCTGTTAGTAGCTAATAGAGGCCACGATAATAATAGAAGACGTGTTGTCTGTTAGTAGCAAATAGAAGACGTGTTGTCTGTTAGTAGCTAATAGAGGCCACGATAATAATAGCGTCCCATTGGGCTAAATGTACCGTAACCACAGCCAATGAGAAGAAGAGGAGACGTTGGTTGTAAAAGCAATCTGTGTTGGTTTTTTGGGCAATCGGCATGGCAACGAGCCAAACAGCCCTATGAACAAATCGGGGCCTTCCCGTGGGAGACGAGTGAGCGACAAGCTAATGGAGCTACTGCTGACGCTCGGCCCGTTATAGCTCTGCAGGACGCTCGCCTGGTTAGCGCACTTAGCTCTGCATGACGCCAGTCCACATGTGGGTCTAAAAGTATACATCCTGCCTGCGTCACGTCACGCATTGCGATGATCATTAGCTGTGTCTGTAGTTCTGTTTGTATCTGTCAAAAACACACTCCCACAGACAGACACACACACACACACACTAGGCATGTGAATCTCGTCTCATCTCACGATTCGATACGCATCTCGATGCACTGCCAGCGATACGATACATTAGAGATACATGGAATCCCCTGGCGATCAGATGCGATACGATTCTCCCTCTTCCCGATGCGATGCGATAACCATTTAGTTCAAATCAATGCGATACGATGCGATTCACCCCTCTACCGATACGATGCGATTTGATGGCGATTCATCACAATAGAAAGGATTTATATTAAAGCTCTATTAATTTCCTAAAACATGTAAAAATGCATTACATTTAAATTCAAAGCAATTTATTGTTTTACTGTAGGTTAGTATTATAGCTCTGCATCTCAAACAACCCAACTTATAGAATTCTGTAAGTAAACAAAGGGTCTGCTCTCTGCTGGTTATTGTGGAATTGTTAGATTACTAATAATCATAGGCTATAGTATAATTATTATATCTCAAAGGTCAATTTGAGGTTTTGAGTATAGAGGGTTCAAGAGATTAAAATGTAATAGCCTATCGTTCATCAATTAATGTTACCAACATTAGAAACAGAAACAGAAAAGAAACAAATAAACAAAACAAAAATTACAGGTCACACTTGTAGTGCTGTCAAACAAGTCTATGTCTAGTTTAATCTGCAACAGTTTTATAATATAATTGCCTATGTATAGTGGGGGTCCCTACTTGAAGTTGATCTCTCACTCTCAGCTAAGTGGTCCTTGGCTTGACCTGAAAAACATTGAAGACCCTGGCCTGCATGTATTATTAACGTTATAAATACATAGCAGATGTACAAGCTCACAACCATCCACTCCCCGCTGTGAGCTTGTGGATCTGCAATTTTAGGCGTGCAACACCGTCTTGCTGCAGAATATAAATAAGGCTTCTATCCCAGAGAACAGCAGGGGAAAGCTGGACAGTGGAAAGTTGTAAACGACTTTAAACGCAAGCAGTACACCCTGCTGTGGCGTTGTTGTGACTGCTTTCTTTAATTACAAATTGATGATGATCGCAACGCAGATTTGCGTCGGATAATCAGCAAGCACAGCTGTGGAGTGTGGATCAGATTCATTACGAGCAGTCCAGCACGAAGCGCTACAGTGAAAAGTCAACTGATCGACGGACAAAGCTACTCGGACAGCTATTTTATAAAGCTAAAGAGTAAAGGTGGTGCTTCTTGTTTAATGCGTGGGGCTCACTTCTGTTAGTCGCGGGTGCTCTTTATAGTCTGCGTCTGTTTGTTGTCTCAACGTGTCTACTCTGACTGCACCGTCGTACGGTAGCTTCTGTTCACTGACTGTGTGCGCTGCGAGAGACCTTTTTTTTTTTCTTTCTTTTCTGATGGTACGTTCAATGCGCCTCGGAAACACAGGATAGGGTGAAATTTACCATGAAAAAAAGGTGCAACCACGGATTTTACCGATGCAAGCACTCCGCGAACGATGCATTGAGATTTCACCCGTCAATTTTACCGATACACAGTGAATGAACCGATTCACTCGCATCGCGCACGTCATAATCAATGAATCGATACGTATCGATTATTTTCCACATGCCTAACACACACCATCATTCCCCGCTCCTGATTGTTGCAAACAGTGATTCAAATCCACCGATGTGAGGAGAGCTTACATGTAACATGTTCATCTGTCTCACCCATCTGGAGCCGGCCTGCACGGTGTACACAGCATGTGCATGTGTGCGTGCTTGTGTGCGCGCACGTGTGTGCGTGTGCAAAGAAAAGTCTAAAAGATGGATAGAGACAGAAGGAGATAGAGGGGAGTGATAGCAAGAGGGAGAGAGGGAGTGAAAAAGATCTGTCTTGTTCCCTCTTGCTTTGTCTGTTATTCTCTGGCTCCTCTATCTGCTGTAATTAGACAGGTGCGTGTGTGCGTGCGTGCGTGCGTGCGTGCGTGCGTGAATGGCATGGCAAACAGAGGACGATGGAGGAGACAGAAAGAGGAGCAGGATTAGTGAAAGGAGGACACTGCGAAGTCAGTGGTATAAAGAAACTAAATACATTTAATTTATTGGAGTATTTTCAGTTTTCAGTACTTAAATACTTCTGCTCCACTGCATCTCAGAGGCAAATATTGTACTTTTACACCACTACAATTATTTGAAAACGTTAGTTACTTTACAGATATAAATGATTACATTGTGAAACATACCTTAACCACTCTAGCCCTATAACATGAAAATAGCCGACAATACATCTGCTATTTTCAAACATTTTAGTACTTTTACTTTTGATAAGCCTACTTTAACCCATTTAAGCCTGACCTCGAACTTTTACAAATGGTATCATGAGCCTATAGCATGGGTTTTCAACAGGTGGTCCGTGAAGGTGTTGCATGTGGTCCCTGACCATGCATTTAGTAATGTAGGAAAGTGAAGATTCGTATTTGAATTTATTGTATTGGGTTAGGGTTATAGAAAGTTGAGAAACAATGCAGTAAATGATCTGGTGACAAATTATGACGCATCGATGTTGTCAGTTACTGGGAAGTCGGATGTCAAGAACTTCCACAGAAAAGTGAGTTAGAATCTCAAGGGAAACCATACCGGATTGCCTGGTTGAGTCACCATTACAAGGAACTGTGCCCATAATCAATCGCAAGTGTCTGCTTACTCATAGAATAAGTTACAATGAACAGCAACATGAGTTTAATATGGAAGGTTAATTTCTTTCCCCCACACCATGACCATATCCCCCCTCCCAACACAACAATGGTCCCCAGGTTAATTCTCAGTCAGGGTGGTGGTCCCCAGGTTGATTCTCAGTCAGGGTGGTGGTCCCCAGGTTGATTCTCAGTCAGGGTGGTGGTCCCTGGTTCATACTCAGTTGAAAACCCCTGGCCTATAGTATCAGCGATTGGAATCGTATGGTGAGTTGAGTGAATTGTTACTTGCTCAGGTGAAATAATAGACAATACTGCCTGAACTCCCCATACAGTGGTGACCTACAGTAATACATCCATATAAAGAACATGATAATATACATAAGCAGCTGCATGGAGTGGCATGCTGGAGTGAATACATATGGCTGAGGAGGTGGTGGGAGTTATTTGATCATAACTGACAAGCTGAAGTGGTAGCAACTAGAGGGATATGCTGAGCATGAATGTGGGAGCGTTGGCGTGCTTAAATAGACAGTGTGGCCGTTCCGTCAAGCAGTGCTGGAAAGTAACTATGTACATTGAGGCATTTGTGTATTTCCAATACTTTTATTTCTATACTCCAGTACATGTCAGAGGCAAATACTGTAGTTTTACTCCAATAAGAACAAAAAAACATCGCTAGGATGCAACTGGGACGTATCCTCAGTGATGCATCCCAAGGTCATCGGGGTTTCGGGTCTTCCAACATCATACCCCTCACTCGGGTGACCCAGCCGGGGTGATCAAGTCCCGACTTACGTCCCAGTAGCTACCCTCGATCAGTCCCATTAGGGAAAAACCAGGGCCACACAATCCGCTGCTCCAGAACCTCTCTGCCGGTACTGGGCGGGCCATCCGGTGGGTACCGGGTGGGCCATCTGGCGCGTGGAGGGACTAGGCTCTGTGGGTTGACCCCTGGCCGGGCACCTCCTACGCCTCACCAGGTCCTGTCCTGCTCTCACCAGGGTGCAGGACCTATGCGTTACACATTTATTTGAAAACTTTAGTAGCACTAGCTAGTTACCTTGATTATTACTACAAAAAATACATTAAACACTATAATGCATATAGAGCTGCTATATGCATTTCAGTCATTTGTAAATAGCAGATCTACAAGCTCACAATGTGTTGCGTTGCGACGCATTGTGAGCTTGTACTGTAGATCTGCTATTTTCAAAATATGTGTATACATTTGAAAACTTGAAATGGCACATTCTGCACAATGAGTACTTTCTACTTTTGGTACATGCAGATGTCAGTATTGATACTTTTGTACTTTTACTCAAGCACATTTTAGCCTGGGGTCCACCTATGCTTTCTATGGCATAGGCAGCTCCCGGCAGGATCCGCCGGGAGAATCTAGACGTACAGTAGTAGTTGCGCGACATGAGACTAATTCATTAGAGCGACAGAGAGAGAGGAGTGTGTGTGTGAGTGTGTGAGTGTGTGTGTGTGTGTGTGTGTGTGTGTGTGTGTGTGTGTGTGTGTGTGTGTGTGTGTGTGTGTGTGTGTGTACGTGTGCGCGTCAGTTTAACAAAGGTGCAGACGATCAGAAATCAGCAGAGATTGATCGACGTTTGTGCTACTGTATGCCGTATTGAAGTGGACTCGGTTTCCGAGGCTAAGCACATTTTGAATTCCGGACTTTTACTACATTGCAGTATGGATACTTTTACTTAAGTAAAACAATTGAGTACTTTCCCCACAACTAGCATCAAGATAGCGGGCATGTGTGATTGGGAGGGAGTATGAGCGTGGGAGCGGCTCCACTGGGTGGAGAGAGGAGGAGGCCTGGAGTTGAGACGCAGTAGCCATTTGTTTGGTTCCCAGGCTATATAAATATAGAGACATAATATGTCTCTATATTATAACAACCACCACACAAGTACAGACGCAGCAGAACCAGTCGCTACTCTCTACTTCACCGCCGCCGTTCATTTGATGCCATATTTCAGTGGTTTTCAACCCTTTTCATATTCAAGGTCCATTATCTATTCGGATCCAATATGTTGTCCACATTCCAAACGTTGATCAAAATAACAATTCTTCTACTGTACATGCTCTAATTTTGTAGACTTCTTGTAAATTAACTAAGGCAGATGTTTGACAATAATTTTACTCTTGAGTTGAGAGCATAAAATGAAACCTAATGGTCCATTTTGTTTCATTTCACACTTAACTCTCATGAGTTCAAGATCTATAAGGGTCCATTTGGTTACCAACTCTCCATCATTAGGCTTAGCTAGAACCCCCTCAAGGACCACTGGGTGAGAACCACTGCCCTATTTCACTGGCTCTGTGAAATTTGGAGCAAAACAGGAGGAGAGAGAGAGAGAGAGAGAGAGAGAAGGGGGGTGGGTAAAGTGTTGGGTATAAAGAGGAGAGATATAATGCATAAGTGGGGGAGGTGAGGACTCGGAGCAGCACTGGGAGCAATTTACAAGCTTGTTAAAATACCACTAATTACCAGCTGGCCCTTCAGCATAATGAGTTGAGCAGAGAGACAACAGCAACGCCTCATTTAAACTCCCATCCATAGAGTGGACTGGTGGTGTCGCTCAGCAAAAATATACCATGTCTTCGGTTCCGCGATAGCAATACTAGCACACCCTAGAGCAGTTATTTATTTATTTTCGCCCTTTATTTACTCAGGGTAGTAGCTGAGCACAAGTGCTCATTTTCAGCAACGCCCTGCACATAGAAACACACAGACAGACACACACATTAAAACATGGGAGCTGACCAGTACAACCTCAGCCTTATACTGTTGGCCACTAAGCAGCTCCACTGGAGCAGTTGGGGGTCCAGTGCCTTGCTCAAGGTCACTTGAGCGGTGTTGGGTGAGTGATGACCAATCACTTCCCTTCACTTTTCCTGCCTGTCCGGGGAATCGAACCGGCAACGTTTCGGCAACAAGGGCGCTCCTCTAACCCTTGGGCCACCGCTGCCGACCGCTGCCCATGCACCTACTGTAGCTGGAAACTGGCCACGTTGGAATGCAAGAGTAAACGCCACGGGATCACCACAATCAGTAGGATTCGTCCTCCAGGGAGCATGCGTGTGCGCTTAGCGAGTTTGACGCAATTCAACCATTCGACTTTGAAATCTCTTGTGGGATTGTGGACATTTTGGCCTATTGGAGGCACTAGAGGAAAGGCCATGGGGTCACCAAGATCAGCAGTGACCTTTGTCTGTGCTTAATGAAGGTGCAAAGCAAATTCCATGGCAATGCATCCATTTGCTTTTTGGAGATAATGTGCTGAATGGATGCACTGACAACAGAGAAAGGAGGAGAAGGGCTGAGGCAGACAGGAACATTGTGAACATACAGTATGATGGAGACAGATGATGTGTACTGTTTGTGTAAAAGACAGACTGACTACTCACATGTACTGTATTGCGCTGTGCAATGCACACTGAACTTGGACTGTACAGTGTACGTCACTGTAAATCTGCATGCAACGTTTCTATTCCCAATGAGAGAAGACCCGAGATCTAAAGGCGTGGTTGTAATTACAGTGATACAAAACGAGCAAGCTTTGCAGAGCTTAAGCATTTAAATTTTGATTCATGACGTCAATATGTTTCCAGTTTCCTCATAATCAAATCCCCCAGGTTTGTGCAGTATAATCAAGTATAAGCGCACAAACTTAAATGTGAAATTAATGTTTTTTTAATACATTTCAGCAAATTACAAAGCTATATTGAGTAAAATGTGCAATATACTTTACTGCAGTGATTTTCAAACCTTTAATTCCAAGGCCCAGCAGTTTTGATATGCATTTAGGCCATGGACCCCCAGTTGTTTTTTATGATTTAGTTAGTTTGGGACCCCAATCTATACTGTAAAATCTATGAGAGTGTGGACCCAATATGGGTCCATTTGGTTCCATTTGGCTCCGAGTTACAGGCCCGTAAGGGTCCATATGGTTTCTAACTTTCTACATATCAATCATTTAGCCGGGGACGCCCTGGATCTCAAGGACCTCTGGGGTTGCTCGGACCCCTCGTTCAGAGCTTTACACAAACACAACGCAGGCATTTATTTAACGGAGCGCCATATTATTGAGTTCCTGCTCCATTAAGTCCCATAACATTCCACTGACAGTGACAGTATAGATCCATGGGATGGAAATAGACCTGGAGGAAAAGGTCAGTGCTTCCAGCATCTTATGGTGCGTCAGGGGGCTAAATGCTGTGGAAAATGATAGCCGCAGGGAGGGACCCAGGGTATACACAGTAGACCACGGTACCAGCATCATGTCAAGCATATACAGTACAGTGCTCAAAAACAGTGGTACTTAAAGCTTTTCGTGCCAAGGACCAGTGGTGAAAAATACAGCAATATAGAAATAGTCTGTTACAAGTAAAAGTCCGGAATTCTAAATGTACTTTACAAAAATAAAAGTACTCATTATGTAGAATCTCTCATTTCAAAATTTCAAACATATAAAAATATTTTCAAAATAGATCTACAAGCGTAGCACTGTGAGCTTGTAGATCGGCTATTTTCAAATGGCCGAAATGTATACAGTATAGGGCTGAAGTGGTTCATGTATGTTTTCTAATAATAATCAAAATCTACAAAGTAACTAGTAACAAAAGGTTTAAAAAATGATGGTTTAATAATAATAAAATAAAAAATGAGTGGAGTACAATATTTGCCTTTGAGATGTAGTATTGGAAATTGGAAATACTCAAGTAAAGTACAGTGCTTAAGTAAATGTAATTAGTTACTTTACCACCACTGCCAAGGACCCCCAAATGAACATGTACATACTGTATGTGTTCCACGTGGTTCCATCTGATAACGGATACTGCTCTTGTAAGTCTAAAGCTCTATAACCACACCAGAGGGTCGCCATGCAACTCCTTGCAACATGCAATTCCTTGCGACTACTTGCAAGTTGCAACCATTATTCCATATGGCATGTGGCAAGGAATTGCATTGGTAACCACACCAATGCAACTCCTTGCAACATGCCATTGGGAATAATGGTTTAGTTGCAAGGAGTTGCAGTGGTGTGGTTTGGGCCTTAGAGTTGGAACTGCACCGTGATTACACGGCGGCTTTCCAATGCTTCCCTGGATATAAATGCTGAAAAACTGCCACCACTCACATTCATGATTTATGGGCTTGACTCCACAAAAGATCCTAGTTATGGAGAGACTGGAGTATGCAAACAATGCAATGTTGATGAGCACATTGAGCAGCACTGTGCATAAATTCACCATTTATTTATGTATGCATGAATACATAAATGCATGTGTTTTGGTGCTGTGGCAAAAACAATATTATGCATCATCATTATTATTGTTTAGAAACAGGACAGTTAATTAAAAATATTTACTCTATAGAACTTTTCAAAATGGAAACATTTTTTGTGATGCAGTGACAAGGCCACTCTGACTTGAGCAAACGAGCTGGCTCGCAAATTTTATACAAACAAAATTATACCTAAATAATTTAAAGATAATTAGATCGTCCCTGTCAGAAAGACCAGAAACCTTGTATCTCAATATTTAATCTGTTTATTTCATAAATTAATGCCCTATTTTATACTTTGTGTTTGTTTTTTGTTTTTTTTTGCAACCCATTTTTTCACCCAGTGTCAATTATCTAATGTAATCATGGGCGCTACACTTCCTCTGCCAACCTGGGGGGGCAGCGGACTGATAAGAATGAGGAGAACTGATAAGAATGAGGAGTCCAAGCTGCTTCTTTTCATGTGACAGGGGGACGTTTCCCCGGCCGGACGTAGCGTGTGGAAGGAACACGTTATTCCGACCAGTTCATTTCCCCTCCATCAGACATCCCGGCTGGCCAGCCAGGGGGAGGTAGTATAGGGACCAGGATTACTGCATGTTTTTTGTGAGGTTACCTACTACCCTAGGGGACACGGGGAGAACATGCAAACTCCACACAGAAAGGCCCTTTCGCCAACCCTACCTTGGGTATGGGCACTGATGACGCGGAGGAGAGAACCCGCTTTGTGTTTGTGACATATTCTCACTATAAAGTAGTGAAAATAGCCTACAAGCTCACATTGCATTGTGATGCGACACGCAATCTTATTTGTCGTTTTGGTCATGACCCTGATTGTTAGGGGACATAGCGTTTAGTATTTAGCAATCTACTGATCTTGGTTCTGTGGCTCCATCTGAAACCATCTGTGGTTGGGATGGCTATAGGATCTTTGATAATTAAGCCTGCAAGCTTTGCTGACACAACGTCCATTATATATGATGGACATAACAAATCTTTAATTAGTATCATCAGTAACACCTGTGAAGGAAGTAGGGAAGCGGCCCGGAAGTAGGAAGTAGTTTGTGTTATTCTGTGTGCACAGAGCCCATTGCTTTGCAGCTGAGGTCGGTACCGTTTCCATACTAGTGATGCAACCTGTCAAGATGCTGTCAGTGGTAGCCCTGCATTAGGCGGCAGGCCCACAGCACCTTGGGGCCGATTCCAAACGGAATAGCTTGAGGTAATAGAGGCATTGCTGTGCCTTCCTCACCACTTAGTGTGTTTACATCCCAGGTGAGTTTCTCAGTGATGTGGCCGCCGATATGACCCAGCCACTCTTTTCGCTTGTACATGCAGTACTGCACACTGCATTCTGGCTACCGTGCAGTGTAAATAAGGTGACTTTTTCGAATAATCGAGAAGCACGTTTTTTAATGCAAAAGTCATGCGACAATTTTAAAATCATCAGCTCATCAGCATTTTTCTTGAAATCTTTTGAAAAAAAACCCAATCCATTATGAATCTATTATTTTGTTCAGTTATCAATTATTGATTATATTATATAATCGATTAAATCGATTAGCTGTCGATGTGCCAGCTGAACAGACACTTCCCATAGTTCCCTCAGGTTCGCAAACTCCTGCTTGGCCACTGGTGAATGATCCAAATGCTGTAAAAGCTGCTGTAAACAACATGCTGGCATGTTGCTTTGTGGTTTGAATCCAAGACAGCAGGGCTTTGCATTTTGTAAGAGCTTTGTCACAATGGGAAGCATCGCAGCATTTAGCATGCAAGTAGAAGCTTTGGGACTTTCTCAAAATGAAAGCCTGCAATTAGTAATTCACGCCAAGTTCCACGGCAAACGATGATGACGCAACACGCAACCACCCGTCGCGTCCCGGCCCCTTATATAGCAAGCGGCGCATGACGTCAGCCGCTGCGGCTATACCCGATAAGAGGCTCGACAAGCCAAAAGCTTATTGATACTCAGGTCTCGATAAATGTCGAAACGGGTTTGTAATGGACCCGATTTTCGGGCTCCATCGGGTGAAATGGTGTGTAGTGGGTCATGTCGCTTGGTAGAAATGATAAATTTTCATCTGCAAAAAAAAGAAATGCGATGAATAGTGGATCAAGCTGTCCCATCCCTTATGTGCAAAGGCAGCAGTGGCCTCTTTCCCAGCACTCAGGGATGCACAGGACTGATGGCAATTTGCTTTTGGAAAAGTTTATTTTTGGCTGTTGATGCATTCCTGCACAGCTTGCCTCTATTTCTTGTACAAGCTGGTGAGGAAGGCTTTTCAAGTTACCAGTGGTCCGGGAACCACCAGTGGTGCTTGAGGAGGTTCCATTTGGTCCCCAGCTAAATGATGGAGAGCTGGTAACCAAATGGACCCATATTACTGTAGATCTTTAACTCTTGAGAGCATAAAATGAGAGCATAAATGGTTTTGGTCCATTGGGTTCACTGATATGAAAAGGGTTGAAAACCCATGCTCCAAACTGCCCTCTATGATGTGATAGCAGCTAGGTGGGGGCATTCAGCCACAAAATGCCACAAATCATGAACTGATTCGAACTGCATCCATTTATTTCAGTTTTTTCACAGTTATGGGGCCTCTAAACACAGCATGCAATTTTACTTCCACCACGGATATTTTTCACATTCCCTAAATTATGCACAAATGTGCTCATGTGTCATGTGACAATGACATCAAACAAGGTTTGTATACTCCATATTGTTGTTTGCTTATTTTGCCAAAAATGTCCTGACAGCTGCACGCCACGACTGACACAGCCATGGGTATACGACCCACTTTTGTATTTAGTATTTCTAACAGCTATTTCTATTGTTATTTTATTACCTTTTTTCTCATATTGCTGCCATGTCGAGGAGCTGAATTTGACCCTAATTATTATATATGTATTATTCCAATCATAACAAAAGAATGAATCTCTGTTCTTCTAGCTGTACAGTACCAATCCAGTGTTTCATGCTTACTGCTGTTTCTGCTACAGCAGCGGAATTTACCCACAGGGATCAATAAAGGTTTACCTCACCATACCTTTTTCATTTGCACACTCTACGACTGTTATGTTCTCCAACCATCTGTGAATAGGATACCTTAAAGGGATTTGAGAAACAATTACAGCAATGAGTAATTTTTTGAATTGTTGCGAAAGCACTGTGTCTCGTGTCTGAACATTGTTTTCTCTAGTCTCTCCTCTTGTTGAGAGCTGTCATGCACTTAAATTAGATTATGGCTCCATATAGATACATCAATCCTGACATAACTGGGACAGAGCTGGTCTGTCCGAAATTTGAAAAATGCTTCCAAACATCAAGAGAAAGTAGATTTGTCATTTATTTCTCTCATCTCTCTTCATCTCTCTTCTAAAAACTCTCCATCCAGGCAGAGCACTGCAGCCACCTTCCCCTCTTTGCATTCCAGCTCAGTACTATCAGTGTGTCTGGATTTGTTTAAGTATTCATCAAAAGACACAGCGTAGCTCTTTGCCAGTCATATATTGTCTCTCTGAAGTATTTGACAGGTCAAAATCTAGCTTTAAAAAATGTTTTGTTGTGCCACATTCAAATCATACAAGTCGGGCACAATGAGTTTAACGGGAACGATGTAATGGTGCCGAATCTCCTCAGAAAAGTTTTTTGTTTTGTTTTCATGAAATATCAAGAAGCTTTAAGGCAGATCCTGTAGCCAGCGCTGCCAACATCTTTGTGGCAAACAAACAAACTTAATTCTGTTGTCTGTTGGCTCAATAAAGCTCTGAGGTTCCCTGGGTCCACACCTGCCTCATCTGCACTGGCTGTTTGAAGCTCTTCCCTGGCTGCCGTCCCTTTTCTAACGACCGCTCCTCTGATATGCAATTTCAGGCTCCTTTTGTAGTCGCCCGGGAGTCTTTCAAAGGCCTTGGCCTCAAAGGGTTTTCAATAATATCTGCAATAGGAGCAGTTGTTTTCCCACAGAAACTTCAGGCTGTCTAGTTCATCTGCAGGATTAGATTTATATTTAAATCTGATTTATATTTATTCTGGCATTAGAAAGACAGAGAGATGGAAATTCATTTTCATTAAAGTATTTCCCATGATTCTCAAGGACATGTAATTCATTTTACAGATGTTTTTCAATTTCCCGGGATGTTCAAGCGTCATGGTTGATCAGGCTCAAGGGTGATTCATCCTGGGTATGAATGAGTGGGTGTCGAGCACTGAAAATAGCCGATCTACAAGCTCACAACGTGTTGCAGTGCACAGTGAGTAACTATGTATAGATCAGGCGTTAGTCTGTGTCAGAGCTCAGTGGGGGTGTGTGAGTGTGACGGGCCTGTTGAGAACTCTAGTTTTTGCCGGCTGCCGGGCACGGATGCACTAATAACTTTGGGGCAGTCCCATCTAGAGTCAGTCAAAAGGAAGACATCGAAGAGGAAGGATGGATGGGGAAGGATCAACATATGGAATGTCAAAACAGGTCAGCTCCATATATGGAGATCTAAGGGTTTGAGGTGACATGTAGAGTTGCTGGCCAATATTGATGACATCAGGGATCTCCATATATGGGCTTAATATTGATGACATCATGTGATGTCACGAGGCATAATCATATATGGGACGTGACCTACTAACTGACGGGAAATGCACGATTTCATAGTTAATGCGACCTGCTATCGCAATTAGTTGCTTTTAAACAAAGTAATGGGAATTATACTTAACATTAGAAACATTCAATAACTGCTGAAAACGCTTTGTCAGGTCATGAAGAATGACATTGCGAGTGCTGCTAGTTGTACATAGTGTATTGACTATTGACTTTGGGTTTAATACAATGTATTATGGACAGATGTCTATGCATTGTCGAAATGCTCCCTTTCGTGCATGCAACAACTGTGGTAGGCTACATTATTGCATTTAGCTCCCCTCTTGTCTTTTTCTTTTATGTTACCAAACCTTTTCACCCGATCCACCATACTTCCACGGCAAAACGATGACGAACCACGCAACCACCTGTCACGTCCCAGCCCCCTTATTATATAGCGTCAGCTGCTGCGGCTATACCCGATAACAGACTCCACAAGCCAAATGCTTATTGATACTCGGGTCTCCATAAATACCGAACCGGGTTTTTAATGGACCCGATTTTCTTGCTCCATCCCTACTTATAATACTTATCACTTACGTACTTTCTTATAATATTATATTGGCCAATAAATATACATTGTAAATGTCTTGCATTGTAAACGGTTATCCTCAATCTCACAGAGATTCCAGTCTGTAAAATCTCCATTAAAAATTTAAATATAAAAAGATTGTTTGCATAATCAATAATGATACTGATATGGAAGAACGGGCTTCTTATCCAATATCCATGAGAGGTGAGATGACCATCTGGCATGGAGGTGAGTCACATTCCCTGTGTTCTGAATTGTATACACAGTTAAATTAATTTAACTCTGAGTGGTAGAAATATGACCAATAAAACCAATTTCTTTCTCCGGGTAACAAATGGATAAATTAGGCAAATTGAGAGTATTCTTCTAGGTATTCACACTCATTTGCATAAAAACCTTTCCTTTATCTGCCTCTGTCTCCCTCGCACGGATAAAGGGGTTTTCAAACCAATGTGCAATAACTGCATTTTTTTAATTGCTGAAATTTAAGAACTGCTACCTCAAAATCATTACTCAACATTTAATTGAATATGGATGAGTAGCTGTACACACTTACAAGGAGTACAGCTGTATGTGAAGGCTGATGATTAGCTGTACTTTGATTAACCCGGAGGTTACACATTTTTTTAGAACCTGTCAAATTTTTATGACGTGGCTCCTCAGAGCCAGGATGTCAAGAACTGTCTGTCTGTCTGTCTGTCTGGGGCAGCGGTGGCCGAACGGTTTGCGGAGCGGTCTTGATACCGAAAGGTCGCCAGTTCGAATCCCCGGACCGGCACGTTAAAATGACCACCGCTGAAGTGCCCTTGAGCAAGGCATTGAACCCCTACCATGAAATGTTATATTGCACGCGTTCACGTATGAAACAGCGTCCACGTGTCATCGTGAACGTGCACAATGATAGTCAACGGACCAGCGCGTTCATGTGTTTGGGTCCAAACTGCAATACCAAATCCGGCCACTAAGTCCATTTCGCCTCAGGGTTTACTCCGGGTGCCGTCTCTATTAATATACTCTAAGTGTAGGAGTCCCACGAGACCCACACACGCACACACACACACGCACGCACGCACGTACATGCATACATGTGTACTCCCCGTTCATGCAAATCCCTCACATCAGCTCCCCGTATGTCTCTCCAAACTATCAACAAAACGAACAGTGCATTGTGCTGCTACTGACATGCTGTCACAACAGCCCTATCGGTAGTAGTTTAACATGCTGTTGCAGCTCTTTCTCACTGCCGTCGGTGTGTGGACGAACGTGTGTGGGTGCGTGCATGCTTGTATTGCTATTATTGTAATGGCCAAAAGTGCACATGTATTAGGAAAATATTAGGGATACACCGATATGGAAATTCTTGGACGGTACCGATGTTTAAAATAACTATTTATCTGATAGCCGATACTGATACCGATATGTGTTTACTTTATTTATTTAACTTTTTGGTGTTCTTCCCCTATGGTGCCAGCGACACAAACACATTTTCATTATAAGAAATAACTGTTCAGAAGCTGCAGAAACACAACATAATTGCCATGAAGCAAGTAACATTAACGATTGTCAACGAGACAGGATTTATTGATTGATTGATTGAATACTTTATTGTCAGAAATGTAATCAGTACAGGGTACAGTCAAACAGAAATGTAATCAGTACAGAGTACAGTCAAAAATACTTCCAATGGGATCACCGATCCTTGCGGTCTTGTTTCCATTCAGGTCCTGGGTATTCAATTCATAATCATGACATGAAAAATAACAACAAAATTTTAATCATCATAAAAGGTAAAAATAACAAATATGTACAGGTTGGGGAACAAAGAAGGGGGTTATAAGGAGGTGGGGGTAGTCACTAGACAGAGGGCATAGAGGTAGTTTGTCAGGTATGTGGGAGGGCATAGAGGTAGTTTGTCAGGTATGTGGGAGGGCATAGAGGTAGTTTGTCAGGTATGTGGCAGGGCATAGAGGTAGTTTGTCAGGTATGTGGGAGGGCATAGAGGTAGTTTGTCAGGTATGTGGGAGGGCATAGAGGTAGTTTGTCAGGTATGTGGGAGGGCATAGAGGTAGTTTGTCAGGTATGTGGCAGGGCATAGAGGTAGTTTGTCAGGTATGTGGCAGGGCATAGAGGTAGTTTGTCAGGTATGTGGCAGGGCATAGAGGTAGTTTGTCAGGTATGTGGCAGGGCATAGAGGTAGTTTGTCAGGTATGTGGCAGGGCATAGAGGTAGTTTGTCAGGTATGTGGGAGGGCATAGAGGTAGTTTGTCAGGTATGTGGCAGGGCATAGAGGTAGTTTGTCAGGTATGTGGGAGGGCATAGAGGGCAAAGCTGCATTTACAATTTTAAATGTCAGTCCCAATTTCAATTGAGCCACCCTATCAAAATC
>NC_139697.1:76519737-76527237 GCF_964188405.1 Protomyctophum parallelum | reverse complement strand
GTATAATGGAATCAGTCTGCCACCCACTCAGTGGTATTTAAATGGTTTATATTCCTTCAACCCTACATAAACTATAATTGAGTTTGCTGGTGTCAGGATGGGGCGGTCAATAATGAACATGAGCACACTGTAAACCAATATACTTTACTATGTCAATAATGAACATGAGCACACTGTAAACCAATATACTTTACTATGCAACGTGTGAACAACACATGATCACTCTCTGTTCCAACAATGAAACATCTGCTCATCGCAATCACATCCAAGCCACTAGCTTGAGGCATGTGTGTGTGTGTTAAGGCTGTACCCTAGCCCTGTTTTTAGGACTTGAACATTGGCAGGAATTTCCGAGCAAACATCCGAACCATTTGGTTAATTGGTTCTATAATTAATTAATTTCTCAGAGTGCTTTTAACCAGGCTGCAATTCATAAATAGATCCTCCGACGTTGCATAGACTATCAGTGAAATAATGGTCAAGTTCATCAGGGGTTGGTGAGGGTTGCTACCGGGTTGGCCGACCAGGAAGGTGTGCATTTTGAGTGTGGATACAACCGTCTTTACTTTTAATACACTATAATGACAACACGAGATATCCGTCTTGAACATGATCAGAGTGCAGCGCGTCTCCCCCTCTCTCTCTCTCCCAACAAACACGCGTGCGCGCACACACACGCACACACACACACACACACACACACACAGTAGCTGCTGTGCTCCGCGAAAATGATCTGCACCAGGTTTCAAAATGAGCCATTACTTTTCAAGCAGCCCCCAAAACATGGTAATTGTGAGTAGCCTACCTGTACAACTGTCCATATATTTTGTCGTATGATCAAAAATGCTTCCCAATGTCTCTGTGAGCTTGCTGGCTGCAGTGTAGCTTGCTCACTAGTTAATTAATTTGTTTCACCTGTGTACTCTCAGAAGTGCATTGAAGTGAAGTGGGCATAGTGTGTGTGACTGTGTGTGTGTGTGTGTGTGTGTCACTGTGTTAGTCTCTTCTGCCGCCCGTCATGCAGGACTTTCAAATTATTGTAAACACAACAAGAACATAGTACTCTTATTATGCATATAGCAATCTCGCCGCGATATATTTCCGAGTAAAATAAATAAATATATAATAATAAAAAATTAAAAATAAAATAAAAATAAAAAAACGATAAATTAAGATTCGAGTGCCGACCCTAACGAGTGAACATTCGAACCCTGAATGTTCGGGGACAGCCTTAGTGTGTGTGTGTGTGTGTGCGTGCGTGTGGGTGTGCGTGCGTATTTTAGTGTTTGTGTGTGTGCTGTGCATGTTTGAGCGATTGATGTGTTTGTGAGTGTTTGTGGACGCGGGACTATAGTCCCTAACAAGGCTGAATGCTGCCAGAATAAAATATTCTCTGTCTCCCGAGTCTGAAAAGCAGTATAAACTACAGAAGAGATACTTCTAAAATGACATTTCAAACTAAAACTAGGATAGTATATGTGTCCACGGTGACTTTGTTATTCACATCTCAAGGTACCATCTCAAGGTAGTATCTTTTTGTTTTGCTTGCAATGGGAGTGAAGGGACTCGGGAGGAGTGCGCTTGGAACTTGTCAGCAAGCTAGTCAATTAAATGCACATAACAGTCATAGTTATATAAAATAAGAGGCAGAGCACTTCATTTTTGTTTTAGAAACAACTTCACAAGAGAAAGCGATGGCGCTTAACTAGAAATGGATGGAATAGCCTTTGTAATAATGCGAAATGGCATTCTTCAGCGGTTTCATATAGTGAATTGTTTATTTTTTAAATTATTATTTGAACTCTCATGCACCTTGTGAATTGTCCAGTCCAATAATTATTTATTTTTACCACCCGATTATTCCCGCCATCGCTGCGTGTGTATAGTTGCGCAGGGGCTTTCAATTTCGGGGACAGGGGTTTGGGGTTGCGATCGTTTTAAGGAATACAAGAAGACTCACCCGGTTTCTGTTTTCCTCCCAGAATTTTCCCCAGTGAGGGGTGGCAGAGGCTGGACAGCAGACGGCTGGATTTTTTATTTCTCTAACTATAAACTTTCATGACAGCAGACAGCCTAAGTACAAATATAATTTATGAAAAGCTACTACAGTGAAGTCTGTTCACAGAAGTTGTTGTAGGATATGTGGGGATTATCTGACGAGGTACCATTTGAGGGGGCAAAACCTTACATATACTAAATAATACTAAATTGTTTATAGGGTCAATATAAGTAAAATAATATAGCCTTTCCACAGGAGTATCTTTTTATATTTTTCCAAAAAGAATACAAACAGCCAATAGCATATTATAAAGTTATCTCCCTCACTGGGGAAAATTCTGGGAGGAAAAGCGGGCACGCACCGGGGTGAGTCTTCTTGTTACCGTTTTAAGGCGCCCCTGTCCTTGTGTCCTGTCTCTGAGAGGGGACTGCCCATAATTCCGACATCCCATTACTCGGCCTATGTGGCTTTGCATGCGGTTAGGGTTAGTAATGCTGGGAGTCGGATCAATGCGCCGGAAAACAATGTAATGCGTCGGAAAACAATGAAACGGCACCCCATGACAAATGTTTTCTACAACATGGGTTGGATGGTAGACTCTATGCTTACAGTACTCTGGACTATGATTGGTTGGATGGTAGACTCTATGCTTGCAGTACACTGGACTATGATTGGCACAAATCTGCAGACTCTCCATCCATGCATAGTATGTGTCTGCTCTTTTGAAACAATACATAACCGGTGATGAGCCAGACAGAACCTTGCAGAAGGTGTAATAAATCTAGTTCACCAATCAGCCATATCAGGGGTAAATGATATGGATATTGTCCCGTCAATATTCCTTTTAACAACTTTCATGGATACAAGCGTTCAATATATGCTACAATTTGTAAACTACACAGCCCCCTGCACCTCTCCTCCGACAGCGGCACACTGGTATACCTTCCCAAAATACCAAATGCAGGCAGGCGGGAGAAAGAAAACACATTGCTTCGCTTCAAGAAATTCGATTCACCCATACGCTGCACGCCTCCCGGCTCATGCCAATCCACCTGCCTCCAAATAGAGCTCAAAGCACAGCTAGCAGCCCCTAGAGGCAGTGACGCTCCTTGGGGTTAATACTGCAGTCTTCCTGCTTAGGAGGGAACATTGTGCTGCAAGGTTGACATTTTTGGTCTGCAGGTGGTGCTAGAGTAAAGGTCATGAGGTTATCTTACACGAATGTGCTCAGCAAGACTTATTTCTGTCTACCCATCAGATTTCTGGAGACATTTTGTCACACACACACACACACACACACACACACACACACACACACACACACACACAAATATATACAGGTCATTATTATCATTTTTCTTTTTCTTTTTCTGCCTTTATCATCATCATACCCGGAAGTTCTACGGGAACGCCTACTGATTGGCAAAAAACTACTTTCTGACCTTGACAGCCCATATATCCAAACAGGAAAGTCCTCTCTGATTGCATTAAACAACGTTAAACTCTTTTTGCCACTCACGTCATGCATGCGCATACCCTCTATTGATCTATATACAGTAGACTGACAGGAAATGGGGAGAGAGAGATGGGAGGGTGACACGCAGCAAAGGTCGTTGGGATGGGGACTCGAGCCGCTGCCAGGCTGGATTAGCAGACATGGTGCCCAGACGGCTACGCCAGACGCCCCGGGCCAGACTTCGGGATATCTTGTGTGCGCCAAAGAGTTCATGTTGTGAGCTTGTAGATCATATTTAATTATTTGTTTAAGCCATTTGGTGTTATAGGGCTGCAGCCAGGTCCTTGGCATGGGATTTAAACGTTTTTGAACCCCTGGATAGCAGTAATGTCATCCTCAAAAATAAATCATCTAGAAACAACAAAAACAAACAACTCCTCCATGAATTAACATCTATTATACTTTGACTCAAGCCATACCATCTGCTTCCAGTCACAGTCGCAGGATAAGCCAATAGAAATGTTAAGTGAAAACAGTCAAGGGACTAGTGGGAAGGTCATCTCCAAATGCATGCAAATCTTGTAAGTATTATAATTAGACTCCAATCAAAGAACTAAATTATCCAAGGACAGCATTACACACGTTAACCCAGTGTATTAAAGGACAAACAGAAAATGTCCACCTACAACTTTCAAAAATCTAACTTTTATTTTTCTCAAACGTAAAAGTCTAACTTTTGTTATTATTTGTATTATTTGATTTTGACTAATGCTTGAAAACACCTAATTAAGGCTCGATTAAGTTATGACTACTTTAATGACTGCATGCTTTAATGAATGTGTGCACGTAGTACACACTTGCAGGCGTACTCCACACGTGAATGAACACTTAATGTATTAAGTACACCTCCAAAATGTCAGCACACAATAAAATCTGGATCATTCATTTGAGTGTAAAAAGGTTTTGACATATTTCAGTAATATATCATGCATAAACCAGATTCCCGTTAATGGCTTCATTTTTTAGATGTCACATTTGTTTACATTTTCTCCAAAGTCATAAACATAATATCAAACCTACCTGAATAATTGAGTTCTCCGGGGAGTATCATCATCTAGATTTTTAAAATCAGTCTGTGCATGCTTTAAACTGCATTAATATGAACCAATAACATACTTTTGACACAAATTATGTTGCAGAGATAAATTACCTACTTTATCTCAAGCACGTTTTCAAGTCTCTGGAAGTAGATTTTCATAAAATAAGTGAAGTTCCAGTGGCTTCCTCCAAAATAAAACCAACCATAAATGCTTGGGAAAAGGGTCAGCCAAAATGGAAGGTCCAGCCATGCATTGTGATTGGCCAGTGGCATTTGGAGCCATGCCAATAATCATAATACACCAACAGATAAATTAACGTAAAAGTACCACTCCATAATACGTTGAGTGGACCAGTCCAGCTGGCGTTAGTTAAGTTGTATACAGTATCTATACTATAGATATACAGGTATATAGATTTATATAGCAACAGTAAACAATGGGGAACTCTTTGAGTGCAGAGGGCTGATAGCAATTATAGCCTATTGGTTGTTTTTATTGGCCTAACCCTAACCCTTGTGGAGTGATTCTTCTGTCATTTTATTTTGCAAATGTAACGGTCTGCCTCCTCGAAACTTACATGAACTCAGCTAATATGCTCTAATTAATCTGTAAAGCGCAGTACAAAGCATGTGTCAAATGTGACTCAATTTGGGCCACATTCATGTTGTACTGATTTCCAACGAGTCTCTAACAAAAAAGTCACTAATGACTAGATTGGTGTTTAATTGCTGTTCCTTGTTAGCAACAGCTGGGGGGTCCGAGAGGGACTGGGGAGCGTGAACTGATTTTCTCACGAGAATGCAGTACTGTATATTGAAAATAGGGTAGCCGGTAGGAATATTTTGACATATCACCCAACCCTATAGGTTGCAACAGAATTTACAGATTTTGAACACCCATATCCCCCCCCCCCCCCCCCCCAAAATGATTTAAGGACAGTGCACTGCTGTTGTATATAAAAGCAATAAAACATGCTTTATCGTGGTGCTTTATCTGTGGCACAGGCACAGCTCTCCCATTCGTGCCTTATTGCTCACGTATCCAGTAACATGAGCTGTAGTTAGTCGACTACACATAACCAGCGCTATGGTCCCTTAAGTACATATTTCCTGTGGTACGTTTACAATGGGTATTTCCACTGTAACTTTCACATTACATTTCAAATTAACTGCTGTATGTCACTGGGAACGTTTCCGCGGCCCTATTGCATAAGTGAATGAAAATCACACACGGTCAAAGCTTGAGTCTTTTTGCTTAAAATGTCTTGCATTTGTATTGAACTGCTCTTCAGCCTGCCGAACCTACTGTAACCCTCTATCCTCCCCATGTACCCGACCATCTCCTTTCCTTTGGGGTATTTTTGTCACTGTACACATTTGGTGAAATGTGTCCTCTGCATTCACACATCCTCACTGCCTTGTCCTTTACAAACTAAAACACAATGAGGCCAAACCTCTTTTTCACACAAACATACAGTACGTACACATACAGACACACACAACACACATTTACATAGAGTACACCTTAAGCATAAACACAAAAGTGCACACACGCACGCATGCGTACGCACACTCCTCTCCACATGTTCACACATCTCTGCCTCTATCCTTTCATCTCCAACCCTTCTCTCTCTGGGGAGACGGACATTAATGTTAAAAAAAAAAAAAAAGAGTCAAACCCTGTATGACAGTGGTTCTCAAAGTGGGGTCCGGGGAGCCCAGGGGTCCTTGAGGGAGTTCCAGGGGGTCCCCAGCTAAATGATGGTTTGGAACCAAATGGACCCTAGTCTGTAACTCTTGAAGAATGGAACCAAATGTTTGTTTCCATTTGTACACAGAGTTAAATTAACATTGATTTTACAATATATTCTTGTCCCAGAGATAGAAATGCCATCAATGGGGGTCCGTAGCCTGATGAATGTCAAACTGGGGGTCCTTGAAATTAAACGGGTTGAGAATCACTGCTAGAGACGTAAAAATCTTCTCTTATGGGGGTCCCTGGCATATATTTTTCAAATGGGAGTCTGCGGGCCAATTAGTGTCAATTTGGGGGTCCTGGACCTTGAGATGAAAAGGTTTGAGAACCATGAAGTGGGCCAGCTATAGGGGGGCTGATTGCAGCCAGATCTGACACAGATAGAGCAGGCTACGAGCTAATGGAGGACCCCCCGTCTGCACCATGTGCACACTGTGCGCCCCTCCGGTGTGCTCTCCCCGCAGCAGTGCTGGAAAGTAACTAAGTGCATTTACTCAAGTACTGTACTTAAGTACAATTTAGAGGTTTTTGTACTTTTACTCCACTACAATTTTTGTTTACCACTTCAACCCTATTTCGGCCATTTGAACATAGCCGACCTACAAGCTCACAGTGCGTCACGATGCGACGCATTTGTGACCTTGTAGATCTGCTATTTTCAAAAATATTTGTATACATGCATAATGACTACTTTAAGTACATTTTGATACCAATACTATTGTACTTTTACTCAAGTAAATTTTACTTGTAACTTATTACTACACATTGCAGTATTGCTACTTTAACTTAAGTAAACAAATTGAGTACTTTTCCCACCACTGCATGCCCCCCGGCAGCAGCTGCTGCTGTTAGCGAGCTAAGCTGCTATCATCGTCCCCTGTTTCAGCAGCTGTGCTTAAACACTGTACACACACTCAAATCTATCCGTACATACATACACTGGAATGGAACCAATTCATTATTCCTGTCAGGGGGAAAACTCACAAGTTAAAAACCGTACCTTCCTCTTTTTATTATTTAAAGAAACCACTATGATAGTGAAATCAGCCGATCTATAAGCTCTCGTAGATTAGCTGTTTTTTTTGCGTGACACTCTTGAACGATGAAAGGCATCAATTTCACCCATTAAGACCTGGAACGGATATGTGTCACATTAGCGTTTAAAGTGAGACATTAACCATTATTGAAAA
>NC_139697.1:76419737-76514737 GCF_964188405.1 Protomyctophum parallelum | reverse complement strand
ACAGTACAGGATCCATGGTATTGACCATAGCGGTCCAAATTAATATTCCGGCGGCTCAGTCATCCCTTCTCCCCTATGGCCTCATTACCACCTAAGTCAATCAATATGCAAGCTTGTCTTCAAAACGTTAAGACGAGTACACACCTGTCAACTCTGGAAACAGAGAGGGAGAGAGAGAGATGCATTCATAATTAGCAGTGGCTATTTGTACCTTTAATTGAGTATGTCCAAGTTGCAATACTTTTACAGTACTTCTACTCCACTATACATCTCAGATCCAAATATTGTACTTTTACTCCACTACATTTATTTGACAGCTTTAGTTACCAGAATTTTGGATTATTATTAACAAAACATGCATTAACCACATCAGCCCAATATACATTCCGGCCTTTTGAAAATAGCCAATCTACTAGCTCTGCTATTTTCAAACGATTTGTATTGTACATTTGAAAACTTGAGACTCATTCTGCACAATGAGTACTTTAAGTACTTGTTGATGCCAATACTTTTGTACTTTTACTCAAGTATATTTTGAATTTAGACTATATTGCAGTATTGATACTTTTACTTTGAGTACTTTTTCCACCACTGTGGTCCACTGTGGAAACAGACAGACAGCGACAGGGAGCAAAACATGCATTCATAATTAGTTGGTTTAATCTGAAAGGTCAGCTGAGTAATAATTCTTCCAGAGACAGGTTCACAGTTTGTGCTGACATTCCTGTCTTGTCTAGTCCATTAGCAAACATAGCCTCTGCCCCCTGAGGTTCAGTGATAGACAGAAGGAGACATCTCTTCCTGGTTGTCAGAAGAGATACCAGACCTTGGCATCGTACCGTACCATACACCAGGGTTCTGTGCTTTAATTGCATGGACAGGGAGAGAGAGAAGTCTTTGGGAGAGGCGAGGGAGGTGGTGCATTCTTCAAGGTCAAGGCGCACGGTGGCACAGTCGGTAGTGCTGTCGCTTCACAGCTAGAAGGTCCTGGGTTCGATTCCCATTGGGGACGCTGTGGGCATTCTCTCCTCCGCGTCATCAGTGCCCATACCCGAGGCGGGGTTGGCAAAAGGGCCTTTCTGTGTGGAGTTTGCATGTTCTCCCCGTGTCCCCTATAGGGTACGTATCCTCACAAAAACATGCAGTAATCCTGGTCTCTAAACTACCTCTACCCCCCCCCCCTCCTGATGGAGGGGAAAGGAACTGGTCGGAATAACGTGTTCCTTCCACGCTCTACGTCCGGCCGGGAAAACTCCCCCCTGTCAGGTGAAAAGAAGCAGCTTGGACTACTCATGCATAGAGGGAAGCATGAGCATGCTCCCCCCCCCCCCAGGTTGGCAGAGGAAGTGTAGCACCCAGGATATAATTAGATAATTGACACTGGGTGAAAAAAATGGGTTGCAAAATCGTGGGATAAAAATGATAAGAAAAAAAGAATAATGCTTGGAGTGATTCTAGGAAAATGCATATCTGTTCCCCAGAGCTGGAATATGTACAGTATGTCGGGCCATTCAGGGAGCCTGTAATGCAGGGATACTCAAATAGCTGTGAGACACGTTGGCAAGGGTTCATCAGGGGACACTTGATAAAATGACATCATTAAAGCTGATATAGACAACTTCCAGTGTCTGTGCACACAGACGTGAGCCAGTGTTTCCAAACAGATTCAAATCTTGCTACACCTGCTGTAAACACGGCTGTAAACACCTATACCTCAAAACACCCCAGAGGCAGCCAACGGTAGTGCAGCCAACGGTAGTGTCTGCCTGCAGGAAATCACCCAGCATCATCATACAGGGGATGCTAGAGGGAAAAAACAACTATAGATATATACAGTACTTAGTATGTAGCAAGCAATATGCACAATATCACACTTTAAAGGGAGATCCAGCTGCACAGCCAACCATGCTCCCTCCCTCCCTCCTGAATCTCCCTTTTTTTCTTCTTCTTTTTTTTTCAAGGTCATTAACACCAACTCCCTTCTGGCTCCCAAACTATGGAATTAACTCCCCATTGCAATCAGAACTGCAGACTCACTCCCAATCTTCAGCCGTAGTCTGAAAACCCACCTCCTCAGACTACACCTTAGCCCGTAGCACATGCCATAGCACTTGCCCTAGCCTCGACGACCTTGCAGACGTATGCAAAGGCTATTATGTAAATTAGATAGCATGTTACAGTATGTAGACAGCACTCAGGTCATCAGCAAGGCTAACATATACATATACAAACCGTCCGGGCCAATCGGCATCGAAGGCGTGATTGTACTATTTTTCTATAAAAAGATATTATAGCTGTTATTGTGTGCGTGCGTGCAAGCGTGCGTGCGTGGGCTTGTTATTTTCTGTCTTTTGGTTGCAAGGAAGCCGAACCTCAAGAATGTCATTCTTTTATACTTCTACAATGGAACATATAACGGTAAATAATGTTGACTCCTGAAAAGGCTGTCAGAAGAATAGGTGTCACTTAGTCCACCTGAACGGCTCAACGTGCACATTGGTGCTGCTACAAGACACATTGTGAGGATATCGATCCTCATGGGCAGAGGAATCGACTCTAAACACGTCTGAAATTACCTTCTCCTCCCTCACTCACTCCCTCACTCCCTTCCTCACTCCCTCACTCCCTCCCTCCCTCACTCACTCCCTCACTCCCTTCCTCACTCCCTCACTCCCTCCCTCCCTCACTCACTCCCTCACTCCCTTCCTCACTCCCTCACTCCCTCCCTCCCTCACTCACTCCCTCACTCCCTCCCTCCCTCACTCCCTCCCTCCCTCACTCACTCCCTCACTCACTCACTCCCTCCATCACTCCCTCCCTCACTGCCTCCCTCACTCCCTCCCTCCCTCACTCCCTCACTCCCTCCTTCCCTCCCTCACTCTCTCCCTCATGCTTTTCTCTCACTTCTATTCGTTCCTTCAACCTGTTCCATCACAGCATGAGCCTGCACTCCACTTGCTCCTCTGCACACTACACACACACACACACACACACACACACACACACACACACACACACACACACACACACACACACACACACACACACACACACACACAGACACATTCTGTCAGCTCATCCTCATCTCTTCTCTCTCTCTCTCTCTCTCTCTCTCTCTCTCTCTCTCTTGGCAACAGCCTGCTCCCTCTGTATCTCTCTCTCTACTTCTCTCGCCATCCAACGCATCCCTCTCTCTTCCAAGACATCTCTCGCCTCTTCACCTATCGCTCATCCCCCGATGCATCTTCTTCTCACACCTCCCCCTTGTGTTCTCACTCCAACACCTCCACCCCTTCACCCCAACGCACGCAAAAACTAATCCATCTCTTCTACGCCCCTATCTTCACATCAGTCGCCTATATCTCCAACTACTTTCTTTTCATCTTCACTCCGCACTCGCCCATCCTTTTCTTCGCTCCTAAATCCCTTCATCCGTCCCCTTCCTCATCTTTCCTCGCCCCCCCCCTGTTTGCCCCTTTCTCTCCCTCACTCGTCTTCCTCACGCTCCCTCCTCTCCCCCTTCTCTCCCTCACTCGTCTTCCTCACGCTCCCTCCTCTCCCCCTTCTCTCCCTCACTCGTCTTCCTCACGCTCCCTCCTCTCCCCCATAGCTCCCTTCTCTCCCTCACTCCTCTCCCCCATAGCCCCCTTCTCTCCCTCACTCCTCTCCCCTATAGCTCACTCCTCTTCCCCATAGCTCCCTCCGTCTCTCTCCTCAATCATCCCTCCATCCTTCTGCTCTTTTTCTTTCTTATCATGCCATTATCCTTACGTCGCAACCCCCCCGCCCCGCCCTCCCCTCCCTTGCTCTCCGTTCTCTCGGGGTGATTAATGTGATGTCGAGGGGCTAGCTGGCACAGCTGGTGCGTTTGGTTTGTTCGGGGCATGCTGCCCCCGTGTGCCTCTTGACAGCAGTGGGACTGGCAGGTCCTGATACCAGGACAGGAGTGCTGTGGTAATCATAATAATAACAACACAGGGCATGGCGGAGCTCGGGGGAGGATCGCAATATTGTTAGGTAAGGCCAATTCCCTAGAGATTATCTGTCAGGGGCGATTGAATCACTGGTGGGACGGGACGGGGCGGGACGGGGCGGTGGGATGTGGTGGACCGGTGGTGTGGGGGGGTGCGGCAAAAGGCACCTGAGGTGAAAACCTAAGCATCTTGACATGACATGCAAGGTCGTCTCTCTCTCTCTCTCTCTCTCTCTCTCTCTTTCTTTGAATTATTATCCCCATATTAACACTCAGGACGTGACATTAGCAGCATTTTGAGGTTTTGCTTACTACCACTGCCTTTCATGCAAGCCACGTCACCGAATGAATGGCTGGTGGCGTGTGAGGGACAAAGCCGGAGTTATACTTTGTTTGTTGCGCAACTAATTATTAGGCTTAAGGGCGAGCTAATATGTTGAGGACCATACAAGCCACTGGGTCGGCTCCATGGGGACAAACGCTGCCAGAAGTCAGGATTTTCCAGGGGTTCGCGGAGCGGTCACGGAACCGGGAAGACAATTGGACTCACTCGCTATAGCAAGGTGGGGCACGCTCAGCGCTTTGAGGCAGTGATTGTGATGTATTGAGCTGGTGGCCGGTCACTTAAAATGTTTGTAATCCCCCCCACCAGCCTCCCCCAAACAAATAAAAAGCCTTGTCTGTTTGTCTTCTCTTTATGGATGTGTGCATCATCCATTTGAGGTTGACAGCTTAAGCAGATTAAAGTAGTATATTGGAAAGAGGTTGATCTGAGGGTAAACTCACTGTGCATCACAGGGTCGCCTCCTCTCCCTTTCTCTATGTCTCTGTCTGTCTCTCTACGCCCAGCCCCAGTGCCCCCCACCCCAGCCCCAGTGCCCCCCACCCCAGCCCCAGTGCCCCCCACCCCAGCCCCAGTGCCCCCCACCCCAGCCCCAGTGCCCCCCACCCCAGCCCCAGTGCCCCCCACCCCAAGGCGGATGTAATACTCTACTTAATTGAGAGGAGGCCAGACGGCCAGGGTCTCTGCTGCAGTAATCTCCTTTAAACAGACCCCACTAGACACACACACACACACACACAAACCATTAACACCAATGACACCCTTGCGCCCAAATGCAACAGGGCCAAGTTGGCTGTAAACAAGCAGCAGTTATAGGGCAGACAACAGCATGCCGATAGAGCAGCCCTCGCTCACGTCCATTCCTTTAATCCTCATTAATACTTTGTTGTGTGCCAAATAGATTTATTATATTATATTAATATCTATATTTATAGATATTTCTGCCCTATGCCGTATCTCATGACATATACGCCCTATCACTATAGGGCTATACCCCAAACTGAATGTAATTGAAAAAGAATACTTTTGTGAGCATTTTACTTTAAAATATATACATTTAAAGATGAACAATGAATGCATCTTTTCTTTTGCTACGTTAACCATTTGGAATGATATTATGGCAGATAAAATCATAACACTGCCAGGATAAAGTTGAAAAGCTGATTTAGACTGCACAGCACTCACTCGGATAGCGGCATCGACTAAACACTTAGAACATACTGTAGTTTCAGATGAATTACATCGGAAATCACTTTTGCTGATTTTCAACTCAGGCTGCATGCAACCCAGACCACTTTTGTTTTTCGGAGGCTGTGTGCACTGAAATTCAATCATTCACTAGCCTCCCCAGCTGGGTGGCGTATTATGTAAGCATAATGTGAGCACATCCCCACACAGAAAACAACAGAGAAACACCTGCATGGATGGAAATGTCTTTCTTCTACATCCACAACAGCTGGATGTTTGGCGAGTTTCTTCCTAATAGATAGACTGAATTTACATTAGACAATTAGAGAATGTAAAATAATTGTATATCCGTAGAATAAATAACGGGCCTTCATATGAAAAAGGTTGAAAAGCACTGCTTTAGGGTCATTGAGTGGTCATTTATTACGCAATACCCTTGGGCCAGTAGCCCTGCCAGTTGGTTGGCCAGCTGGTTCTCTCCTCCTGCCCTCATCCCCTCCAGAAGAACAAATAGGTCTTGACGATTAATTGTCGTGCGATTTAACTGTGTTTTTGGCATTGAACATTGGAACATGTATGAATACATTGATTGTGTGTGTCCATCAAAGTATATGCACATTCCAGACACCAGCAGTGAGTGGTATCACTTTTATCTTTGGTCTTTCATTTTATCATATCAAAGTGGCTGTCGTATTGGATTGGGCAAGCTGTGCCTGCTAATGCATGCGCTGAATGTCGTTTGAAGCAGAACGTCTCTCCACAATTAAAATCATCAGGAGTAGCAGACTTTTCAACCAATATCTTTTTTTTTTTTTGTAATTATAATTTTTATCCCACGATTTTGTAACCCATTTTTCACCTGTGTCAATTATCTAATGTGATCCTGGGCTCTACACACCCTCTGCCAACCTAGTTCAACCAATATCAATCGGTTTAGTTGTTATACAGTATATGATAGGATATTTGGTTCAATTAAAATGTGGGGTTTCATAACTTAGAAAATGCCATATCTTGCTCGGATACCGTAAATCCTCTTTTAGGAACCCGGGCTATTATTTGTCTCAACCGATCCCGATACCGGGCTTTTATTGAAAGGAGGCAGCTATAAGAAGGAGGAATTTATTTCAAAAATTCAAAATGATCATAATGAACAAATCACATTTTGGGTCAGTTAGAACACAGTAAAATGTATTGGGCTCATGTAGCCTATTGAAACCAAGTCCTCATGAAATATTGAACAGTGCAGTTGCTCAATGGTCATCTTAACTGTTTTTCCATTAGGCTATTTCATATACCGGTAATATCAAATCAGAACAGTGCAACACTGCAGTGCTTCAACGGGAGGGAGGGAGGGAGAGAGAGAGAGAGAGAGAGAGAGAGAGAGAGAGAGAGAGAGAGAGAGAGAGAGAGAGAGAGAGAGAGAGAGAGAGAGAGAGAGAGAGAGAGAGAGAGAGAGAGAGAGAGAGAGAGAGAGAGAGAGAGAGAGAAAGAAAGACGTGTTAGAGAGAGTCTCTCTCTAACGCATGTGCGCGCGCGCGCGCGAGAGAGAGAGAGAGAGAGAGAGAGAGAGACGTGTTAGAGAGAACGTCTGAGAGAGAGAGAGAGAGAGAGAGAGAGAGACTTGTTGCTAACAGGGTCCCGTTAGCAACAAGCTAACAGCATACCGGTGGTACGTTCGTTCCATAAAATGAGAGATCCACAACGCGCATGGAGCTGCGCCAGTGCGCCAGGCTGCAAAACCCCCCATGCGCTCATCGATCTGCCGTTTATAGAACCAACGTTCGTTGCATGAAGGGCAGATCTGTGGGGGCTCTCTCCCGAAGTTAACTTTGTTGTTGTTTTGTGTGCGAGCCGAGCACCGCGGCCACGGCGTCTGGACAGTGGACGCTGATGTGACAGGCACAGCCAGCCAGAGCAGCGAAAGTAACAGATACGGCACTTGGGGAAAAAACAACACAAAAAACCCCGGCTCATAAAAGGAGGCCGGAATTTATTACTTAATTCAACGCCATTCCCGGTGATTAATAGGAGTTTATTGGAGGATTTACGGTAGTTATAAAACAGAAAAAGGTTTTGTTTCCCCATTGACATACACGTACAGTGCGATACAGTGGCCATTGGCCAATGTGGCATCTATATGTATACAGTATGTGCCAGCTGCGGTAGGCTGGCTAGAAGGTTTTGAAGTAGACAATGTTTATGACACTGTGCGTTCCGGCAGGTCCCAACTCCCAAGTGGGGCCCTCGGCAAAATGAGGAACAGTTTAAACCAATTTTATTTTTCGGTTGTGTTTTTCGGCACAAAATCATTTTCAACCCTCTCTACGGGTGAGCAATATGTTCAGTCTGGTTTCACTGCTGCTTCGGTCCAGTGAGGGAATGATGGATACCCAGAGCCAGCCTGCATGCAGGTATACAGCTGTGGCCAGCTGTTTGGTTGCTCGTCTGTCAGCTCAGGACTTGGCCAGAAGACCACGCTAATCTGCCATGACTGTCCTGGTGCAGAAAGCTCTGATTTCAATCAGGGAACTTTAGAGCACATTTTGACCTGCACACCAGTGGCAAGACATAGCCTATAGTGAAGTGAAGTAAGTGCTGGTTGCACTTAGGCTTAGACCCTTTAGACAAGCAGAGTTTTCTGGGTTATTTAACCACCTTTCCGTCCGGGGTTCAGTGTCTGTACCGTGTCTGTACCGATTTACGATGTTAACAGCATTTCAATCCTGGCATCCTAATTCCGGGCGTGTCATTATAGCAAAAATAAATGCAGATCTATAAGAACTGCAAGCTCAAGTAGCTGCTCGCCACCGCGGGGGTCGCCATGGCTTCAAATCCATCATGGTGCATCCGGCTTTCTCGAGTGTCTACACGAACACAATTGGCCCAGTGTTCAGAGGAGGGAAGGCGGACAGGGAGGGTGATAATGGGCTAAATGCATACACGCCATTTGGAAAGAACTTGGGCCACTTCCCTACTTCCTTCACAGGTGTTACCGATGATACTAATGAAGGCTCTGTTCCATTCTGGTCAAACAGAGTCAGGGTGCTGCTATTGTGCATGTTTTCTCACTGGAAACACTGGAAAGAGTCCTTGAGTGTGTTCCAAATGGTCCTGTACAGGTCTGTAACTCTGAGAGTGTACAAATGGAACCAAATAAACCCTTATGTGTCCATTTGGTTCCATTTGTACACTCTCAGAGTTGTGGAGCGCAGAGCCGGAGTGTTTTCATCATCCTCATGGGGGCCCCCCGCAGCCCCGCCTCCCCGCAGCTCCCCCCCCCCCGCTGTTTTCCCTGGTACTTTTATTTACAGATTGGTAATAAACACAGCGGTACGATTTCAGAACACATGATTCACTCATCTTGTTTCAACATTTCAGCATGTACAACAGTAAAGATTTTCAATGATCAATAGTAATTAAATATATTAGATATAATATTCGAAGAAACTATAGCATAGGAACCACTGGAAAGAATGCGCAACTTGGATCTCTCCAAAGGCCCAGAATTAATTGACAAAAAACAATAAAGAAAGCAGCTTCTATAGGCCAATGTCCAAGGTGAGGACTAATACTATATTATTATTATTATGAGAGAGAGAGAGAGAGAGAGATACGGAGGGAGAGAGAGAGAGAGAGAGATATGGAGGGAGAGAGAGAGAGATAGCCGGTCACTCAGGGGAGAGAGAGACGCTGAATCACTTTTTGTGCACGCAAATCTGCGAGAAATGCCACGATTGCACTGTAGTGTAGTTGGAAACATTATTAATTCTGACACGCTTTGATGTTGTGGACATCTGGCTAGGTGAAAACAAAAGAAACCCGATTAGCATTTGAGTACTTTTTAACACCTCTTGGACGGCCGGCGGAGTAGTCTCTCAAGACAGACTGTTGCCTCGCAACAGTTGAGGAACAACAGGGGAGACGCTGTTTTCCCGAATATTTGACGATGGGATTCTCAGATTGCCGGTGGAGAGGTCCAAAATGTTCGGAAAATCTGTAATGTAAATGTAAAATGTCCACAAAAATCTTCATGGGGGCCTAAAGGGGCCCTGGGAGTCTTCATGGGGGCTATGGCCCCGTGGCCCCCACAGACTCTACGTGGTTGTTGGAGGTCCTTGAAATTATAAACACACACACACACACACACACACACTCACGCACACGCAAACACCTCTGTTACGGTAATGAGGCTCAGGCTCTGACTCTAACAAGTCATGATGGCGGCTGGTAAACAACGGCCCCCTCTTCTGGGAACAAATTTACCACCGCCCCACCCCTCCCTCCCTCACAACCACCACCGCCCCACCCCTCCCTCCCTCACAACCACCACTATTGTTTCCCTCCCTCATCACTCAAGGTCTCTTTCCATGCTTCCGGAGCTGATGTGTTCATCAAACACTAACATGTCCGTCCTTCTACTGAACAGAATGCTGTGCGCGTGTGTGCGTGCATGTGTGTGTAAAAAGGTCAATATGCCTGCCTGATTAATGCTTGGTTGCGCAATTACGAAGTATTTTGAGCTTGTAGTAACTAAGTATAACTGGAAACTCTGGCCTTAAGAGTCTAATAATGGTGTGTTCTGACGGTCCAGTATTTAGCTATAAATAGCAGGTTATTATGTGTGCCAGTTTGTGAATGAAGCCACACTGCGTGGTGTTCAGTGGTTAGGACACACTACACACTGACTGACCCTATAGTAGTCTGCTGAAAGTCTACATACTGTTTCACAAACTGTGGGTCGGGACTCATTTTTATGGGTCCATTTCTTTTTTAATTCCTACATTTGGTGTTTAACTATTATTCTATTATTATTTCAAAACATTTTCAAAAAACATTCCCAAAAAATGAATTAAAAACAAAATTCAATGATTTATTTTTAGTAATTTCATTAAGAAATGAAAGAAATGTGTATGTATCTACAAGCTCACAACGCTGCACGACGTGACACGCTGTGTGCTTGTAGATCTGCTATTTTCACTATAGGTTGGGTCCCGGGCAAACATCAGATCTCAGTGGTTCCCAAACATTTTCATGTCAAGGACCCCCAAGCTGACACTATAATTAGCCTGCAGACTTCCATTAGAGAAGGTCTTTACGGCTCTAGCAGCGATTCTCAACCCATTTAATTTCAAGGACCCCCAGTTTGACATGTACTAGTCTACAGACCCCCATTTAATGTTAATTTGTCAATTTAATGTCAATGTTAATTTACAGTATAGCTCTGAGAGTGTACAAATGGAACCAAATAGACCCTTGTATACTGTACACTCTTTGGAAGCACTTTGTACACTCCTTCCACTTTGGGAAGCACTGCTCTACAGTATAAAGTACGTCTCAGTTGGCAATCTTCATGAATACTTGGATAATGATGTAGTTACATGGGTAGATGTTCAACCGTATAACCCATTTAGGCCTGACGTTGAAATTATTAGTTTTTTTTTCCTAAATCATGATAATTTCCGGAAAGATTTGAGGCACATTTTAACGATAAAAAAAAAAAAAAAAAAAAGAAAACAATTCAATAGCTAAAGTATAACGTAATGTTTTAACACCAAAAGGGGTTCCCGCCCAAAATGGGATAACCCACTCTTCACGCTAACAGCACTTCACCAAGCACTCCAGGCTGCGTTGTCAGCCTACACATAGCGGC
This sequence comes from Protomyctophum parallelum, assembly GCF_964188405.1. NCBI lineage: Eukaryota > Metazoa > Chordata > Actinopteri > Myctophiformes > Myctophidae > Protomyctophum > Protomyctophum parallelum. The sequence goes on along the minus strand of NC_139697.1, from coordinate 76,503,583 downwards.
TTGAGCACTGTTAATTATAGAGTCTGCTTTTGTGGGGGCATGAATATACAGTACAGCATGCATACCGTGCATATAGGCTACAGCACATACTGTACGGCTGTGTTTGTTAAGATGTTACACAAACATAATTGCACTGCACATGCACACCCTGTTGTAGGCGGCATACTAGATTGAGGTAATACCATAGACTGTAACAAATATGGACAAAGCGTTCCCCGGGTCTAACATGAACGTAAAATTAAGCCTGAAATCCCTTGCATTCTAATGCACTGTAAATCGCCATCTTTCTAGATCCGTTTTGGACCAGCTGGCCATTGGCTGGCTCCGTTTGGGTCCAGCTGGCCATTGGCTGCCCAGACAACGAGGCGGGACTTCCCCCCTTCTTCTCCGTTGGTTTTTATTTTGACTCGAGTGGGAGGAGAAGACTCTTGAGTGGGAGGGGAATCCCGATCATAGACGGTAACGGTAGCCACGCCCCTCAGAACATACGCGACTTTATGGTCATTATTTTAATTAATGGGACCATAATTTTCCAAAAAGAATATTATGACATTAGAAATGAGACTTTAAACTAGTGACTGGAAGAAGAAAGTATTCATGACCATGTTTATTAAGGTAATACAGTCTAGGTGAAGTTGGGCCAAAATACATGGGCCTCTATGGAGCTATGGGGCTTTTTGGGTCCAGTCCAGCGCCACAACAGGCCATTATATGAACTACCGATTTCAAATGAGGCTTCACGAAATATCTGGCTGACTGCCCCCCTGGGTAATACACATACTGTGCATACATACATGCACGCGCGAGCGAGAGAGCGCGCGCACACACACACACACACACACACACACACACACACACACACACACACAAACACGACATGAATATGTTTGAGAACCACTGGTGTAGAGGGGAAAAAAGAGGGGGCCAAATATGCACCCCTGGGGGACCCCGGTCAATGAAGGCTTTAAGTAGCCTGGTTAATAAACCAGACCGAATCAGCCGTTGGCAAAAAGAAATTGCCTACCGGCGGATTTCGGTCTGGAGAGGCTCAATTTTACGCCCATTTCCTACTCCAGAGAATGTGGCCTCCAATAGGGACACGGTATGCAATATGGGCGGGCTTTGGTACAGTGACGTTCAATGCTTGAGACCTTTGACTGACAGTAGCTCTGACCAATTGCGTCAAAGAGAAAATGTTTCCCTGAAAATGAAATCCAAGCTGAGCCTCCCCAGACTAATATCCCGCGGATCCGTGCGATATTAGTCTGGTTTATTAACCAGGCTAGGCTTTAAGGGGTTTAAGTAAGAAAAGTGTCCAGTATCATCCTGACCTCTTCAGTGAATTTACTTTGCATCGCATTACACGACTCACTGCCTCGGACGGACAGAATAAATACAACAAGTGTGCCAAAGTAGTGAAAATGTTGAATCACTTTCTTTCTTGAAAGAGGTGCATTCATTCAATCAATAATACGATGAGAGAGAGGCATGCACCACAATTGTTCAAGACGAGGCACTGTGGATGTAACTTTAAGCAGTGGTGTAAAGTAACTGAGTACATTTATTCAAGTACTGTACTTAGGTACAATCTTGAGGTATTCTTTGAGTATTTCCAATTTGCAGTACTTTTACTTCTACTCCACTAGGCCTACATCTCAAAGACAGATATGGTACTTTTACTCAATTACAATTATTTGAAAAATGTAGTTACTATAGTTACTTTGTAGATTCTTATTATTATTCCAAAACATACATTAACCACTTAACCCTTTTACTGCTGCCATTTATTGAGAAATTAGGACCTAATTCATGCCAGCATTTTTTTTAATTTGAGCTCTTATTTTGAAAAGCCACATTTTGCCTCAACCGGAAGTGAGCTTATCCCTGCCAGCTTTACGTTGCCAAGACAACCTTTGTTTACATAATCGAATCAATGCCGGTACATATAGCACTGCACAACGTCGGCTCTGTGCCGTCAAAGAAACGCTGGTTTGACCAAAAATGCCATCTGGGACAAGGAATAGGAGATACAGGCGATTGAAAGAAACGGATAGAATGGATTCTTATGGCGACGGTGAATTAATATGAACGATCCAGTGCAGTGCTAACAACAGTGCTAGCTAACCGGCTAACGTGAGTAGCATTATGGCTCGATCGATCATATGCACTATAAAAGTATAATTGCCGAAGGGCTACGGCAATGGCAGCAAGGTGTATTATCAAATTGAGGCTTTGATTGCCGAAGGGCTTCGGCAATGGCAGGAAGACGGTTAAGTACAGCCCTAAAACATTTCATCCATTTGAATTACTTTTACTTTTACTTGTACCAGAGTAATACTTCTACCTTGCGGTACTGATCATTTTACTTAAGTTTTTTTTTTAAATAATAAAAACAAAATGTTTTCCCACCACTTTATGGGTATAACTTGTGCACCACCATGCAGAGAGACAGCCGGCCTTGTTAATGCAGTGATGTTAGTTATGTAAGATGGAGCTGCTATCACTGTCCGTCTCTGCAGCAGAACAGAGAGGTATATAGACGAGGACGATCTGTTCTATAGAGCAGACCATAGTAGATCTGTTCTATAGAGCAGCCCACAGTCTTACGGATATTAATAATAGCCTGTTCTCCTCTCCCCCTGGCCTGTACTTGAGTAAAAGTGCAGAGGTATTGGTATAAAATGTACTTAAAGTTCCAAAAGTAAAATAACTCATTATGCAGAATGTGTCATTTCACAAATTTTCAAATGTATCAAAATATGATTTGAAAATAGCTATATATCTACAACCACACAAATCACAATGCGTCTCGTGTGTGGTACTGTGTTTTGTAACAATAATCAAAATCTATTCGTAACAAAAAGAATGTAGTGGAGTAAAGGTACAATATTTGGATCAGAGATGTAGTGGAGTAGAAGTAAATGTATCGGAGATTGGAAATACTCAAGTAAAGTACAAATACCTAAAATAATTACTTAAGTATAGTACTTAAGTAAATGTACCTGGTTACTAGCTGACCATAACGCTGCACGACGTGACGCGCTGTGTGCTTGTAGATCTGCTATTTTCATTATAGTTTGGGTCCCGGGCAAACATCTGATCTCCCTTTTGGGTCACAGGCTAAAAAGTAACAAAACAAATGTAGTGGAGTAAAAGTACAATATTTGGATCAGAGATGTAGAGTACAGTACTTAAGTAAATGTACTTGGTTACTTTACACCACTGCCAATTCCTCACATAAAGTCTAACAGCCAATACAGCCTCTAAACAGCACAACTGAATAGAGATAAGAAAGAGGGGGAGAGAGAGAGAGAGAGAGAGAGAGAGAGAGACGTCAGTCAGGCAGACGCGGAGAGATAGGCAGGCAAAGGTGAGGCTAGATGAATTCATGAGAAAAATCTAGAGTACGTTCCCTATGTGTATTAATATTTCAACATGCCTGAGCTCGCTTCAATATATTCCATTTCACGAAGACCTGCCACGCGTAAACACCATATCGTGTTTTGCTTAACCGGGATAAGCCGACATATTACTGATGATCAGAAATTGTGAGCTGCGCGTCTTCCTGGGTGCATGCCGATAATAGCCCAGGATATTGAGTCACATAAAAGCCTTATCCCGTTCCTCAGATGGGTGTTGTTTTTTGTGTGACTTCTGTTTCCATGGTGACGCTCCGAGTTTTCCTGATAATTCTCGCAGACGGGGATATATGGAGCTTATCCCGTGTAAGACCATAATAAGTGGGATGCGTAATATTAGCTGGCGCATGATGACGCAGGGGAGGATGTCAGCGGGTTCATACAGAGATGCAGGCGCTATGCACTGTATACTGTACTGTGCTGTATGAGAAATGGTACAGGCTAGAGCAGTGGATCCAGGCCCTCGGGGGGGGGGGGGGGGATAATCAACAAACTATAAAATACTATAAAAACATGTCTAACTCATGTTGCTATATGATTAGGTGATGTAATGATGATGTAAAACAAACATCATTAACAACAAAATTGTTAATGGCAGTTTTTAAAACAAACATTGCGCCCCCCAAAACCTGGTCAAACATTGGCCAAATTGTCAAATAATGTAAAACAATGACACTCATGTGAAGTGAGTGGTGCCTTTCATCACACTGATGGCGTCTGATGATGTCAACAAGTTACAACATGATGTTACATGATGTTACATGATGTTCCGTGAGCAAACGGACATTCCGTGCTCAAACGGACATTCCGTGGACAGACAGACAGACATACACAAAGCTGTGTATTGGAGGCTGCCCCGCTCAAAAAGAAGAAAATAGCCGTTCCACAAGCTCAAACTTGTAGATGTTCACAATGTTTGTGTGGAACTGAGTCAAACTAAATGTAATGCCTCAACTCTTACACTTCTGTAGCGTGAGGAGGGGGGGGGGTTAATTGACACGGTACAATTTGTGCTGAACAATGACAATTTTGTGACCGAATACTGACCCTCAAGGGAAGACTCTCTGACGCCACATGCAACCACGCACCAACAATATACAGACACGCACGCCGGTTTTCTCATTGATTGTGGACATTTGACACACATCACACGCCACTGATAAGTGTGTATTACAGCAGACACGCACCTCTGACGAATGTGTAATATTCTTATTGCTGCTTGTTTTCTGATATTATTCATGTTCTAACCACTGATTTGTGATGGTACATGAGAGCAAATGTGTGTGTGTTTGTGTGTGTGTGTGTGTGTGTGTGTGTGTGCGTGTGTGTGTGTGCGGCACGCACATGGGTACTTTCTAACACTCAAAGAAGCCCAGTAGAGGTTGCTGAGATGGTCAAACGAGATAAGCAATGAATGATGGACCCACAGGAAGGTTCCTGTGCGGTCGCATCAACCCCGGCTGGCCCACGCGCAGGCAGTCGGTCCAACAGGACAGCCGCCTAGTCTCACGGCGAACGGTCGGCGATTAGGAAACCCTAGGACTTTAAGAGCAGTCCTTGTTTAATATACCAGTTTAATGCGAGTTTTACTCTGAGACAGTGATCGACTTGTTATACTATAACTTAAGAGGGAAAGTAAAGTTATTCTCGCGCGCAGCATCTGGAACAAGTGAACAAACTTTTTCCTGGCAATGCAGAACGCTTGAGGACCTCCGTGGAAAGGCTGATTTACAATCAGGTGGGTCGGAGACTGATTGAGAAACATCCAGCCTCAAAACGACATTGGTTTGATAGAGATCTTAAGTGTATGTAGTCTAGTTGTAAAGAAGAGCTCCCTTTTTATTAGATTATAATACAACTGGGATCTTTAACCACTCCAACTACCAAGCCTCAACCTGCCTCTCTTTGCGAGGCGTTACTCTCCTCCTCTCCTCCCTTTTCCTTCTGTGCTTCTTACTTTTAAGCGAACCTATTTTAGTTCGATTGCGTTCGATCAGACGGGACCCGATAACGCGTTCGCCCTTGATTGCTGGCACATAGTCTGTGCATGCTATATCAACAGCGAATTGCATACCGGCCTGACTAACGCAATAAAACAATACGCATTTAATTGTTTCTTTGTGGCTCATGTCCAAATGGAAACAATTTCATGACGTGTGGTTTTTATATCATTTGTAACCTGTGTTCGATATAATAAACACTCCTTTTTATAGTACAATCAATCTTCGTTGGAGCAGTTTATTTGATTCATGATTTACTGTATATCTGAATGTTGTATATGCAAAGGGGATTCTATTACATATAATTTATTCAAGCGGTTCAACAACTCACGTCCGACAGAAGAGACGTTTTAATGTGATGCGTGGAATTAGCATTGAATATTGTTAATCCACTTTACTGTGAGTTGATAATATCATATTGCTGATTAATCATGTCGGATTAATCCCCCTATCAGTACTACACTTCCAAGTGCTTGTCAGGGTGGGGGGGGGGGTTGAGTAAATATGATTATCTTTGGGGGGCCTGAAGAGGTTGACAACCACTGGACTAGAGGAAGGTGATTTAGGTGATGAAGAGGAGGGACTGAGCCGTGTGGGTCTGCCGAGAGGAGAGCAGGTCCATGTTGCTGGGAGCGCTAGACCCCAAATGACTTCTCTGAAACCAAAACAGCCATCAATTATTCAACAGGTACAGAGAGAACTCACTAGTGGGGAGAGGAGATGGGAGGAGAAAAGATTATGAGAATGATGGGGATGGCTGGTTTATTTCTTGTTTTTGTCTGAAACAATTTTTTTACATTTCTGTTCTTGCATATCATTCCTAAAAAAAAGGGAACAACATAATAACATGTTTGCTATAATGTATTTCCGTTTTTCGTTTCTGTTCCTTGAACCGGTTTGTAGCCTTTGTCGGATGACAGCGTCACGTGCCAAAAATATAGCCAGGCTAACAAGCTTGCAACACAAACACGTCGCGCCCCCCACGACGTGTGAGCTTGTAGTTGACTATTTTTTCACAGTTGTTAACACAGCCGTCGAATATAGCCGGTTTTCAACTGAAAAGTTTACTTTCACGGAGCGACGCGGCCGTAAGGCAAAATATTAATTAGGTTTTAGTCTGCCTGTCTCTCCTTCCTTCTGCACAGCCTGTATGTCTAGCTGACTCATCTCCCTGGAGAACCAATCCTTCCAAATTCACAGCCCCTCAGGGAGAGAACGGCAGAAGACAAACACATGCAAGCACACACACACACACACACACACACACACACACACACACAGTCACACACACACACACACACAATGCACTCATTTCTTCATCCAATCTAGGGGACAATATTACTTTCGGACGACAGAGTGTGAAATTCCCGATGTTTGAATCCCTTAAAAGAAAATATATTTGTTCTGATTACTACTGAACATCCTTAACATTGTCCATTTTCAGGCTCCTGTAACAGAACGCCTCTTGGTGTATATAATGTCCTCTTGGTGTATATAATGTCCTCTTGGTGTATATAATGTCCTCTTGGTGTATATAATGTCCTCTTGGTGTATGTAATGTCCCCTTGGTGTATGTAATGTCCTCTTGGTGTATATAATGTCCTCTTGGTGTATATAATGTCCTCTTGGTGTATGTAATGTCCCCTTGGTGTATGTAATGTCCTCTTGGTGTATATAATGTCCTCTTGGTGTATAGAATGTCCCCTTGGTGTATGTAATGTCCTCTTGGTGTATATAATGTCCTCTTGGTGTATGTAATGTCCTCTTGGTGTATGTAATGTCCTCTTGGTGTATGTAATGTCCTCTTGGTGTATGTAATGTCCTCTTGGTGTATGTAATGTCGGGGGCCATGCAGGAGAGGAGATAGTCAGCTCACAGACAGATATAACTATTTGTGTAAGTCTATATTTGCCTTCTCGAGTCTAGTCTATATAGAGTCTAGTCTATATAGAGTCTAGTCTATATAGAGTCTAGTCTATATAGCACTGCTTCCCAAACAGTGGGTCGGGAGTCCCGAACCCTCCGACCCACTTGTGTGTCACAGACCCTTTATTTTTTGGTTTCCTACATTTTGTTTTTAATTATTATTTTAAAACATAAAAAAATGAAACATTCCCAAAATAAGGAAATAATTTCGTGGATTAAATAGAAATTCAAAGATTCTTTTCTTTCAGCAATTTCATGAAGAAATGTAAAAAAAAGAAAAAATCCATAAATTATAAAACACATGTCTAAGTAGTCTGCCTGTCTGCCTGCCTGCGTGCGTGCGTCTTTTGCACATCTCTGGAGCTGAAAGCATCTGCCTGGTGTATAACTCCATGTTCAAGCACTGACATTTACACTAACAATTCCCCAGGCACAAACACAAACACGCACACACACACACACACACACACACACACACACACACACACGCACATGTGCACATGCACCAAAACCTTATTCCCTCAATATAAATAATGACAATCATCTGTGTCAGCCACATTGGGCAGACACACATCTGTGTCCCCCTATATCATCCCTATTCTTTCCTTATTTCCCTCTTCTTTTTTAGATATGTATAATTGTTTGTTTTTTTGCAACCCATCTTTTCACCCAGTGTCAATTATCTAATGTAATCCTGGGCGCTACACTTCCTCTGCCAGCCTGGGGGGGGGGGGGGGGGGGGGGCAGCAGACTGACCTCATGCTTCCTTCTATGCATGAGGAGTCCAAGCTGCTTCTTGTCACCTGACAGTGGGGAGTTTCCCCGGCCGGACGTAGAGCGTGGAAGGAACACATTATTCCAACCAGTTCCTTTCCCCTCCATCAGGTGCCCCGGCTGGCCAGGTGGAGGTAGTTTTGAGACCAGGATTACTGCATGTTTTTTGTGAGGGTACCTACCCTTGGGCTTGGGGACACGGGGAGTACATGCAAACTCCACACAGAAAGGCCCTTTCGACAACCCCGCCTCGGTTATGGGCACTGATGACACGGTGGACAGAACACACCCCCAGCGCCCATAGTGTCCCCAGCGGGAATTGAACCCAGGACCTTCTAGCTGTGAGGCGACAGCACTACCGACTGTGCCACCATGACCCTTTATCATCCCTATTCTATAGGGATACATCTCTGTCCCTTTCTCACACACACAATTACAAAACCAGCCTGCAGATGAGCATTCACAGACAGACACCAAACACGCATGTTGGGTTGTCTTTTGTTAAATTGTTACCTGTGTATTCTGTATTCAAATATCCATTGATTGATTGATTGAATGAATGAATGAATGAATGATTGATTGATTGATTGAACGCACGCACGCACGCACACACGCAGCCCAAGACCCAAAAGATGAAGTCTATGGATAAAAATTTAAATTGGTCCGCAACCCACATATGGGTCCCGAGCCACTGCTCTGGAAACAGTGCACTACAGTACATACATGGACACAGAAAACGCTCACACCCTGATGCGATACTGCAATCAAAACTCTCTACAGGGTTTCCTGAGGCTTCTGATTGGCCGGTATTCACACAGACATTTTGCATGCACATCCAAACGATAAGTACCAGGAAGGAATTGCAACGAGGAACGTGTGAAAAATGTATAATTTCTCAGAAGAAATGTCAAGGCGCTTGTGTGTGAAATGCACAGCCACTGGGATTCTAATATCTGGGCTTCAATTGGTGCATCTCTTAAGTGGCCTGTCTGGTAGTTTTTCCCATGTAGGCCAGGCCACATGGGTACCTCATCAGTGTAAAATAAGAAAGTACATTTACTCAAGTTACGTCTACTCCACTATATCTCAGAGGCAAAGCTTGTGCTTTTACTCCACTACAATTATTTAGTTACTATAGTTACTTTGTAGAGATGATTATTATTACAAAACACACTAACCACGTCAGCCCTATAAACATTTTGGCTATTTGAAAATGGCAGATCTACAAGCTCACAATGCAGCAAGATGTGATGCTTGATTTCTTTTTTTATACATTTAATTTTGAACTTGTGGAATGGGACATCCTGTACAATGTTGTACCTTTATTCAAGCAACAGGGTATTTCTACATTGCAGTATTGATACTTTTACTTAAGTAAAACATCAGAGTACTTCTTCCGCCACTGCATCTCATCTGAGCGTATATAGATCATGTTCGCCCTTGAGGTTGAATGTCGTTTTTTTCCCCCTGTTTGTGTTTGACTTCAAGCTTTGTGTGTGAAATTGCATAGTGGGCACAGTGGCCATAATTTCCACGAGGAATAAGTCAAGAAATGGACGTGGGTGGGTCAGTGGTGGAGGGTGGGCTCTCACAAGCAGGTTTCTCAGATTGGTTGGTCCCATGTGTCCCCTTTCTGGGTCAAACGTGAAAATAGCAGATCTGAAAGCTCACTATACACACGTGTCAAAAGGTGTTTCAACTTGCCACTGTGCGGCTCGTTTGTGAGATGGGTGGGCTATTTTCAGCAAAGAGATGGTGTACTGTAGAGGGGAAAGGGGTGGGGCCTAGTTAGTATAGACCTCTAGGGCAGTAGCCTCGGTCCCAGCCTTACTCATCTGCGAAGAGAAAAGCCTGGTGACAACCTAAGGCAGAGAGTGCATAGCCGGAAGTGTCGTGCCAGAACATCCGTCAGATGTATTTCCCCCGGAAAGTTTCATACATGGAGAATGTAAACATATTTGTAAAGCGTCAACGTAATTTCCTTGAGCGGTACTTCTGCCAAAATCCAGCAATGCCGTCTACAGCGTAGGTCCTGCCCAGCGTGCTATAGGGCAGTGGTTCCCAGTCTATAGCGTAGGTCCTGCCCAGCGTACTATAGGGCAGTGGTTCCCAGTCTACAGCGTAGGTCCTGCCCAGCGTGCTATAGGACAGTGGTTCCCAGTCTACAGCGTAGGTCCTGCCCAGCGTGCTATAGGACAGTGGTTCCCAGTCTACAGCGTAGGTCCTGCCCAGAGTGCTATAGGGCAGTGGTTCCCAGTCTACAGCGTAGGTCCTGCCCAGCGTGCTATAGGGCAGTGGTTCCCAGTCTACAGCGTAGGTCCTTCCCAGCGTGCTATAGGACAGTGGTTCCCAGTCTACAGCGTAGGTCCTGCCCAGAGTGCTATAGGGCAGTGGTTCCCAGTCTACAGCGTAGGTCCTTCCCAGAGTGCTATAGGACAGTGGTTCCCAGTCTACAGCGTAGGTCCTTCCCAGAGTGCTATAGGGCAGTGGTTCCCAGTCTACAGCGTAGGTCCTGCCCAGAGTGCTATAGGGCAGTGGTTCCCAGTCTACAGCGTAGGTCCTTCCCAGAGTGCTATAGGACAGTGGTTCCCAGTCTACAGCGTAGGTCCTTCCCAGAGTGCTATAGGGCAGTGGTTCCCAAACATTTGTCGGTCACTGACCAATTTTTATGGGTCACGACTCGAATAAAAAACCCATTCCTATATATATTTTAAAACAAACAAAAAAACAAATAACAAAGAAATAATAATAAATAAGAAGTAGTGAAAATAGCTGATTTACAAGCTCGCAACGTGACGCGAAGCACCGTCTTGTGCGATTGTATCAATCTGCTATTTTCACTACTATTTTCACGTTTGCCTATAGTTTCACTAGGCAAACGTTTAATCTCTCTTTTTGGTCTCGACCTGAAAAGTTTGGGAACCACTGTTCTATCTCCGGACAACGAAGTAGGTTTTAAAGGGGTTTAATTTACTAAATTATATTCTGTGTCCAGGTCTGCCTGTGATACATTTTCAAAGCAGGAATATGTGCCCGTGCAAACTGTCAAGAATTATTTTTTCAGACGTTGAGGTTAAAATACTTTTTCAGTGCCAATGACAAGCCTTCTTCCAGCTCTACTGCTGCTGTCATTCAAGGCACTGAGGCTCCAGCGGACTCCCAGTGGTTGCTGAACACTTTGATGAAAAAAGCCCCAGCCCAAGACGCACACCCCTTTATACCCCCTAAAAATAGAAGACACATATTGCAGACTATAGTGGAGAAGGATGTCTCCCTCCTCTTAGAAGGCTAAACGAAGGAGGGGAATGCAAGGTGGCTTAACAACTTAACCAGAGATCAGAGGATGGAATTGAACTCTGATAAAGAGGATAAGTCAGTGGATATCCAGTACCCAGAGCTATCAACGTCATGGACAGTGGTTAGTCAGTGGTTATCCAGAACCCAGAGCTATCATCGTCATGGACAGTGGTTAGTCAGTGGTTATCCAGTACCTAGTAGCTATCATCGTCATGGACAGTGGTTAGTCAGTGGTTATCCAGTACCTAGAGCTATCAACGTCATGGACAGTGGTTAGTCAGTGGTTATCCAGTACCTAGAGCTATCAACGTCATGGACAGTGGTTAGTCAGTGGTTATCCAGTACCTAGAGCTATCATCGTCATGGACAGTGGTTAGTCAGTGGTTATCCAGTACCTAGAGCTATCAACGTCATGGACAGAGGTTAGTCAGTGGTTATCCAGTACCTAGAGCTATCATCGTCATGGACAGTGGTTAGTCAGTGGTTATCCAGTACCTAGAGCTATCAACGTCATGGACAGTGCAGCATATAACCTCGCGTCACCAGACTTTCCACCTCGGAGGAAAGCCTCCATGGTCTGCATTCCAAAATGGCCACGGATATGAAAAAAATATTGAGTACTTTTTCCACCACTTTAGGCCTGAGATCAGATTCTAAAAATGTCTTCTACATCCCGAGAGTTTTCTGAAAAAGCTATGTCGTTCTTCGATTTCTCAAAAATAGCAGATCTACAAGCTCGTAGCGCGCCACTCGGTGGCGCGCTATGAGCTTGTAGATCTGCTATTTTTCAATAGCTAAAGCATAACATAATGCTAACACCAAAAGGGGTTCCCGCCCAAAATGGGTTAATCATGATGAGCACAAGATAAACTTCTGACATAATATGCATATCCAGGGTTGGATTTGCCGGGGGGAGAAATCAACGCTCCTGCATTTGATATCCCCTCCTCTGGTATGTTTCATCCGTGCTTCAGATTGAATGTTGTGTTCATGCTGGGAAACTGTAGCTGTAGTAGAACAAGTGCTGGGTTTCATTCCAACAACATTAGAAAACATTTGCAGAGAAAGGAGTCAGTTGAGGTGGTTCGGGGCATCTAGTAAGGATGTGTGTATTCTTGGCCACCACTCCTGGGAGGTGTTCCAGGCGTGCCCAGCTGGGAGGAGGCCACGGGGCAGACTAAGGCCCAGGTGGAGGGATTATGTATCCAAGCTGGCGTGGGAACGCCTCGGGACACCCCAGTCAGAGCTGGCTAATGCGGCCAAGGAAAGGGAAGCCCGGGGTTCTCTGCTGGAACTGCTATACCTCTGCGACCCGCCTATCTGATAAGCAGATGAATGTGGATCAAATTATTGTGTCGCAGGTTCTGCATTATTAATGTGATTCCGCTGTGACAATAACTGCTCTAAATATTCAACAAGGAACTTGCCTGCAGTGACCTTGGAATTTCACCAGATGACCAGTTGTAAAAGGTCATCGATTTGTTGTTGCTCATGTAGGATTACACTTGATTGTCTATTGATTGTTATAAGCCTTATATGACTGTAATCCTGAGTGAGTGAGTGTGCCTGAGTATGTGCATGCGTGTGTACTGTGTGTACACGTTTGAGCAGTACCGTGATTTTCAGGTAGAAACCTCATGTCCAAAAATGTTACTAGCGTGTGTGCCTGTGTGGGGTTATTCCGCGTCATTCCTCATATGTGGGACTTGCCCCAAAGCTTGTAGCAGAAAATGTAATTGACGATGATATTGAGTCCATTCCAATAATCTAACCTTCATAATGATTTCACTGGCAGTAATAATAAATCCACGTCTTGCACAAAGTGCCCCGTTCCCCCATTGTGCTCTGCTGCCTAATCTGTGAAATCTGCCCGTCGCCTTGGGATGTTGATACCAGCAACAGCACATTTGGATCCATCTCAGCGCTCAATTACAAAGCCATTTGGTGCTTCACGACCCACACACGCCTTCTGTCACTAATCCATATGTTACTATCAAACCACCAAGACCACCATAGATGCTGCTAAACAAACACAGACAGGCCAGGCACACGCACCAAATGTAACGCCAGATATGCAGGCAGGCACGCGCGTGCATACACACATGCACGCACGTGCATACATATTGTATATCTCTGCTGTCAGGAAGAAACCACTTAACTCCAAAATGTTCATTTTTCAGGAAATGAAGAAAAAAAATCTGGAAATTAAGAATAACGTATATTTATATATTTAAAACAAAGCAATACTGCCTCATCAAAGTTGGTGTTGCGACTTTATATATTGTCAATATTATAAAGTTAATTAGTTGCTTTAGCATTCACGCACGCACACACACACACACACACACACATACACACACACAAGCCCCTAATTGGATCAGTGGACAGTTGGACAGTTGAATGGTATTGAATATGACAAGCAAATGGTCCATGCATCAACAAAGACATCCGGTGGCAGCTGGTGAGTTCCAAAAAATTGGGGAGGACAGCAGAAATATATTTCTGTCAAGTCAGAAATTACAGCTTTTGTGCATGGAGCATTTATTCATCACAGGGATTGACACATGCCTACAAGCTCTTGTAGATCAGCCATTTACACTATTTATTTTTTATTTTGAAAGAATCAAGTTATCAAATATATCATGTTATTTATATTTGTATATTTAAGTTATATGTTATCTGCCCTGTGGAATTATTTGCTTACGAAGCCTCAAAGCCAAACAGAAAAACAAAAAAGTCTGTTCTAAAGTTCAGTGGCGCGAACACAATTAAATCGCAATAATCGTCACCGTACATGTCATGATTGTGACAGCACTAGAGTTATTTGTTTTCGGGTTTTTTTTTCATTAGATGTGATTAACGTGTCGATCCACTGAGTTAGAGCATGACATTTAAATCAAACAATAGGTGGAGTCTAGGTGGAGGCTTTGAGTCAAATCAGGTCAAATCCTTCAGATATTCACTCAGCTGCAAGTTGGGGTGTTATATATACTGTGTTTGTGTGTGTGCGCGTGTGTGCGTGCCAAGTTCCATTCTTAGACCAATTTTGTGAGTTAGTCACATTTTGGACGACAACAAAATCCTTCCCAGCCTCAGGCTGTGATGGTGGATTTGGTTTTAGTTTTTTTCTGTTTCTGGCTGGGTCTGGCTTTAATTTTCAAGTCTTGTTTCAATGACAGTGACTGGCAACTCTCACGTCAATTATTGCTGTTGATTTATGAATTCAAGAAAAAGAGCTTGAATTAATTACATCTCATTGTGGCTATCGGAGACATCACACATCACCATTTTCCATCTTCCAGACACAGTGAAATGGTTGAGGGGAGAGAGAGAGAGACAGGTGAAAAAAAACAAGGGGAGATTTGAAGGGAATTAGTAGAATTGTAGAGACCTTGTCAGGCCAAGTAACAAGACGACTCGTCTAAAAGTGGGAATCAGATCCAATGACATCCAAAGACATCCAAAGTAGGGGAAAACAAACCACATCCAGCCCCAACGAGCAGTGAGGCAGAGCTCAGGCTGCAAGAGAAACTTGCCACATACTAGCCAATCAGCTGCCTTCGTGTGCCAGGCCCTCAGTCACTGGCTGTTGAGAGAAACTGGTCAAGCGGGGAGAGAGAGAGAGACCGAGAGAGACAGACAGAGACTGCACATACACTGGTCAGGGAGAGACTAGCACTAAGCTTCTCTCACGTTCACTTCAAATGTACAAACACACAACACTTATCCTCAGTGTGTGAGTGTGTGTGTGTGTGTGTGTGTGTGTGTGTGTGTGTGTGTGTGTGTGTGTGGGTGTGCATACACTCTCTCTCTCTCTCTCTCTCTCCATGCTGACACCGACAGATACAGTAACATATTGGTAAAGGTGACACATATAGATAATGAATCCCAGGCAATTATTCCACATTTTATTACTGCATATTTATGAGAGGAAACTCAACACAATTCATTACCTGTGTGTGTGTGTGTGTGTGTGTGTGTGTGTGTGTGTGTGTGTGTGTGTGTGTGTGTGTGTGTGTGTGTGTGTGTGTGTGTGTGTGTGTGTGTGTGTGTGTGTGTGTGTGTGTGCACGTGCGCGTGTGCGTGCGTGCGTGCGTGCTGAATTTGTGAGACAGATAAACTGGTATCCCTCTGGCCAACAAGCATGCATACACCCTATAATTGTATCTCTCCCCTTCTCTTCCTCTCTTTCTCTCCTCTCTCGTGTATGAGTGTCACACACACACACACACACGTATCCTCACAACACACAAGGACAGCACTAATCAGCTCTTTGTCAGACCCATTCGGTCCCTTCCTTAATGAGGAGTTTGTCCAGCTTATGTGCAGTCAGACTCTCAGAGTGTGTGTGTGTGTGTGTGTGTGTGTGTGTGTGTGTGTGTGTGTGTGTGTGTGTGTGTGTGTGTGTGTGTGTGTGTGTGTGTGTGTGTGTGTGTGTGCCTGTCTGTCTGTCATGGATTGGCAAAGGAAATGATTTCCCATGACTCTATTAAGGAACGTTTTTCTACCATGATGTCGGGGCTCCAACAATCGTTATACAAAAGGGACAACGCGGCTTCTTGACGATCTGCACAGTAAAGTAATTTCATTCTCAGGGTGTAAAGATTGACCCACATGGACCCCTAAGGGTTCATTTGTATTTCACACTGCCAAAGAACACTTACGCTGTTTTGGAAGCCAGAACGTGCTGACCACCCCTCAGCCTGTGTTGATTTTGTTGACTGAAAAAACGATGACGAAAAATGTTCGGCGACTACCTTTTTCCACTGACGAAAACTAAATAAAATAAATCAACAACACCCCATTACGCTGTTGGTGCCTCTGACTGACTGAAGCAGTACCGGAACAGATGGTTAAATTAATACTGGGAGGGATATGGCGATGCACTCTGGGGGATTTGTGACTGAGGTAATATGGAGCTTTCTTTTTCCTTTCTAGTGATAGGTTGTGATTATGAATGACAAACCAGATGGAATGCGAGCACGGCGACACTCCAGTCACAAAAACAACATTAAAAAACATGCCGGGTGCACGGCTCCAAAAGTACATCATAGCCAGCACTCAAATTCTAGAATTCAAAATGTACTTGAGTAAACGTGCAAACGTATTGGTATGAAAATATACACAAAGTACAAGTAAAAGTACTCCTTATGCAGAAAAAAAATGAAAATGTCAAGAAATCTGATCTGCCTCTGATATGTAGTGGAGTAAAAGTATTGAAATTTGTAAATACCCCAGTAAAATAAAAGTACCTAAAAACTGTACTTAAGCACAGTAGAACACCATTCCATCAAGAATCTAAATCAGAATAAAAAAAAAACTAACAAATGCTATTCCCTCATTTTTCATGTTTTGATGATGGCAATGATGGGAAATGCTGTCTAACACATTACACATCGTTCCTAAATATCCTATAGTCAATTGGGTTTGAGATCAGGTGAGTGAGGTGACTGCTAAGGCCATATCATTGGGTTTGAGATCAGGTGAGTGAGTTGACTGCTAAGGCCATATCATATATGATTCACATCAATTCAGAATGAGATCAGGTGAGTGAGGTGACTGCTAAGGCCATATCATATATGATTCACATCAATTCAGAATGAGATCAGGTGAGTGAGGTGACTGCTAAGGCCATATCATATATGATTCACATCAATTCAGAATGAGATCAGGTGAGTGAGGTGACTGCTAAGGCCATATCATATGATTCACATAAAAACACTCAGTGATGCATTATTATGGATCCTACCTTCCTCACCCTTATGGATCCCAATGGGAATGCCCGCTGTGATTGGCCAGTAGTCGCTGTGATTGACAATTGTCGTTTTTTGCAACTATGCCTAAACCTAACCTCAGTAAAACTATGCCTAACCTAACCTTAATTCTAAACCTAATCTCAGTTAGGCCTAAACCTATAACCTTAATCCTAACCCTAACTAACAGTAAAGCTATGCCTGCCCGGGAGCCAATCAGACACATGGTAAGGCGGGTCTATCCTAGAACGTTGGTGGGATTCATAATATGAATCACATATTATGTGGATGGAGGCATTGCCATCCTGGTAGAGACCACTCCCATCTGCAGAGATGCTGTATGTTACATTATCACCATAGGATAAAGGTGATCTCGAGTAATACATTAGCATTGATTTGCACTTGCAGTGACCCTTGTCTCTACTGGGACAAGTGGACGCAAACCTTGCCAAAAAAAAATGCCAAAAAGAAAGAAAATGCCAAACATCAACGTAACAGAGCCACTGACTGTCTGTCTGGGTCAAGCATCCAGGTCTGTACCATTCTCTTGGTGGACGCACCACACACACACACGCATGCATATGCCCACTTATGGGGAATATGGTGAAGGATGACTCATATGATCATCATATCACTTGTTTCTACATCTGTGGTTTGTGCACCAGTGAAATCCCACGTGTGCATTGTGCACTGCATGCGCACATTTAGTTCTCTGTACACTACAGCTACGGACGGATGAAAAACAGTACAACAACATATCGCACTGCATGATAATGCATGACCGTCACCGTCATCCAATATGCACTCACTTTCAACCACAAATTTGTCCCACAGATCAAAACGCAGATGTCGCTGAGGTTAGTGTGCCACACTAGCCAGTGGAGCACTGAAGCTGTAACATAAACTCTTGCCATCCGTGGCGTGACCCAATAACGAACCTAAAGTCACTTAGATATTGTCCTCTTGCCATCTTGATTCCAAATCGAGGTCAACTGGGCCTGCTCAGCATCTCTATTGAGCATTAGCCTATAGAGCACGGACGTAAGGCGTCATGTACACATCTTACCCGGGTCGCCTTTTTCCCCCATTCTGAATTCCCATAGACCTTTCTTATATCGTGTCAAATAAGAACCGTGAACCAAAAATAAACTAATGATCCCGGCGGTTTGACTCATTATGGATATGAAGAATCAACATAGCGGCGAGAAATCTCTAATGTTAATGCCGCCAAATTAGACCGTTTGTTTATTTTTGGACCACAATGCTTACTGTATATGAGATGATTTTAATAGAGGGGGGGGGGGGGGGGCAAGTGCACGTTAGTCCGACGTCCCGTTAGTCCATACATACGTGATGGGTTAAGACTCACCCGTGGCTATCGTGTGCGGTTATGATTAGGGTTAATAATGTCGGATTAACGCTATACGCACCCGATGTTAAGTTATTCTCCATAGAGAACAACCTGCTCTAGGATGTTCATTTCTTCATTGCTTCATGCAGTAGCCGCCCTATACACCTGTATGGAAGCATCTCTGAATCATGTTTACCCCGCTAATCTATTCAGGTTTTTCCTTCAAAACTCTGTGAGAACAATACTGATTTAGAATGCATTCGTATAGAATCGGCCTCAGGTCTTAATGGGTTAAAATAAACACACACGCACACGCACACGCACGCACGCACACACACACAACACAACACAACACACACACACACACACACACACACACACACACACACACACACACACACACACACACACACACACACACACACACACAGGTCTCAGGTGTGTAGACTCTATAATTGTATCTCTGCTCCTGTGAGTGTGACAGGATCACAGCTGTTAGGGGCATTTTAGCACCCCAAGTCCAGTTCGTGGCCTGCACCCCAGCGTCCACACAACTAGTGGCAAGGTCATTTTGTCAAAGCACTGATCAAGTGGACATGCATCAAGTTGACATGAATGAAAAGAAAGCAGACAGGTGTACAGCTGCAGATCATGGTTCTCTTGACTCCCTGGCCAGTTCCCCCCCCAGGGAAATGACCCCCCTCGCACCAATGTCATCCACATGACTCAATAGTGTGCTGTCGAAGCGTGTGCCAGTGCCAAGCCAGTGTTACGCACGCGCACACACACACTCACACACACACACACACACACACACACACACGCACGCACGCACGCACACACACACACACACACACACACACACACACACGTGCGCGCCATCAAGTGCTACAAACTGCAGTGCGGCAGCTATTTTAAGAATAATTTTGCACGATGTGGATAAATATTTAATTCCAGCAGAATATGTATTTCCTCACCCACCGCACACACATATAGGCCTACGCACACACACACACACACACACTCTCTCTCTCTCTCTCTCTCTCTCTCTCACACACACACACACACACAGACACACACACACACACACACACTCCCATCACAGTCACAGTCAGATAATAAGGACGGGTCGGTCGGGACTCGGGAAGTTAAGGCAGCGGCGCGCCGGTGCCCTCTGCGCCTCTCAATTACTCCACAATTTGCAGAAACTCGCCACAGAAAACAGGATGGACAAGTCCAACACATTGTATTGATTGCAATATTACATTAAAGCACAAAAACATCGGCAAAGCGTAGCCTACACACACTCTCATCATGACATGGCGACATGCCCACATCAAGTATAGTCTGTTGAACAACATGGGAGGTAAATGATCTGACTTACCGCGCCTAAACATGTTGGAGGCGGACAGGCGGTTGTTTTGACCGTCTGGTAGAGGCTATTTCTGCTTGAGTCTCATCCTCGTCTCGGTCGAGTGCTTGTGTTGAGTGGAACCAGCTCTCCTCTCCGCACAATTCTACTACCCAAATCCCTTTGGCCGCTTCTTCTCTCCGTGTGGATCTGATGTCTTCGCGCGAGTGAAGAAAGAAAGGTTGATGCAATTTGGACGACAATTCAGAGGAAGCAGCCACACAGACACTCCACCAGCGAGAGAAACAAAGTTGCCTTCGTCCGCAATTAGTTAATTAATAAAAAGTATATGAATAAACCCCAAAAATAGACTAGCCTACCAGCAGACCGGTCTGAGTCTTGACTCTTCTCAGCAGCCAGCGGACGCGCAGCTGCTTCCCCCCCCCTTTTTTTTATTTTTAAGGATGTGTCAACTCACCGCCATCTGGTGACATGGATGATGATAATAATACCGTAATGTGTGTATTTATCTAGCCTAAAGCCCGAGCCAGTTTAAAAAGAGGCGCTAACGCGAAAAGCATAAAGTTCCCATATATGTTGATCATGGACCAGCTGCAGTCAGTGTGAGTGAGTCAGTCCGCGGCTACAGTGTCGGGTGTTATCGAAGAAGGCGAAGGGTTCTCGGCGCTTCACACTCACTCACAGCCCCTCCTGCATGTGCTGAGAGAGAGTTGACGGATGAAAACCAGCGGAGAAGGTGCACAACAACCACCCCCCACCCCTTTCTCTCCCTCTGTCTCTCACTCCCCATCTCGCTTGTCTTTCTCTCCCGCTCTCTCTGCAGGCAGCGCTGTTTTCTCTGTGAAATCCAATTCATTATGCATTATTATCGGCGTGGAAGTTACATGAACAATGAGTGTCAAGGGAAGCTGTTGACGCTTAATTAGTCTTGAGTAGAAAATAATAGGCCTACCTTTTAATAGCCTACCTTTCAACGACACAAAACAACGTGTGTGTGTGTGTGTGTGTGTGTGTGTGTGTGTGTGTGTGTGTGTGTGTGTGTGTGTGTGTGTGTGTTTTGTTGCTTGCATTAACATAAACATAAAGGATCTGGGTTGCTGTGGACACTCAAAGACGCCACTGTAGTTTAAGGGTCTCTCTCTCTCTCTCTCTCTCTCTCTCCTCTCTCTCTCCCTGAGACATCTTTCTTCCACAACCCTGGCTGTTACACCGACACCGTGTTCCACTTTATTCTATTTGCATACACAGCTACTTCAAAAAAGTATTTCACAACAATTGGATCCTGTCCATTCTAGTAAGGACATACTGGTGAAACTTACTGCACCACACTGAATTATAGCCTACTGTATACTGCATGGTGCTGTATAGTGTATATAGGTGAGGTAATGCGTCATTGTTTGTTTGATGTGTCTGATTTGGAGCTTGTCACCTGACTGGAATGGCTTGACTGAGCTTTGATGAAACATCTCATTGAAGTTTATTTGCGGCTGTTGGGTGCAAGTGTACTTTTCTTTCCTATCTATCATCTAAGTCTGTGGGCGAGACAAAATGTGTTGTCTACTACACCCTGTCCAGAGCTAGCAGCAGACAGGGAGTCAGGGACTACACAAGTCAAGTGTATTATTTATTGATAGGTTGTACATGTTTTCACTCGCTCAGAGATACAGAGCCGATATTAGGGCCAGCAGCTCATTGTTTTATTTAGGCCTATTTGTATTTTTCATTCTTGTTTATCTTTGTTTGGTTCTTGATTATTAAGGCTACTCAGGCGCACCTGACACACTGCCAACATCAGACACGACGACACACACGCGATGATCAAACATACAGACAGAGCAAATAAAGATAAAAATGGGTTACCTTTCTGCATGGCTTCCAATCCATTTCAGATGGTCATGTGCCACCGGCTGTCATGTACATGGTGCTCTGAAATAGAACCCAGCTCTGAGAGATGCGTCACCCAGTTTTGGCACGCGTTCAGTTGACATCTCTCCATTGTAAAAATAATTGTTGTGTTTGATCAAGCATACACATAAGTATGCCACTTGTCAACTGTTCAAAGTTCAGTTCTATTTTGTGTCAACGTACGGCACAGACCATCTGAAATGAGTTGGAGCAATGCAGAAAGGTAACCTCTTTTCACTCACCGTCCCTCACAGTCCCCCGTCCCCGCCCCCCCTTTCCCTTGTGTCTTGGCCTTTCCGGTGTGCCGCGCGGCCTTCCATGTGTTTCATTCTTACTGCTGCTGCTGCTGACACGCAAACTCCCCTTCTAGGGATCGATGAAGGTTTATCTTTATCTTACCATGCCAGGTTCTGTTTGGCTCATCGCCAGGTGTCATTGAGTCGTTTCTTAAGGCGCTTACATGGTGTTTAAAACAGGGAGAAGCCCCTTTACACGGATGAGGAGTTCTGGACTGCCTGCAGACTTTTGCCTTTTCATAGTCCAGTATACTCAACATTTCTCATGGACATGTCACATGGACATGTACTGTAGGCCTGGATGGCCTATACATCAGTGGTTTTCAACCTTTTTCATATCAATGTCCATTATTTATTCAGCATTTGAGCCACAGTCCACCATTTGATGAGATTTAGCCGCTCAGAAACAAAACTTAGAATATTATATTATTGTTGGATAAGATTTTGTCCACAATTCCATGCTGTATTGACGTGGTTCCATAGGAGACATAACAGGCAAACATTGATACAATAAGAAAAACAATTCTTCTACATTCTCTAATTGTGCAGACTTCTTGTAAATGAAGTAATCCAGATGTTTAACAATAATTTATTTAGTAAAATGCCTGGATTCATCCTTGGATTTGGTTTCATTTCATACTCTCAGGAGTTAAAGATCTACAGTATAAGGGTCCATTTTGGTTACCAATTCTCCATAATTTAGATGGGGACCACCTGGAACTCCCTTAAGAGACCACTGGTTGAGAACCACTGGTATAAAGAACATACTGTATGTATGCACGGTTGAATTGGACTCATGAACTTGGTTGTACACGAGAAACACATAGAAGCAGTGCCAGAAGTGTAATTTCCTTCCAAGATAATTTAGCATGATCTGCTCTTGGCGGTCTGTTTGAGGTGTTGTAGATTTGTTGTTGATGAGTCTGTACCGCCAACACAAGGACATCAGTTTGCTCTTGGGAGAAATTACATTTCCAAGGCTTTTCCTCCATGATGGTGTCTCTGAACATTGACAGTACACGTTGCGCTGCACGCAGCACACTGCTCTTAATGAAAAGCAGTCATTTGATCTGTCATGATTCAGTTCACTTGCGACACGCCTACTGATCAAAATTCAGCCTAATCCAACCGACATCACCAAGGGCACTGCACCCTTCATCGGTCTGGAAAATACAAAAGGTCCGTTGCCACGCCCCAGCCATCATCATGCCACTGACTGCGCTTCACACCGGTTCACCTGTCTCAACAAAATAGTGTCCTTTGTATCTGTCACATGAGAGTTGTTGTTCAGCTGTTTGTATGATGTGGAAAATAAGCAGTCTACAGATTGTAGATTCTAGATCTAGAACTTTTGTTCTAGAACGAGCGATTATTCCATCGATTACTTTTTTGATTAATTGATTAATCGAGAAGTATGTTATTTTATACTTCAACTTCAATACTGTACAAACGATGTTGGAGATCTACAAGTATACAATACTGTACATGTTTTGACGATACACTGCAACTGTGGAACAAAATGATGTGCGTAATGTTGTGAAGAGTTTGTTCTTGACAACACTGATACTTTAGTTTAGTTTTGTTTATTTCGGTTAATTTTGTGGTAATACAAAAAATATATACATTGAGAAACACACAAATGTGGTCAATCATTAACCATGATTATCCTGTTAAGAAAACTGCCAAACCATAGGTTGTCAGGGTGGACAGTCACACTTCTAACACCCTCGCCCTCAGCGTCGGCGTCCCACAGGGATGTGCACTGGGCCCTTGGCTGTACACCCATGAGCGTGTGGCCAGAAATAGCTCTAACACTATTGTCAAGTTTGCTGACGAGAGGGCCAACAGTACATGGAGGAGGTGCATGGCACTGGCACAACTATCACAGTGGTGCCAAGAAAACGGCTAGCTTCTTTGAACTCAAAACCTCTCAATGATTTTCATTACAATATATTCACAATGAAAAATAGATCATTCATGGGGGATGAAAAACCTGAAATATATATAAAGGCTGAATTGATTATCTGCATAGATAATTAGTGTGTAAGCAGGTTTGCAGGTAACATAACATAATCTGTAAACTGTAATGTCAGTAACTGTTTTTGTTTGTTTTTTAATGCCAGCCACCCTTTTGCAAAAGTGGACATGTTTCTTTCCCCAAGTGGATATGTCCTCTCAGATATCCATCTCCATATTATTGTAACCTGTCCCACTTCCCTAACAGACTGTTGTTCTGTGATCAATACATGTGGTCTTGGACGTGTATTACATCTACTCTTGGTTCCGTTCTACAGTATCCCCCTTTTGCCTCTTACAGATAAACATGAACTTTCTCTCTCTCACACACGCACACACGTACAAACGCACGCACGCACGCACGCACGCACACACACACACACACACACACACACACACACACACACACACACACACACACACACACACACACACACACACACACACACACACACACACTCCTAATGATAGGTCACTCAAAAATAAATGATGGACAGGTAATACCACCCAGTCCAGGCTGCCCCTTTAAACTTTTAGTGACCTTTCGTTGACCTTTCGGCCAGGTAATTAGTGTCCACCCCATCCGCTCTCTGATTAGCCGGAGAGGAGAAGCGATTTGGACGACCTTTTCAGACCAAAGGTCCACTCCACGGTCTCATTCACTCTCCTCATCCCATCGCGCAATCTCCTCCACTTCCGCAGTGTACTCGACGCACTGCGGAAATGTCTCCCACCTCTCTGCCTCGGCCAGAGAGACCCCTCTCCCGTCTCCCCTTTTTGCTTCTGAAGGGTAACACGATGAGGTTCTATCGACCCCCACGTTGTTAACCACAGCAGATCTGTAGTTGCGTTCTCCTATGTTTCACTCTTCGCTGCAGAATGTTGCCTGACCTCACCGTTGCATTCTTCAATTACCTCGCATCGTCCCCGGCCTCAGATATTAGGCTATACTACTTCAAACAAATGTATGTATTCTCTTCTTTCCGTGTGTTTATTTAATTTATTTATGTTTTATTTATTTTTGATTTGTATTTATTTTTGTATTATTATTCTTTTATTTTTTTTTGCGTTGTGGTGCAAACAATGAAAACTAAGTCCAGATGCAATCAATTCATTTATTTATTCGTAGCTAGCTAGCGTTGTGGTGCAAACAATGAAAACTAAGTGCAGAGGCAAATGATACAGTCACCTTCAGAAACAACAGAGCAGAAGTAAGGAATACTGCTTATCAAGCAGGGAGAAGGAAAATAAATACTCAAATCAAATCAAACTTTATTTCTATAGCACACAGCCCACAGCCGACCAAAAGTGCTGAACGAGGTCAAAAAACAAAAGAAAGCAATTCAAAGCATCAATACAAAATAAACATCAATGGCAAGAAACACAAACAAGACAATAAAATATAAAACGAGAAGATGCATTAAAATATACAAAGACAGGAGGGCTCAAGTG
The DNA here is from genome assembly GCF_964188405.1 of Protomyctophum parallelum. NCBI lineage: Eukaryota > Metazoa > Chordata > Actinopteri > Myctophiformes > Myctophidae > Protomyctophum > Protomyctophum parallelum. The sequence goes on along the minus strand of NC_139697.1, from coordinate 76,478,022 downwards.
CAATTAAAAGCAAGGGAGAACAGATGGGGTTTAAGTAAGGATTTAAAAGCCCCAATCAAAAATCTAATTGGGAGGGGCAACATGTTCCACTGTTCTAAGATTGTTAGGCCTGAGTTATACTTAGCTATTCCGACTTTGGCGGAATAATAACAGATCTACAAGTTCACATAATTATAATTAATCGTGCATCCCTAATTTTTTGCGACACCGGCGTTTAACCAAGTACAAATCAGGCTTTTCTCCACACTAGTGTGGTTCACAAGTTTTTCAATTTGGTCCCTGCTATTAAAAATACATACAAAAAAAGAAAAGAAAAAGAACAAACAGATTTAGGCCAGCGGGTGTTTTATTTCAAGCATCAACAATGCAACATCTATGGATGAAAATGGTTCAATAGATTATGCAATATATTATTTCAGACTACTATAGAACATAAATCTCTGGCATTACTCTGCCCACTCGCTGCATTTGTTGCTCTGAAACTCGCTTTAAATGCAGGAGCTATTTTCTAATCTATTCTCCATCCATATCTTTTGCTTCTCTCGTCGTTTATGTTTGGCTTATATCCCTCGATCTATCTCATTTTATCTTGTTATAGAGGATGTGGGGAAATGAGGTACAGAGAGCCAGATAGTGATGTGTGTACAATCACTGTAAAATGTGTTCATTTATCCATTTACAATTAATACATGTAAACACGCTTCAGATGTGCAGTGTAAAATCTTGACTGTTAACACATTGATTGCTAGAGTTTTCTATTTGCTCAGGCTTGGTGGTGCTGAGCGATTAACATTGGGACTTCTGAACTTTTTCGGGGCCCACAGCGAGGGGCCTCTTATAGCGAGAATCACACCGCATAAATCAAAAGGAAGCCAAACTAGTCCACTTCAATTTAAAAAAAAAATTATGATTCTACCATCTTCCATTCTGGAGATATTGACCTTTTTCTAACACCTGCTTTTCGCAGCACGCTGCTCTTTTGAAAAAACAGCAGAGATATGGAAGGTTGAAGTTGACAGACATTGACAGACAGATATAAAAATGAACACAAATAATATCATATACATACTACACACTGAATGAAAGCCCTGAATGTCTACTTTTAGGAGGAAAACAAATACACATGGTCCCATGTATAGTTTGTCAGTAATTGGCTATTGAATGCAGCTTGCGCCCACCAGAGAGGATTTCAGAAAATGCATGGACCAGAAGAACTATTATTCACAAAATAAGGCCTATAGCGAAATGTACATACTATATACCGTATGAAACAGAAGACTCTCTGCTTTCATAAGAAAAATACTTCTACTGTAATAATAATGAAAATCACACCCCTGTGAAGTGAGCAGTGCAATGTTGCGCAACATTGCACATTTCGCTATAGGCCTTATTTTGTGAATAATAGTTCTTCTGGTCCATGCATTTTCTGAAATCCTCTCTGGTGGGCGCAAGCTGCATTCAATAGCCAATTACTGACAAACTATATTTGTATATATTTGTATATTTGTTTTCCTCCTAAAAGTAGACATTCAGGGCTTTCATTCAGTGTGTAGTATGTATATGATAATAATTTATTTATGTTTATATCTGCCTGTCAATCTCTGTGACTTTAAACCTTTATAACTCGCTATGATAACTTCATGAGGAAATGCTCACTTCACAGGGGTGTGATTTTTATTATTATTACAGTATTAGTTTTTTTCTTATGAAAGCAGAGGGTCTTCTGTTTCATACGGTATATAATATGTACATGTCGCTATAGGCCTTATTTTGTGAATAATAGTTGGACCTGAACAACTGCATTCAATATCCTACTGACAAACTGTACATGGGATCAATATTATGTATTTGTTTTCCTCCTAAAAGTAGACAATTAGGGCTTTCATTCAGTGTGTAGTATGTATATGACAATAATTTATTTATGTTTATTTTTATATCTGCCTTCAGAACGATAGTATAACGGTGAGATGCGTTACTGGATCGGTGAGTTTAGTGGTTGAGGTTGACATGTCTGGACATGTTTGAGGAAAGAAGCACAGGAGAGAGAGATGATCAAATAACTGGCTGCTTTGTTGGACAACGCTATCTTCACTTTGTTTGGGCAAAGAAGCAGAGATCAGCGATGGAAAAGAGTTTTATCCACGGCAGATAAGTAATGACGTATTATCGAGGGACCGCCATGATCAACTAACTGCCTGGGACCGAGGCTACGTTGTCACCAGCCAATGCAGCCATCGCTATCCGTTGTGTGATTGTAGCCTTTTTATTCATTATAATTGCAGTGATAAGACCTATATCACAGCCGGGCGTCTCTCTCGATACCGTGGATATAGCCTACATCCACAATCACACAACGGATAGCGATGATGGCTGCATTGGCTGACGAAGACGTAGGCAGTAAGTTGATCATGGCGGTCCTTCGATAATACGTCATTACTTATCTGCCGTGGATATAAAGCTCTTTTCCATCGCTGATCGTGCTTCTTGCCCAAACAAACAAAGTGAAGACGCGATGGCGATCCACACAACGGATAGCGATGGCTGGTGAAGACTGAAGACGTAGCCAGGCAGTTAGTTGATCATGGCGTGTGCCGTGTGCGTGTTGAAAACGTTATGAAATGGCGATCGTTGAAGATTATTCTTGGTTTATATACTGGCAGAGGGCAAATCGACACGACTGCGTTATATCTTTTTCCGAGAATGAGAGAGCGGTGCAAGGCGATTACAAGGCGCAGTGTGGCCTGGGGCCAGGGAACTCAAACTGCAATGCGATCCGGGCAGAAGAGACTCCCCCCACAAAGATTCCTCGGGAGAAACCATGTAGAAACAGGAGGGGAGGGGGAATCGAGTGTATTCACAGACACTAGACTACTACTAGAGTATGGGTAACTCCATTTTAGATGCCCTGACATCTGCGTTGGTCTATGCCGTTGCCGTGCAGACCCATACGTGTAATGGAGGCATTGGAGGAGGGAGCGTCTTCGCCACAGACAGACCTCTTTTCAGGAGGGAGGGGCTTTTTACTCCCGGATCACATATTGGAGCTTCCTGGAGACGATCGCTGTTATTTTCTTCGGTGTCCTGGAGCATAGGACGTTGATGTACAGTAAGCAATAAAAAAACGTATAAAACGTATACATACGCTTCGCGCGTACGGCGTTCGATATTAATAAAGCGTATGGATACGTTTCCAGCATTTTTTGTGTTAATTGAACAAATGGAAGCTGATACAGGCCCACTTGGTTCCATTTGTAGGCCACACTCTTTTTTTTTTTTTTTTTGCGGCTTACGCCTTTTATTGATTTTTTAAGGGACAGATAGTAGGCTGACAGGAAACGGGAGAGAGATGGGGGGATGACATGCGGTAAAGGCTGTGTCGGGTTCGGGAGTCGAACCCGCGGCACACCGCGACTGGATCACCAGTCCGGTGCCCAGACCGTTACGCTACGGCCTGGGCCTGTAGGCCACACTCTTGCATAAATTAACAATTTATTGTGTGAATGTTGGTGCTGCAAAATAATATTTTAGGCCTAAATTGTATGAGCAATTAGCATTTGTCATTGGCCTTGACCTATAATTATCACTCTTCTTTTTTTTTTTTTTTTTTTTCAGCCTATACATAATTCGTCCTAAAAACCATTCCATGGTACTGTATCAATGTTTATATTGGGTTACATAACACAACATGTTACACTACCAGTAAGGCGAGAAGCGCCCTCGCCCTAAAGGGCAGGGTCACGTGCACGCATCCGCCTTGTTGACGGCAGACTGCTGGACGAGCGCTGGCGCTTTGGTGAATTCCGTACTGGCCATATAAGGAGCATGTCTTGAGTGTACACTACAGGGTTTGATGAGGTCAGATCAACATATGGAATGTCAGAACAGGTTAACTCCATACAGTACATGGAGATCTAAGGAGCATCTCTTGAGTGTACAAGGTTTGATGAGGGCCCAGGTAGGGCCGGCACTTCATTTTCGGACCTGTTGAACTCTAGTTTTCAATAAGTCAAAAGGGAGACATCGAAGAGGAAGGATGGATGGGGAAGGATCAACATATGAATGGCAGAAAGGGTTCTGAAATATATCCATATATGGAGATCTAAGGGTTTGAGGTTTGAGGTCAGATGTAGAGTTGCTGACCAATGGTGATGACATCAGGGATCTCCATATATGAGCTTACCTACGACAACAGGTCGCATTTACTATGACATCAGTGTCTCCACATCTCCATCCCTGATGATGTCACATGATGTCACGAGATCTGGGCACCATATATGGTGCCCGACACATACTGGTGCCGACACACTGAAGGGAAATGCTCGATTCCATAGTTAACTGCGACGCAAAAAAATATATATATATTTCCAAAACCCATTTTGGAATGGAACATTTAATTTACTCTGGGCTGGCCCAACCCAAGCCAAATAAACATTTGTTTAGGGACCTGGCTGCAATGGCCCCCTCAGTTCTATTATATTTATTTATTTTAATTTAAAAATTAATCCAAAAAACTGCACACACAAGCGTAAAGAAACTGGGCTGCTTTGTTTTGTTTTGGAAAGGAAGGGGGGGGGGGGGATTTAAAATATATATCTGGGTTATTGTCATTTCCTCCATCTTTCATTCCCAACCAATCATGAGACACTCACAGCCTTTGTCCCTGTGATATTTGAATAATTATGTTTGCCAGGTGTCAGGTGTGTCCGGCCACTACCAGAGAGCAGGATGGAGCTCCGCAGCATTACTGCAGCACAAACGGACTCACGGACCGGTATACTGTATGATTAATAAGTTATGCCCGTGCGGGTTCTGGGCATTTGCGGGTCTATAAATCGGAGAAAAGTATTTGTGCGGGTGGATAATTTATGCATAGGCGCATCTCTAATCTGTGTAGTGCAGACAGTTAGCTGGGGGACAGCCGCGGGCGGCTAGCTAACATTACCTGCCTGTTTTGAAATAAATCAGATCACAATTAAATAAGATTAGTCATTTCACTATCCCATTACAGTTTGAAATACTATGGGTTACTCTGTTACCTGTTTCAGTTTTTAATAGAGTAGGGTTTACTTAGATTTTTTAGTGATGCAGCCACTTGAGTGATGCAGCCACACAGCAATGTGTGTCCCTGTCTGTCTGTTTAGAGTACAAGTAAGACGCGCAAACGCGGGAAGCGAACGCAGCTCGTGTGTGTGTGGTTGTGTGTGTGTGTGTGTGTGTGTGTGTGTGCGCTACAGCTGCGCCCTGTGTGTGTGTGTGTGTGCTACAGCTGCGCCCTCTGGTGGCGGGCGGGTGGTGTAACAGCGTGACACACACGCACACAGACATTCAGCCCTTGCTGTCATAGTAAGTGGCTCACTGCGTGCGCAATCAACAGGTGACAAAGTGGCGCTGTTGAGCTCCACACTGTGCACAGGTGCATGATGGGAAGCTGAGTTTTTTATTCATTAATCAATAATCTATTGGTGCCAGATCTTACTGGCTGGGGCTTGGGGGTGGTTAAAAATAGGGCCGTCTGTACTGGATATCTTAAACCAACAACCAAAGTGTAATGAAGTTGAAGTCCAGATCAAGGAAAGGTTTAAAAGTGCACAATCATGGATTTATTACAAGAGAGCTCCTGGAAATTACAATTTACACCCTGATGTCAACATGCTATGCTCATCTTTGTATAATTGGTCCTCACTAATGTTCATGATAAAATTGTACCATTTCTTTCTACTTAAAACCGGGAAAGAATCTTTAAGGTCTTACTTATGTACAAGCCATTGAGCTCACATTCTGTGTCTCACAAGTCTTCACACAATTATAATCTGTTATACAAATCTTATACAACATTATGACTGAATAGGTCCTATGATTCTCCATTATAGCCTCTCCTGTCACTTTGGAGTTATCAGGGATGGACAGAATAGAAGTGAGATGGCCGAGCGTACGGAAGGCATGGGTGGGGTTTGCAGGGGTTTTTGTGGCTCCAAATGTCACTACTACGTGACACGTGTGACAAAGGTGTTCTATAGCAGTTCCCAATCACAGGTGACTACATTATTTATTTACATTATTATTATGATTTCTGGGGCATTTTCAACACTCAACGACAACAGTCAAGAAAGACAGGAAATGGCAAGAGAGAGATGGGGAAGGGGACATGCAGTAAAGGGCCTTGGGTCAGATTTGAACCTATAGGTTGGCAGCAAAAGGACAGCCTAATGGTATACGCTCTTCCAGGTGAGCTGCCAGAACGCTCGTTAATAAGTGCTTAACCACTTGAACCCCAACATCTGTATTCTGTGGGGAACATATATAGCCCAAAATAGATCGACAGTACAAGCTCACAACATGCTGCGAAGTGTGTAGATCGACCATAGAGATATGGGGCCCTATCTTGTGCGCTGCCTTAGCCCTTATCCCTAAACTTCTTTGCCATTTTTTACTATTTTAAAAAAACGTTTTCTTATTTTTCAAATAGCCAATCTCAAGCTCACAACATGTCGATGTAGATCGGCTAGTTGAACAATTTCAAAATGTTTTTCAAAATAGTAAAATATGAAATTGGCTACTAAGTTTATTGATAAGGGTTAAGGCGGGCGCAAGATAGCGCCCCATGGTGTAAACAGGAAATAGAGATCCACATTGAGTTGTAATTCAAGTCTGTTTCTCTAAGGGCAGATTCACACTATGGTCCCGGGTGCACACTTGGGACCACTTGGTAGATGTTGTGGTAGTGTTAATGCTGCATACCATTCCCGGGAGCGGATCACCCAACCATTCCCGGGACCACATGGAGGTATAGTCTCGGGACCGATTGGAGTTAACTTGGATACGGATTTCTGTGAAAGCATTGAATACAGTTCAATGAAGTGTACTCGGGTGCGGAAGAATCAAGGCCAATGTGAATCATGGCCAACGGGGGCCTGGCAATTGTTTTCGGAAACAGTTTGATTCAAACGGACTCAGTGTGATACTGTGATTCTGTGAACCCTGACTAGAGTCTAAGACAGTTTATTGATGTTCTGTTGTCTCACGCCTGGGAGTCCTACAGCGAATTACCTCGAATTACCTCGCTCTTATCATTTAAATAACCATTTAAGTAACCTAACGTTAACCCTGTTGGCAATTTCTATGGCAGAAATCTCCAAACGTCAGCAAATCATACCAACTCGTACCATCTGGATGGATAGCTATAGCACTCTGGTAAGTATTTTTTGTATTTTTGGTTAACTGCTCCTTCAACATCTGTGGGGTGTTAAAGTCACATCAAGGTAACATTAGCAAAGACATTCACCAAGAGAACAACTCAAATGCCTAGTATCAACTGTCCTGGTAACAAAATGTGCTCATTCCAAGTATTGCCACTTAACTCACATTCTCACATTCCAAGTATTGCCACATTACTCGTAGACATTGTTACGTGACTTCTTGTGGTATTTGGCGCAGCTCCCTTATGACCATGCAGCAACTTATTGGTATTTGTGTTTTTTCCCGAAGGAGGATATTTGAGAGACCAGCTGCGAGCACCAGAATGTGATGTATGAGCTAATATTGTGATCTGCACAGAGACAGACACAGATATGATGCTCTTTACTGCAATATTGTGATCTGCACAGAGACAGACACAGATATGATGCTCTTTACTGCAATATTGTGATCTGCACAGAGACATACACAGTTATGGTGCTCTTTACAGTAATATCGTGATCTGCACAGAGACAGACACAGATATGGTGCTCTTTACAGTCGCAAACCATTCTTCATCAGCTGCAATATTCTGACATATTATTAATGCCCAAAGCCTGATTCATACTTCGCCGCACAGCGATGGGGCGCGCCGAATATATATCATGTCGCCAACTATTCTACTATTCTACTATTCTGCTATTTTAGAGACACAACAACGTTGTGCATGAATTATGCATGTGTCTCAAGTTGCTCACTGATTGTTTGATTTTATTTGCTGTCACTTTCAAACATTCTTGATGTTGATCGGGCCGATCTCGATCGCGCTGTGAGCGGCCCCGAGCAGATCGGAGGGATTGCGATTGGATCTTGTATAGCCTACAATCACACTAGACGATAATTTATGTCCGAGAATCGCTCCCGATTGAGTCAGGCACCCCCCGAGCGTAAAAAAAGGCAGATTATCGGCTAGTGTACGGCCACCTTCAGTGTGCGCACTCACTCTTCTATATCTTGGGGTGTACAAATATTATTGCATTGCATTTCCACAGTTTGCATGTTCTCCCCGTGTCCCCAGGGTATAGGTACCCTCACAGAAACATGCTATGTAAACCTGGTCTCCCCCTGGTCAGCCGAGGCGCCTGATGGAGGGGAAAGGAACTGGTTGGAATAACGTGTTCCTTCCACGCGCTACGTACCGGGGGAAACTCCCCCCTGTCAGGTGATGAAAAAAAGTGGCCTGCTCACTCCTCATGCATTGAAGAAATTATCCAGGTCATCGCATAGGCAATTGCAACGCGTGAAAATGTATGTGCGTGTGTGTGTGTGTGTGTGTGTGTGTGTGTGTGTGTGCGTGCGCTTGTGCGTGCATGCAACTAGGGGCTGTTCAGAGATGATAGGGATTAGGTTTAGGGGCAGTATTAGGATTAGGGTTATGTTTAGGTAAAGGTTCTAGCCGGATAGGAAAAAAATCGGTGTCTATTTATGTGTGTGTGTGTGTGCGCACCCACCGACTTCAAATTCGACACGCGTGTTCCACCCCACCACAGGGGGTGCAGTGCCCGGTGTCGAGTCGGTCGGACCCACGGTTGTCCAGAACCGCCCCAAAAAGGCCTCTGCCCGGGCTCTGCACAGGGCCCCTGCTCAGTGTCCATATATGGAGCTGGCCTGTTCTGACATCATTCTGACGTCTGCTTGGGCATGCTTGACAACGAACTCCATATATGGGCATAATAGGGACACCGACTTGTTGGGGCATGCATTTCCAACTTGCATCGTTCCAAGTAGGCCAGTGCCCAACGGGCACCGCTGTAGAGGCTCCAACAGGCACCGCTCTAGTTATTTCCAATGGAAGAGTGAATGTGAACATAGCTTTTGACCCATTCTTTAGCTCCATGGTCACTGAACTAAATATTGGACCCGATCATCATCACATCATCATTTTGGTTTTCACCTTTATTTTATATTTTTTATAGAGGGACAGAGTAGGCTGACAGTAAATGGGGGAGAGAGATGGGGGAGTGATATGCTATAAAGGCCGTCGGGATCGGGAGTCGAACTTGCGGCACACTGCCAGACTCGGACTACCGGCCAAGGTGCCTGGACCGCTGAGCCACGGCCCAGGCCAAGCCACACAATCTTCTCAAGATTTTCAAAAAATCAGGAGAAAATCTACATTATCAACCTTTCTCTGTCACAGCAACAACACACTCACACGAGATCTAGCAGCAGTAAACATATAGGGCGTTTGTTAGGCGCGTGCACGCTGCATGCCCCCACTATAATTCTACAGTTCTGGCCCCCTGCCTAGTTGAATCCCTGCTCTATATCAGTTATTTAAATATACATTTCACTTCAACAGAACATTATGCATGTACACTTTTCAGCATTTCTACTTACTTACAGTAGACTCCAGGCCAACCAAATGCAGTCAGAAATGGTTTTCCCACTTTCATTATCCATACAAATTGCCAACAGCCAAGTGCACAGTCAATCTTAATTTGTATAGTGTGTCTCAAACAGAAAGAACTGCATGCATTGTGAATTCTAATAAAGTAGCCTACAGAAAGATGCAACGTCCACACACACACACACACACACACACACACGCACACGTGCATGTGCACGCACACGCACACACACACACACACACACACACACACACACACGCAGCCGCAGCCGCAACCACACACAAACTGCACATATATGGCTATACACATGCACAAACTGATACCAGGGTAAACATTACATTATTTGGAAAATAATGGCAGACAATATTTAAAGTCTCTATAGTTTTAAAACATCAAGCAGGCAACTCAACATGGTTTGAAATTACATTGCCCAGATCTCATTTTCCATGTTTGTAAAACCGAATGATAGTATAAATGAAATGACTCTCTCTCTCTCTCTCTCTCTCTCTCTCTCTTTTCTTAATCCCGTTATATCTGAAAAAGCCAATGTAAAAGTTCCCTTTGGTAATAACTTAGCTACAGGTTAACCCTGTATAGTGTATGGGTTCCCATGGGTTATATCCTTGGCACACTGAACAGCCATATACATACAGGTCCATCTTTTACACTCTAATCATTAATCTACCATGAGCAGAGAAATTTAATATACTGTAGGTCTGTCAAATGATGCTTATACCAATGGAGCATAGCAGTGGGCGTGGTTTTCTGGACCTACTGAAAAATCGGCCATTACATTTTTCCCCGTAGAGATTTACAAAGATATTTATTTAACCGAGAAAAACCGAGAAAACCGAAAACCGAGAAAACGGAAAATCGAGAAAACAGAAAATCGAGAAAACGGTAAATCGAGAAAACGGAAAATCGAGAAAACGGAAAATCGAGAAAACGGAAAATCGAGAAAACGGAAAACCGAGAAAACGGAAAATCGAGAAAACGGGAAACCGAGAAAACCGAAAACCGAAAATCGAGAAAACGGAAAACGGAAAATCGAGAAAACGGAAAACGAGAAAACGGAAAATCGAGAAAACGGAAACCGAGAAAACGGAAAACCGAGAAAACGGAAAACCGAGAAAACGGAAAATCGAGAAAACGGTAAATCGAGAAAACGGAAAATCGAGAAAATGGAAAACCGAGAAAACCGAAAATCGAGAAAACGGAAAATCGAGAAAACGGAAAATCGAGAAAACGGAAAATCGAGAAAACGGAAAATCGAGAAAACGGAAAACGGAAAACGGAAAATCGAGAAAACAGAAAATCGAGAAAACGGAAAATCGAGAAAACGGAAAATCGAGAAAACGGAAAAACGAGAAAACGGAAAACCGAGAAAACGGTAAATCGAGAAAACGGAAAATCGAGAAAACGGAAAACCGAGAAAACGGAAAACGGAAAACCGAGAAAACCGAAAACCGAAAACCGAGAAAACGGAAAATCGAGAAAACTGAAAACCGAGAAAACGGAAAATCGAGAAAACGGAAAATCGAGAATACGGAAAATCGAGAAAACGGAAAACGGAAAACGGAAAATCGAGAAAACAAAATCGAGAAACGGAAAATCGAGAAAACGGAAAATCGAGAAAACGGTAAATCGAGAAAACGGAAAACCGAGAAAACGGAAAATCGAGAATACCGAAAACGCAAAATCGAGAAAACGGAAAATCGAGAAACGGAAAATCGAGAAAATCGAGAAACGGAAAATCGAGAAACGGAAAATCGAGAAAACGGAAAATCGAGAAACGGAAAATCGAGAAAACGGAAAATCGAGAAAATGGAAAACGGAAAATCGAGAAAACGGAAAACGGAAAATGGAAAATCGAGAAAACGGAAAACGGAAAACGGAAAATCGAGAAAACGGAAAACCGAGAAAACGGAAAACCGAGAAAACGGAAAATCGAGAAAACGGAAAACGGAAAATCGAGAAAACGGAAAACCGAGAAAACGGAAAATCGAGAAAACGGAAAATCGAGAAAACGGAAAATCGAGAAAACGGAAAATCGAGAAAACGGAAAATCGAGAAACGGAAAATCGAGAAAACCGAAAATCGAGAAAACCGAGAAAACGGAAAACGGAAAACCGAGAAAACGGTAAATCGAGAAAACGGAAAATCGAGAAAACGGAAAACCGAGAAAACGGAAAATCGAGAAAACGGAAAATCGAGAAACGGAAAATCGATAAAACGGAAATTCGAGAAAATGGAAAACGGAAAACGGAAAATCGAGAAAACGGAAAATCGAGAAAACGGAAAACGGAAAATTGCGAAAACGGAAAATCGAGAAAACGGAAAATCGAGAAACGGAAAATCGAGAAAATGGAAAACGGAAAATCGAGAAAACGGAAAATCGAGAAAACGGAAAACCGAGAAAACGGTAAATCGAGAAAACGGAAAACCGAGAAAACGGTAAATCGAAAATCGAGAAAACGGAAAATCGAGAAAACGGAAAATCGAGAAAACGGAAAATCGAGAAAACGAGAAAACGGAAAATCGAGAAAACGGAAAACGGAAAACGGAAAACGGAAAATCGAGAAAACAGAAAATCGAGAAACGGAAAATCGAGAAAACGGAAAATCGAGAAAACGGAAAACCGAGAAAACGGAAAACCGAGAAAACGGTAAATCGAGAAAACGGAAAATCGAGAAAACGGAAAACCGAGAAAACGGAAAACGGAAAACCGAGAAAACGGAAAACCGAAAACCGAGAAAACGGAAAATCGAGAAAACGGAAAACCGAGAAAACGGAAAATCGAGAAAAAACGGAAAATCGAGAAAACGGAAAACGGTAAATCAAGAAAACGGAAAATCGAGAAAACGGAAAACGGAAAATCGAGAAAACGGAAAATCGAGAAAACGGAAAACCGAGAAAACGGAAAACCGGGAAAACGGAAAATCGAGAAAACGGAAAACCGAGAAAACGGAAAAAATAGCCTGCAAGAAAAATAGCCTGCAAGAAAAAAAGCCTACAAGAAAAATAGCCTGCAAGAAAATTAGCCTGCAAAAAAATAGCCTGCAGAAAAATAGCCTGCAAGAAAAATAGCCTGCAGAAAAATAGCCTGCAAGAAAAAAATATAGCCTGCAAGAGAAATTGAATTGAATTGAATTGAGTCACTTCAAAGAGAAGAGCGTGTCGAGTTCCACCATTTGTCTCTCAAGGTTACCGTCCAACCCTCTCCTCTGTTCATGTGTCGACGGCGATAAGGTTAATTAAAACCACTTAATAAGCAACGGATGCATTGTACACACACACACACACACATTCATCCATGGTGGTTGTGGTGTAGACTCATATGTTTAACTATGGCAATAATAGTCTACATCCAATTACCAGTGTCACTGTGTTTCCTCTATGGTTCTATAATTAATGGCTGTCAACACACACTCACGCACGCACGCACGCACACACACACACACACACACACACACACACACACACACACACACACACACACACACACACACACACAGGAATATTATAATATTTCTCGTCCTCATAAATCACCATGACAAGGATGGGCCACTTTACACCTGTGTATAGAAAACCGCTTTCTTTCTTTTCTTTCTTTCTTTCTTTCTTTCTTTCTTTCTTTCTTTCTTTCTTTCTTTCTTTCTTTCTTTCTTTCTTTCTTTCTTTCTTTCCTTTCTTATCAGCCCCTTTACACTATAGCCTTGCACTCTATCACCTCTATTCTCTGTGGGAGAGAAACAGTCAGTGCTGGTAAGCACTAAGCAGCAACAGCAGGCTCCTCCCCTGGGTGTGTTTCTTTAACTCTCTCTAATTGGCAAGCGCATCATGTCAGTGAGCGTAAAAAAAGCCCTTTGGTAAATCTAACTAGCGCAGTGTGTATGACACCCCTGTAAAATCCTGTTTAACATTATCAGGGGTGTGTGTGTGTGTGTGTGTGTGTGTGTGTGTGTGTGTGTGTGTGTGTGTGTGTGTGTGTGTGTGTGTGCGCACAAACGCACACGAGCGCAAAGAGGAGGGTGTGTTTCACCACAAGCCTTCCTTGAAGCAGGCCCGGTTGCCACACCTGCTAATCAGCTGGTTGTGTCCCAATCTCCCACATCCCAGCTGGGTGATCTCAGACCTCAGGCTCTTTGATAACACTAATACACACACCAAGCCATCTGGCCACTATGCTATACCACTCTGCTCCTATAGGGTTGCATAACGTATAAGGCCCACGCATGTGTGGGATGCTTCTTTGATGGTGAGTTTCCCCTTGTACAGAATGTAAATGAAAGTGGAAAAGTGCTTCTTCCCTCCTCATAATGGCTGCCTCCATCATTAGCTCTGTACTGTCTGCCAGACAGTGGCCTTGTGGTTACAGTGTCCGCCCTGAAATTGGGAGGTCTGGGTTCGATCCTCAGCCAGATCATACCAAAGATTGTAAAAATGGGACCCAATGCCTCCCTGCTTGGCACTCAGCATCAAGGGTTGGATTGGGCGTCAAATCAATGAATGATTCCCAAGCGTGGCTCACTCATGTCTGTTTGACTCACAGACTAAATTGTTCTTCATGTGGAACAAATTTGCCACTCTGCCACTCAAGTGACTATTTGCCAATCACAGCGCGTCTTTTCCGGGACTTGTCAGACCCGAACATCCGCTCTGTGGAAGAGGCGTCTAGCTTTCTATGTCTATGATTAGAACCCTTAAAAACCACCATAACTGCGTGCTACAATTTTCGCTCAGATTTACTCCTTTGGCTCCAGCAGGCATCAGAGAGCCTTTTTTCTATCACCAGCTGACCAAATGTACTAGACGGTGCATTAAGGAAGGAATATCATTCTTTATTTGCTTCGCAATTGTGCCCGAAAGCACCTGAAATGCACCCAAACGGTTTATAAGTGGCATGAAGTTGAATAATAAAAACATCCAGTTGGTCATATTGAATGCTCCAACCCCCACTGTGTCAACTATGTACTGAACTAGCTGGCAGTCAAAGCTGGCATTCAAAGCAACCAAAGGTATGGCTCCCCCATATCTTGCAAGTATGATTGAACCCTACAAACCGTCCTGCACACTCAGATCAGCCAACGCAGGGAAGCTGGAAGTACCCTCACTAAAAACGCCGGGACAACGCTCCACACGTCCCAAACTCTTCTCCCTTCTGGCTCCAAAACTGTGGAATGCACTTCCCATTGCAGTCAGAACTGCAGCATCACTCCCAATCTTCCGCCGTAGTATGAAAACCCACCTTTTCAGACTCCATCATGGCCCTTAGCACTTACCCTACCCCCTTTGATAGCATTTCCGTAGACTTAGATAGCATTTGATACAGACTTATAGCATGTTATGACAGCACTATAATTGCATTGCATATAGTCATAGCACGCCATAGTACATATGTATAGCATAGTAGTATATATGTATAGTTTATATGTATAGTTTCATTATATAGATATTCCACTGTTACTTTCTTAGCTTACGCATGTTTTATGTTTCAATGGTTTTATGTGATGTATTCCCATGCTTTTTGTTCTTGCTTAATGTAAGTCGCTCTGGATTAAGAGCGTCTGCTAAATGCCTAAATTGTAAATTGTAAATTGAACTAGCCTGGATCCAGCCCAAAGACCCCGCCCACTCTCTGAGCGGTAGTCATAGACTATCTCTTTGTAACAGTTTTCTAGCAAGAAATACATGATCTACAAACTCAATTGTGAGCTTGTAGATCAGCTATTTTAGCTATTTTGGAATGTAACTTTTTGGAAATGTGTGCATGTGTTTCAGTGGTGTGTGTACTTGTCACATCAACAGTGTTGCATTGTTCATTGCATGCGGTAGGCTACCACCCCATTCCCCCGAAGATCTTTCAGGAACACGTGCGCACACACAAGCATCGATTAAAAACAACCATAAATGCATACCTCAACAAAGTTTACAAAATCTGCCGAGTGCCATTAAGTGTCATATCAACAGCCCATTGTGGTGTTAAGCGACGTGCGTGTGACACCATTAAAATAGCCCCCCCCCCCCCCCCCCCCCAAAAAAAAGATAGAATAACCAATACACTGCACATCACATCTGACTCGGTTGAGTCGGACAGATGGTTCTCAGACGTCAACAGCCCAGCACACAAGCAGTTCTGAGTTAATCAGTATCATGCTGCTTCTAAATATAAGCTTGAATCTCTGGCTGACAATTTAATTATTTGAGTGAACATTTGGACGGGAGAAAAACGAGATCCAATATTTGTTCAGAAGCTTCATGGAGACATGCACAAATAATACTAGAGGTGTTTTCAAACTTTTCAACAGAGTCAGTTTTAGGATGATATACAATGGAATTACTTTTCAGAAACAGCAGGGATAGTCCACCCACTAAACAAATACAATGATGTTGGATGTGATCTGAATGGAAAATGGGATCCATCCAATACAGAATGACAATCCCCACATATTTAATATCACACCTAGTGTTTTGGAGCGATATGGGCAACACGTTGCAATGCATGCTTGTACTGTATACATTTAAAATGGGACTTCAGTGATTAAAACCAGGAAAAGAGGTTCTCTCTGGGAGTAACATGCAAGGATGAATAGGAACAGGAACGAGTACATGTTAGATGTTTTGCAGATACATCCAGAGAGGCCAGACTGAGATGGTTTGGACACATGCAGAGGAGGGATAATGAGTATATTGCTAGAGAAATTCTGAGTTTGGAATTGCCAGGCACAGCAGAAAGGAATAAAAAAAAAGACGTGGCACAGAAAGTGATGTAACATGATTACTCATATGTAAAACATTCCACTAATTAGGGATGCACCGATCCGGCTTTTTGGCATTCGATACCGATTTCGATACATGGGTGTCCAGTATCTGCCGATACAGAGTACCGATCCGATACCCCCCACAAAGAAACGTAATAACCTATTAAGCTGTATGCCTCACTGTGTGGAGTCTGGAATCATTATTTTGTGTAAGGCAACATCAAGGCTTGACTTAAACATTACTTTCCCAACTTTGTAAAACAAAATGTAACAAACACAGATATAAATGCACTGAATTATTTATTAAATAACTGTGCAACAATTAGACCAGGTTAATGTGTGCGCAGGCTAGCCTGGCTGCATTCCACATGTTATACTGTCAATACTACACTGCTGTGTCACAGAGGAGGTAGAGTTGTTTTCATACTGTAATTACACATAATTATCGGATCGGATCGGATCGGATAATGGATCGGCCACCGATCCGATACCCGATCTAGAATTTTAGCCTGGATCGGCGCCGATCTCCGATACGAGTATCGGATCGGTGCATCCCTACCACTAATAGATCTCCACAAATTGCACGCTATTTCCCCAGACAACCACCCAGGTTCTTGACACTACAGTCCCCTTGAACAAACACGTAACACTGAAGATAAACCCTTTCAACAGAATTAAAGCTTTACAGTATATTGATACATCTGTCATCTTGTCTGGAAAGTCATTCACATTCTGTAAGGTTATGCATCACCAGCTCCCGTGAGGATACAGCAGCGGAGACACAACGTTTCTCATCTTCTGCTTTGTTTTCCTGAGGATAGCCTTAAAGGACCATAATGTACCATTCTTTTTTACATGTGGGTCCTTTCTCACTCTTATTTTATATCCCTTTCTGTTATTGAAATATACTTGTGTCCATTAAGCTAAACCCATACATGCCCATATTGCCCACCCCCAAGTCCAATGCAATGTATAGACTATGAATAAAATACTTTATTTTGTATGTATAAAGTAAAAATGTGACAACTAAATAATTTAAAATACATTTCCAAAAAGGAGTAGTAAGAATCTTATCTAATCCAAACCCTTTTCCACAATAGTATTCAATCAATTGTCATCAGAACTTTGACATCCATAAAACCAAATCATTAACCAAAAATAAATATCGAAGAAGAATAAGGAACACAATTTAAATATTTCCTGGCAGTTGGTTATTCCTAGCGTTATACTGTAGGCCTACATTATTTGTGCTGTCTTAAATTCTATAATATCCATGAATTGAAATGTTTTTGACATGCTCTAAATATCCAGCAGCATGAATTATCCTTACATCTCTTTTTAGAGAATAACTATTGCATGTAATGAAAATGTATGTAGGTATTTCCCCAAACCTTAGAACGTGTGGTTACGTGGTAACCTATGTTCTCTGAGTGAAGAGACTATCTCTCCACCCAACATATTTCATATGTATGGGGAATGTCCCCACCTCACTTGTGACGTGGATACCTCTTTAAGACACACCAGTGCACTGGCACGCACGGGTATATAAGGCCCAGGTGGTGCGTGATTACACTGGTTTACTTGATCGACACCGCTTCTGAGCGACATCGAGGTGGAGAGATAGTCTCTTCACTCAGAGAACATAGGTTACCACGTAACCACACGTTCTCTATCGTATCAGAGACTATCTCTCCACCCAACATATTTCATATGTATGGGGAACTCTGTAAGACACCTCGTGAGGAAGCGAAGCAGTCCCAGAACCCCAAAGACAACACCAGTGGGCTTCGACCCAGCACATACTGAATTTGGAATGATTCATCATGTATGTTCAATGTAATGTATTTACAACCCCTGGAACGGCCGGACAGCCAGACGCCATCCGCCGCCAAATGCTCAGGCGCTAGGCGCCACCCAGAGCCCGGCCCTGCAAGACGCTAAGGCCAGAGACCACAGGGGTGAAGGGCCGCCCAAGCCAGCCCACTAGACGCAAGGCTGGCTTGACTGGTGAAGGTGACAATGACACCCACCGCTGAGTAGCATGCGAGACCAACTCCCCGAAGGGAGCGAATGCTGCATGTTCAGCCGGTATAACCGGGTGAATGTACATTAGACGGAGTAGACTATGTCGCCGCTGTGCAGGTCTGTCAGAGACGCACCTTTCCACAGCGTCCCCAGGTGGAGTGTGCCTGCCCTCCAGGCGGCACTGGTACTCCTACCTGTTTGTGTGCTGGATAACCTCTGTGATCCATGCACTCTCACTTGAAGCACTCAAAGAGCTGGTTCGTTACTCTGTGGGCCTTGTGTGGCCCTGGCATACGAATCTAATGCTCCAATAGGGCAGAGTGAGGACCGACTCCGTCTCTGTATGTCTACTGTCTGTATGACGATGGTAGGACAGAGCTCAATCACCTGATTGAGACGTGCCCTTTTGAAAACATTGGGGAGAAAGGCCGGTTTGGGGCAAGACTATACCATCATCCGGCATAGGCCTGCAGAGCTCATTATGGATTGACAGAGCTCGCAACTCCCCCATTTCTCCTTGCAGATGTGACACCGACAAGACTGCTGTCTTGAGCATGTCACGCTCACTGACTAAAGGTCGTAGAGCCTCCGGAGCTAACCCCAGATGGGCCTGATTGGGTCCCTAACCTGAGCTCCTCTGGGCCTCAGGGCACCCTTCAGGAAATGCTCTTCCTTTCTTTGTAACGAGGTTACTGCAGTCTGCAGGGCCTGCGCTCCCGCTCAAGTCAGCCTGCCGAACACTCGGTCAGCTGACTGTTGAAGCCCTGTTCTCTGAACCGGAATGATCCTTATGTCACATCACGGTTTTACAAGTAAAAAGTGGATGGCCTTCGTTTTTGTGCATAGTTCCCATCGCGTTTATGCTGCGGAGCTAAGCACACACCCAGTGAGAAGGGTGCTGGATGCCACACTGATACCACATAATGGTAGAACCTGATAAATGCTGACAGCATCGATCAAGAGGCTGTCCCACAAAACTCAGATTGGAGGGCATCTCGCCGTAAACCCATGCGGCAGCGAGGCCTTGTGTGGAATGTGCACATGTTCCCGTTGGGGCTGGCCTGCCTGCCCACCTATATGCCTGCTGGATTGTTTCACAAGCCAATGAGTGAAGTCCAGTCTTGGAGACTATCTGCCTAAGACAGTTAGGCCCATTTACCCTGCTCCACCACCCTGCTTATAGGAGGGTGGGAAGGGTGAAAATCAATAGACTAGTCAGTCTATTGACTGACTCACACTCTGATCAGGCCGTAGGCAAAATGCAGGGATTGATGGCGACAACACCTAAGCATTGCCATGTAGGAAGCGGCAGCACCCCTCACTGACAGAGACATTCTTGTGGCTGACACTGCAGTGCTAACAGCAAGAATGCTGTCCTGTGAGAAGCCATTGCAGCCCAAGTCTCCACGGGCTTAATTGGCTCATGCCGTAAGGCAGACAATACCACTCCCCGAGGAGGGACTGCTGGCCTATTGTGTGAGGGATGAACGGTATGAGGACCAACTGGGTGACTATTGTGTCGCCCTTGTGTGGGACAGCGGCCCGCCATGTTGCCAGATCCCTGGCCTAGCCACACGATTACCTCTGGATGAGGAGGGAGCTCAACCGGTCTCCAACACACAGAATTACACCCAGGTGTTTAAACGGCCATGCCGTAATACAACCTTATGGTGGTTCTGCTCACCCCTGACAGTCTCGTCACATTCTGCTGTGTGAACAGCAGTGTGAATTCGCTGGAACAACGTGGAACGTGTAAACTGACGCTGTCAACGATACGCCCACGTAGTGCATGACTGTGAATGACAGATAATGCACTGGCTGCATGTTCAGAAGAGCCGGAGGCACAAAGTGCACCATGATTGCCCTCAGCCCTAAGGGGCGGAGGCACAACCTGAGGGTGGCCCGACTCACTAGAGCAAGGGACAGAGTCCCTGCTTTGCCCTCTAACACATGCCGAGGAGCGCTGCGGACTGTGAGAGTTGACGCCTGCAAGGCCTCTTGTTGAGGTGCCGGCCTAGGTGCCCAAAGTGCTGCAGGTGCCTGGCCACGTTGTTGTGGCACTGCACCTCTGAGCGAGCACACACCATTCAGTTATCCAATTTAGGATGCAAAGGCCCTCCCGCCAAGGACTATGTCCAATCGGGGGGCTAGACATATGCCGAATGGGAGGACACGGGACTCGAAGGTTCTGTCATCTAAGACAAGCCGGTCAGTGCGTCAGACCCGGGATCTGAGAATAAGCATCCCCGGTCGAGCATGGCAAGCCAGTCGCCTTGGAGGATGGCCTGTAAGACCCTCAGCCCTTCCTTGCCGGGAGTGCTGTAAGCAGCACCCCACCCTCCCGAAGACATAGTGGAACCCACCCAGGGGTCCACCTGAATTGTCTTCCAGGACAACCGCTGTCCCGAGAGACAGCGGGTGGGGTCTGGGGCCTTAACTGTCAGGACTGAGGTATGGGCTTAGCCCGCCGAGCACATTTTAGCCATACCCTGCCGGTTGGCCTGTAACCGGACCCGTAGGTCCCTGGAACTGCCAAACCTGACTGGGGTTGCACAGCCTGAGGGGTGACCGAGGCAGGCTACTCATGGCCTTGCCGGAGCATTCCTGCACCTCCTGTGCACCTCCACAGCCTCCTTAGGATGCTGTAGCAAAGCACTGGCCTTTTGGCCAAACATGGCCGGTGGCTCAATAGGCAGCGTGGGGGAGCTTGTCCTCCTATCGCAGCTTGGCCTGGGGCTGCCACAGACGGCACCTCACCAAAGGGCATCAATAGCATGCCTGCTGCCACTGCCTGGGGAGCCTGAAAGCCAGTCGCTGCAGCTCCTCAATAAGGTCCGGGCCCTAATGGTCACATAAGTGCCACATATAAGCCGGTGCTGAAGCAGTGACAGAATAACCCTGTGTTGACTAGCTGTGCCTAGATAGCCATAGTGCATTCTCGGGATGAGAAGGAGCTTACTTTGTGGTTTCGAACCGGTAACCGGATTATACCATGCAAGTTTACACCTATAGGTGCGTGAACGGCCTTGCCGTGATACACCGTACAGAGTATTCCGCCCGACAGCCGCGGCACACTCGAGTTGCCAACATTGGCGAAACTACATCACGGACGCGTGAGCTGACACTGTCAGCAATACGCCGTATATACAGTAGTGTGCAAATGGCTGTGATTTCAGGGCTTGCTCCTGGCAGACTCAGCACGTCCTATACACTGTATAGTGCGCTACTACACCTGAACGCGGAAAGCTGACTGCCACGGCAGCCATACGCTCATCCTGTCTATGACAGAACCCACGGTTCGGAGGATGAGCTTGCTCCGTGGCGTCCCCCGTCGCACGGGTTCTACCACGCAGTCTACACCGGAGTGCGTGAACGGCTTTAGCCGCAATACACTCAAGTGAGCTCTCTCTCACGAGGCGAGGCAAAAACACGGCACTACAGATGCGGAAGTCGCCCCAGCGACAATACGCCTGTATAGTGCGTTTTAATGCTATAGCCTGGCCGGGCTGTTGTTTTGATTGATTGATTTACTGATTTACTAACAGCTTGCAGAATTACAGTACATTTCGAGTACAACTCAATACAAATACTGTTAACAGAGAGTGGGCGATACCATAAAGCATTACACTTGTTTACAATAGGGCCCACCATCTTCAATTCATCAAAACATTTAGAGACGTACGAATATACACAACTATATTCACTGCGCACTCGCAGGTCCCCTCCAGCCCACAGAATATGCAGCATGGATGCGTGAATTGACGCCATGCCAATAATACACCCATATAGTGCGTTGTATTCCACTGCCTTTAAGGATTACCGGGCCACTGGTCCTGTCTGTGTCACTGCACTCAGATCGACAGACAGGCTACACCACAGGAGCGTAAACTGGCGCCCCGCCAGCAATACCCCTGTATAGTGTGTTATATGGCCGTCGGATTCCTTCATTCCTCCTAGCCTCAACTGGCAAGAGGAAGAAAAACATACAGGAGTCAGGATCTTCATGAGCTGCTATCAGCATGACCAGGGAACCCACAGGTCACCCACTGGTCATGGCCATCCTCTGTGGGCATATGTGCCCCACGCAGCCCCAGAGAAACCCCTGCTGTTTCCATTTAATTCAATACCTATATACACTATTATTTTAATATGTTATATTAAATATATACAAATTTAATTGCTTAAACATGCTCAAAAAACGGGGAGTATAGTAATGTGCTTGAGAAGTGAGGGCACAATTTACCCTATGTGCAATTTACACTGCTGTCTCTCAGTCACATATTGATATTCATGTGTTGTTTGTTTGTTTTTTTCTCGGTAACATGTTTCATGTGGACCCCAAAGACTAGCTGACTGCCATGGCATCAGCTAATGGGGATCTTTCCAAATAGAAAAATAACTAAACAACAGCCAGCTGAGTTCTATAGTCTCTCTCTCTCTCTCTCTGGAGGAGGTTGCACCTGAATTTCCTAGCTGCACTGAGACACAGAGTGTTTGAGTTGGAGACAAACACTCTGCTCCAAACGTTTTGCATTATATAGTGTATATACGTATACCAATTTCCACTGTTTGGTCCACTAGAACAGGGATTTATGAGAGTCTCCCTCGACTTTCCAGGCAACAATTTACCCTACGATATATCACCGTGCACTGGAGACCAAACTTTGTTTGTTGTGGAATTAGCTCGTCCTGTCTATGACTGACAGGACCCACGGTTCGGAGGATAAGCTTGCTCCGTGGCTTCCCCCGTCCGTACGGGTTCTACCACGCAGTCTACACCAGGGTGTGTGAACGGCTTTAGCCGCAATACACCCCAGGGAGCTCTGTCTCTCACGAGGCGAAGCAAAAGAACACAGCACCAAAGACGCGGAAGCCGCCCCAGCGACAATACGCCTGTATACTATACACTAGTGTATAGTGTGCTGTGTTAAATGATAAGCCTATAGCGGGGCTGATGTTTCGCTGCGCCAAACGCAGGTCCACTCCGGCCCACGGAATATGCATCACGGATGCGTTAACTGACACCAAGCCAGTGATACAAACGTATAGTGCGATTATTCCACTGCTTTACAGGATTACAGAGCCAATGATCCTATAGCGGGGCTGATGTTTCGCTGCGCCAACCGCAGGTCCACTCCAGCCCACGGAATATGCATCACGGATGCGTTAACTGACACCAAGCCAGTGATACAAACGTATAGTGCGATTATTCCGCTGCTTTACAGGATTACAGAGCCAATGGTCCTGTCTGTGTCCCTGCCCACAGGTCGACAGACAGGCTACACCACAGGACGCGTAAACTAACACTATGTCAGCAATACGCCTGTAACGGTGTTTTGGCTGGTGTTACCCTGTTTTTGTTTGCTATACCTACAAACGAGCTGTGTGACAGCAATCCAGAGAGGAGCGATCCACGCCAGCTCTCTAACCTGCCTCCAGCAGTGGATTAATCCGGCTGCCAGAACTCGTGAGTAGTTGCTTTTCAAAAAGTCTAAAAAATGCAGTTATTGTTGATAACTTGCTCTGCACTTCCGTTGAGGAGACCACGTCTTGGACTGCTCGGTGGAGATCAAAAAAGCAGTGTAATCACGCACCACCTGGGCCTTATATACCCGTGCGTGCCAGTGCACTGGTGTGTCTTAAAGAGGTATCCACGTCACAAGTGAGGTGGGGACATTCCCCATACATATGAAATATGTTGGGTGGAGAGATAGTCTCTGATACGATAGAGAACAGCAATTTAAATATGGTAGAACCAGTGAACAGAGAATACGGAGTGATTTATGGTGCCAACCTAGTCCCCATATATGGGGGACAAGGGGAGAGCAACGGACTTGAACTCATGCTTCCTTCATGCCAAGTGTCGAGTGCCGAGTGTCCAAGTTGCTCCTTTACACCTGACGGGGGAGTTTCCCTGGTTGGACGTAGCGCGTGGAAGGAACACGTTATTCCAACCAGTTCCTTTCCCCTCCATCAGGCGCCCCGGCTGGCCAGGGGGAGGCAGTTTAGTGACCAGGATTACTGCATGTTTTTTGTGAGGGTACCTACCCTAGGGGACACGGGAAGAACATGCAAACTCCACACAGAAAGGCCCTTTCGCCAACCCCGCCTTCGGGTATGGGCACTGATGACGCGGAGGAGGAAACACGCCGCCAGCACCCACAGCGTCCCGAGCGGGAATCAAACCCAGGACCTTCTAGCTGTGAGGCGACAGCACTACCAACTGTGCCACCTTCCCCCCGACAGCCCTAGAGGTTTAGGCCGCTACGCAGGCCTCACACTTGGACACACGCGGATCCGACCACCATATATGGGCATGACCCCTTTTGTGCCCATATATGGAGCTGAGCGATATGTTTGCGCCTGAAGCCATGACGACACATTGAGGTTAGACAACATACTCCATTTCTGGCCGTACTGTGTAGATGCATTGGGAACTGCAACACGAACTGCATGGTTATGGCTTAATCAGCCATGCATTCCGGATTAGGTTTTGTTTTAGCTTTTCTGCCTTTAGCCTATTGACAGTATCAATTGAAGACAGACAGGAAAGAGGGAGGGAGAGACAGGGAGACAGTGCAACATTATGACATTCTTGCAACAGCAGAATGTCAGGGTCCTTAATTATGGCAGCAAAAGAGGACAGGCTAGAGAACTACTCAATAAAATCGTTAGTGTAATTTAACCATTTTTAACTCTGAGAGTTTAAAATGTAACCAAAGGGAGTCAAGGGACTGATCGAGCGGAGTGTACTGAAGAACCTGTATGCCTGCCTGTTAGGATATAGTCAGTCTGGTGTGTTGTATTGTGTGGTGATATGACATCCAGAACCACAGCTTTCCCCTCTTGATTTGGAACATTGTGTTGGTGGCCAGCCGTTCTTGTATGCCTCCATAATCTATAGCTCTAGTCTCCTCTAATCTCTAGTTTTCAGACGTAAACCAAGTAGTGGCTAAAAAAACTCATTCGTGATGTGACTCATTGTGAGCTTGTAGATTGGCAATTTTAAATAAATCAGGCTTAAAGGATAGTTCACCCCCAAAATAAAATAAAAAGTTATCGATTACTCCCCCATGGAGACTTGAATTCATGGATATTTTTTTTAGTTTTTGTCGCATTCCTAAACCGATACTTTGATGACCAGCTGCCTATGCTCCCTATACTGCTGGTCATCAAGTTATTGTCTTAGGAATGCGACCAAAACCAAAAGAAATAATAGTCTCAAGACAAGATAAAAAGGAATGAGGCAACAACGAAAAAACGAGGCTGCTCTGGTGTCTTTTGGATTTGTAGAGTAAAAATGGAAAAATACATGATTTTTATTTTTATTTTTTGCTTTAGAATGAAAAACTGACATGGCTTTTTTGTTTTTTCAACTAGAAGTAGAAAAGGAATTATCCGTAGGCAGTGGGCACCCTGACCTCCGTGAAGTTCACCTTCTGCTTTTCTGCTCATCTCGTCGTGACCATCTACTACAGGAGATTAGTCTCATTAACACGGTGCACAATGCATGAGGCACAGCAGCGTAACGTAACTGATTATTTAAATCTACGTCCCCGTGGACAGGATCACTCAGAATCTAATGTTATGCGTTATTATTCTACACCTCCAAAAGGTCAGCCGTCAAGCACACAGGATAAATCCTGAGCTTCACATTTTGTCAGGTGAAAACAATATGTTCTTTTAACTGCCTCCCCATGGCGTGATGGAGGGGAAAGGAACTGGTTGGAATAACATGTTCCTTCCACGCGCTACGTCCAACCAGGGAAACTCCCCCCTGGCAAGTGCAAAGGACCAACTTGGACACTCAGGCATGAAGGAAGCATGAGTTCAAGTCCGTTGCTCTCCCCATGTCCCCCATATATGGGGACTAGGTTGGCGGAGGGTGTGTGTACTGTGTAGAGCCTAGGATCACATTCGATAATAATTATTGACACAGGGGTGAAAAATGGGTTACAAAATCGTGGGTTAAAAAATAAGATAGAAAAAAGAAAACAATATGTCCAAAAAGGAAAAAACTGTTACTTTTCAGAAAGTGCATGGAAAAGATAATCTGTTCCAAAAGTTATTATTTAGTCTTGTAAGATCTTGTAAATACTTTTCATTGGTTAAATATTTATAAAAGCCATGCAATGGCCATGCAAGCTTGGAAATCGTCTATTTTTGTCCGACATACCAGAGTCCGTCGGGGAGTCCGACATTGTTGAACCACCCCGCTCGCCCCAGGACGGGAGTCTCCATTGCCTCCCTATTTTTGCTACTTTTGGCCACTTGCTTGACTGCTTGTGATGAAGTAGTACATTAATGTGTGTATATGGAGATACAAGGTTACTGCCCAAAAACAATGATTTGGAGTTTATGTTTGGAGCGAAGTCTCCAAAGCAGACATACAGTACATACTGTACACTTAGAAACAATTAAAAACAGGACAGGTAGACTACAAGAGTTGTGCGCTGTGAACTTACAGTGTGAAGTGCCCTGGAAACACTAATTGTGTTGTGACACAGGTGCGTCCTCTCTTTGTGTCGCAGTCCAAGGATCTGGAGACAAATCGATGTCAGGTGGAACAGAACTGTCAACACAGTGGTAATGTCTGTAATGGATTGTTGTGTTGCTAAAACATTGTGTAAAGAAAGACAGAGTGCCTATAATAAGAATGTGATTTAGCCTTTATGGATCCCGACAATCCACCTGCCTTTATTTTATTCAATTAATTAATTTTTACGGCATGGACCTGTCTGGAGTTCACTTCTGTGACCTACACAGGTCATAGATGACCTGTGTAGGTCTGAGACCTATACATTACACAGGATCCATGTGCCGTTTCTTTCTCCAGTATGTGGATCCGGAGATCCACATATTCTCCTAGTTGTTTTCTCTCACACAGATGAGGGAAATGCTGCAGGGATTCCGCTCTTTCGACGAAGCCCATTCTTCTGTAATTATTTTTAAAGCATTGTGGGAGTTCCATTCGAACCACTCAAATCACACTAATCTTGATGGAACGGCCACACTGTCTATTTAAGCACGCCAACGCTCCCACTTCCATGCTCAGCATCTCTGGGCTCGATACCTCTACTGCCAGTTTGTCAGTGATTAAACGCCTACATCAGGAGGCGTGTCTGAAGCCTGTCCTGGACAGGGTATCTGGACATAAAAACAAATCCATCCCCAGCCTCTTCCTGTAGTAGCAGTGGTGGTTGAAAGTAACTAAGTACATTTACTTAAGTACTGTGCCTATAGTATTTTCAATTTCCAATACTTTTACTTCTACTTCACTACATCTCGGATCTAAATATTGTAGTTGTAACGTGTCATGGTTGTAACATGCACATTATCTCTTGATTGATCAATGCCATCATGACGTCATCACGTCAGCATATGTACAGCAAAGTACTCTATGTGCCCAGGAAGTTTCAAGTGTTTTCCTTCATCCTAATGGGAATTATTGATGGAAAACTGGCTTTTCTCAAAATGCGTAAACATTTTCACCTTGAGTATCTGTGGTCTACAAATCTTTTCTTTGATGTTGATGAGCTAAAATGGACATGGATGTCTGTATGCTTATGTTCTTCATTAGTTTGCATCGTTTTAGACACTATGCACATTAATTCTGGTCTGTAAGCAACACCAAAGAAGGACTTGCAAAGTGGTTCAATTGTAACACACGCCATGTCATATCATAACATTATATGGAATATTTACATATTTGACATATTGGCCAATATTATGTTCAGTCAGCTATCTTTCAATTACAGAGTGTATTCTAAATCAGTTTAGGGTTGTATAACATTGTACAACTCAATCAATCAAACGTTTTATCTTTTTTGTGTAATCAATGTATTTTCCCATTGAACTGACTCAAATGCCCAAACTGGTACACCCGGTAATATTTAATAATTCCCTTATGTTTGATACATTTTCTTATCACATCCATGGTATGAAAACAATGTTAACTAGAACTGCACTCTGTCGAGTGCATACTTGCTTGTTGCACACTAGTAGGCCATAAATGGCCAACTAGTGCGCAAGCAGAGCGCGCAAGTCCTTTCGACCGCTGTAAAATGTCAAATCTCAGTATCTCTGTGAAGGAACGTTTGAAATGATTAATGTTTAGATGTAACTATTTGCTACCTACTTTATACATATAAACATCTAGTATTATTAAGTATGATTCAAGTTTCTATCTATATAAGAAATACTGTTTTAACGTTGTAGATATATTCTGGATCCCTTTTTAGTTTTTCAGAGACAAATAAATCATTTATATGTGTTGAAAAAAAGGTATATAAACTGAATTAAAATATGTTATACAGTATAATTTTTCTGTAAACGGTGGAATCTCAATATCTCTGTGAAGGAACATTTGAAATGTCTAATTATTAGGTGTAACTATTTACTACCTATCTACTTTATGCATGTAAACACCTAGAAAAAAATTATTGTATGTATAAGAAAAAAATTATTGTATTAACAAAGTATTATTTATTGTAAATTGTCAATTATTTTAAATCTATTTCATGTTGGACTATAGTGATATTAATACTAAATCATGATCAGAGTATTATGTGTCTCTAACTTCAATTTCTTTAATAATACTTTCACATTTGTTAAAATATACATGATCTAAAATACTTCCGTAATCTGTAGTTGGATTTGTATTTAATTGTTTAAAGCCTAATTTTGACATGTAGGTCTTTATACTTCTTTCTATCTCAGTATTATGGTCTTCATTGAAATCTCCTATTATACTCTATACTCTATACTGTATAAAGTGTGTAGTTGTAAATTGATTAGCGGTATACTGTGCCTGTGTTGCTGGACCAAATGACCACAAATGACCATATTTCTTACGTCATCATTAAGAGCTAGTCATACACATACACACCACGTACTCTGGTCCCAGCAGATCAGGCACAATTTGCTATTTTATTTTTACTGATTATGTATATAGTATACGTATGACTAGCTCTAAATGATGACGTAAGAAATATATATAGTATATATATAGTATATAGGCATATACTATATATGTATACACTCTATACTCTATACTGTATAAAGTGTGTAGTTGTAAGTTGATTAGCGGTATACTGTGGTTACTTTGCGCCAAAAACCGTGACAGCTGTTCCGCCATTTGAGGCTTACGCAGAAAAACATCAAATCTGTGCCTGTGTTGCTGGACCAATGATGACGAAATGACCATATTTCTTACGTCATCATTTAGAGCTAGTCATACACATACACACCACGTACTCTGGTCCCAGCAGATCAGGCACAATTTGCTATTTTATTTTTTACTGATTATGTATATAGTATACGTATGACTAGCTCTAAATGATGACGTAAGAAATATATATAGTATATATATAGTATATAGGCATATACTATATATGTATACATATATACTCTATAATCTATACTGTATAAAGTGTGTAGTTGTAAGTTGATTAGCGGTATACTGTGGTTACTTTGCGCCAAAAACCGTGACAGCTGTTCCGCCATTTGAGGCTTACGCAGAAAAACATCAAATCTGTGCCTGTGTTGCTGGACCAATGATGACGAAATGACCATATTTCTTACGTCATCATTTAGAGCTAGTCATACACATACACACCACGTACTCTGGTCCCAGCAGATCAGGCACAATTTGCTATTTTATTTTTTACTGATTATGTATATAGTATACGTATGACTAGCTCTAAATGATGACGTAAGAAATATGGTCATTTCGTCATCATTGGTCCAGCAACACAGGCACAGATTTGATGTTTTTCTGCGTAAGCCTCGAATGGCGGAACAGCTGTCACGACGAAGGAGACCGGGCGAAACTATTACTTGCGCGCTCTGCTTGCGCAAGTAAAGAGTTGCTTCAATGAAATATAATTGATTTAAACTGAAAATGATATGTTTAATGGCATTTTCTTTGCGTTGTGCATTCATGGCGCATGCCGTTACAATTAATCCCATATGCGCAGCAAATGTAACACTGGAACAGCGTCCACTTTCGGTTTAATAACTCCCGACCTGTTTCATCAATTGAAAAACTTGAAGTGGTTTAATTATGATAGCAGACATGTGTAGGTCCTTTAGCTGAAAATATTAAATATGTAGATAAATGGATCTCTGAGTAAAAGAGTGAAAAAATGTTACAACCAAAAATGACTCTCCGTATTGTGCCGTATTACATGACTCGACACAATACGGAGAGTCATGTAATACGGCGCAAGTAATAATAATGAAATGTCTAAAAAAAGTTCAAGATGAACAACTTTATAAACAGCTTTTTCCTCTAGGACATCATATTTCCATGTGTGTGCGTGCGTGCGTGCCTGCCTGCCTGCCTGCCTGCCTGCCTGCCTGCCTGCCTGCGTGCCTGCCTGCGTGCCTACCTGTCTGTCTGTCTGTCTGTCTGTCTGTCTGTCTGTCTTGTCTGTTGAATCGGGTGGATGGAACCACCGATCTGATCGTTATGCCCATATATAGAGATCCGGTTGTCCAGAACCACATATGGGCAATTTGGGCATATACCGATGACATCTATGTGAGCATAAAATGGACAATGGACGCATTTATTGGTTGAATTCTTCCTGTGCTGTATACCGTCTCTCAGGTTCCAGTAATGTATGCCTGCACCAGGTTTATCAGCTCTCCTGCTGTGCTCTGTGGGGGGTCCAGAGTTCTGGCCCAGCCCGTCTCATTCTCCACCCACAACAGTCCTCACACCACGGTGGAAAGGAAGGCCTCAATGCCAGTCAGCCGGTCTGTGCTGATGAGTCCTTCTTCCATCCAGAACAGTTCAGTCTGTAGAGACATCAACACAGCCGCCAGGTTCATCAGTTCCCCTACGGTGCTCCGTGGCGGCCTGGGTTCCAGAGTTCTGGCCCGGCCAACCTCCGTCTTCAAGAGACCTGAACCCACAGTGGGAAGGCAGGCCCCGCTGCCAGTCAGCCAGTGCCAGTCTGCGGTGCAGAGTCGTTCCATCCAGACCAGTTCGGCGTGCAGAGACATCGACACGGCCGCCAAGTTCATCGGCGCCGGTGCGGCCACAGTGGGCGTGGCCGGATCTGGAGCCGGGATCGGAACAGTGTTTGGAAGTCTCATCGTCGGCTACGCCAGGAACCCGTCGCTGAAACAGCAGCTGTTCTCGTACGCCATCCTGGGGTTCGCCCTGTCAGAGGCCATGGGGCTCTTCTGTCTGATGGTGGCCTTCTTGATCCTGTTCGCCATGTAGACAACAACAGCACCTGGCTGGCACCGCCCACACAGTCTACTCCCACATCCTGTCTGACTGCCCCACCCTACGGTACAGAATGGGAAATTTAACTAAAATAAATCACAAAAAAAGAATGGGAATTGTGAATAGCTATTAAAACTTCCGATTATACAATTATTATTATAAAAACATTAATCTAACAGCATCAACCTACGTTCTCAGTTCCTGTTCTTATTTTGGACCTTTTTGTCTGGCTTTCAGAAATTATGGCAGTAAAAGAAAGTCTAAAAAAACAAAAGAAAACAGCACCACTCAAGTGGCAGCCAAGTCTATGGACTTTTAATGTTTGGGAGAAGAAGAAAAAAATAACCACTTGTGCTGTCATGTGGCAGCCACGTCTATGGACTTTTAATGTTTGTGGGAAAAAACAGCACCACTCGTGACGTCATGTGGCAGCCAAGTCATTCCCGAGTAGGACTCTTTTTTTTTCATTTCATTTATTGATTGAAGTAAATGGCAGTGTAAGTGTGATCGGGCTGAAATATGATCTCAGAGACTGGCCACAGGGAGTCTGAATACCATGGAAGTCAAGTTGTTAGTGTCAGCCATTGTTTTCTGTAAATAAACCAGATTTGTTCTATTTGTCACTACATAATAATAATAATATTGTGCAAATAAGGTAGGCCTACTGTTGGTTTACATCCAACTGGCAGGCATAGTATGTACATATCTTTTCTAATAAACTCAATTTATATTATGCAGTAATGTCTCTTGCATAATATTTTGGAATATGTTCTTTGTTTTGTAGTTTGAACTACTTTTTCTTAGGAACTAGTTAATGAAACTTTAATGCAACTACAGTATATTTCTCCCGGGGATAGCTTTGTTCAACTTCTTCCAGTATGAAGTGTATGTGGTTTGCAGAGGAGGGTAAAGAGTGTACAGATGTAACCAAATAGACCCGTAAATGTCCACTCTCTATTACTGTTTGGGGGGGGGGGGTGAGGATGGCAGTGTATTTGGTCTGCAATCTGGGAGATAATGACAATAATGTGCAGTTTTATTGTAGTCAACTTTTGCTGAACCTGCGTGCACCGTTGTAACAATGCAGGGGGTTAAACATCCATTATATTAGTTTTATGAAAATTATGGACTAGTTTTATTCACAAGGCTTGGAAGAATTAGACAAAATAGATATAATACATACATGTATTCAATATGAGGTTAGTTTATGATGCATGTCAAGGATCTGAAGGCATAGTAGATTTTTGTTCTTAGACACAATTTATTCTATTTAATCTCTTTTCTCTCTCTCTAAATTTAGATTAGCCAATTATTTTGACTCCTTTTTCTCCCAAGTCTGTATGCCAATTAATACCTCCCCACAGATTTGATGCGTTGCCACTGCTATTGTATCGTCCCTACTGGCTCGCTCACCTGCCAGAGGTATAGATAGACGATGCTCAGGTTTCAATATTTTGAAGTGGGCCCTGAGACCTCAAAATGTTGTGAACCACTGATACTCAATACTGTTTAATTGAACATAATGTCCAAGGATACTTTGAGAATATATCAACAGTCAGGTGAAAGTTTTTTGAAAAACTGCAGGGAGGTCTAGTCATGATTGCAGCCAGCGGTTCAAGGAGAGGGAGCAAAAATCTTCAGTGTGAAAGGTTACAATCGCCCTTTATTCCTGGGACAAATGACCGAATTCACAGGTCTTTATCCACCTGGTTTGGACCCTACAGTGTCCCATACTGGCGCTAACACTCTGCGACAAATGGCTTATGTATATGCTACAGCCAAATCAGAAGGGGTGCCTAGAACAGAGCTCTGGTGGATTCCGGACAGCTAAGTATAGGGTTGGTTAGCCCCATATTATGTTCCCTCTCCCTACGCTCATTCTGTATGAGCGTAGGGAGAGGGAACATATGGGGCTAAGGGTTGGTGTACACAGCAGTGATGGAAACATGACACCCAAGTAGACACACCATTTTCCGCTTCTCCGGTGCAATATTATGAGAGAGCTTGTCCTGATACAATTAAGGGTACAACCTACCATCATCTTTTCAATCCAAAGTAAATTTCTTTAAAGTAACTCAAACCTTTTTTGTAATCATAATCCTCTATATCTCCCCAGCCCCATGCTTTTTCATAATCGATAGCAATCCCAAGACAATTATTGTCATCAGTAGCCTAACTTTGGATAGCTGCCTGAGAGAGGGGAAGATGCAGAAAGAGAAAGAGAGAGAGAGAGAGAGAGAGAGAGAGCTCATTGCAGGGATTTTTGTGATGTCGAACGTGACACACCAGGAGAAAACTACAGAGAGGCGTACTTATCTGCTGACTAGATATATAGTAGAACTAGTAAAATAGTAGCAGTCTACACAAAAAATGGATCTACATCTACATCACAGATTCACGATGCAACACGTTAAAAAAAGTGGTTAAAAAAACCTGCATATAATACTGTATGAGAAAACATTTGTGGAAAAAGCATTATGTGAGAGAGCTTCTTCTGTTTTGAGAGGAAGAGGAAATGAGAAGACCAAGTGCTCTACAATGTGAGTATTTCAACCTTGTACCCTTATAAGTAGATATGTGTGAACCGGAAAAAAACAAATTTACCAGCACAGTAAAGATTACAGCCCTACTACCATAATCTTTCAATCCAAAGTAGGAGAAATTGTTTTCAAAGTAATTCAAAGTGTTTTGTAATCAGAATCCCATATTCTAACCCCCGGCCTCATACCTTTTCATAATCACAAGCTATCCCAAAACAATTATTGTCACCGGTTTGTATGGTAATTGCATATTTCCTCTGGACGGCACACACCGCCCGAGAGAGGGAGAGATGTGTGTGTGTGTGTGCGTGTGTGTGTGCGCGTGTGTGTGTGTGCGTGCGTAGAGAGTTGTGGGTCCTGGACATCACGTGACAGTCTATGACGTCAGTCATCTATGATATACAGTATGACTCCTTATTTGGGCGATGTTCAACCAAATCCGACTACTACTATCAAATGTTTTTTCAAATTATAGAAAATTAGTGGCTTAGGAGTGGCCGATCGAGCAGCCGGATGGGAACCGTGAGATGTAATGCACAATCTATGTAAAGCGCTTTGAATAAAAACGCTATATACATGCACCATTTATATTCTGGCATGGTTCCAGCCCGATATCTTAAAAGATGACATGGCTCTGAAAGAGGCTAGCATAAACTGCAGACCTTGGGCATCATACAACTGCACTTAACGTGTGCTAGTAGGCTAGATGCTGAGGTTATGGTAGACAGTCGAACAGTTGGTTCTGTATCGTTGTTGTCATCTTAATATATGTCATCTGTTGCCAAATTTGGCAACATATTTAAATATAAAAATAAAAAAAATCTGAATTAGAGCACGTTCGGAAATACCGCACTGGAGCGCACTCGCCTTTGCATTGCACAGTGCGCTCAGTGCGCTATTTCCGGACGCGCACATAGCCTAGAGAGTGCACGAGAAATTAGGTGCTGATTGGTCCAGGGGTTTGCATGATATGGCTAGTATAGCCTACTACTTTGATCTACTTTTCCTTATCATGACGACCTGGAACTGAAGTGAAGTTTGCAGTTTACAGTGTCTGCAGCAGATGTTATCACTAGTCAGTTATTCTTCTCAAACAGGCCTTTAGTGTTTCATTGACGTACACAGTATTTGCAGGCTTGGAGATTTAAAAGAATTCACTATACCTATTAGTATATAGGGAAAATAATCTATTTTCTTAAACATTTATCGTGATAAAAAAACACTCCACATGTGGAGATTTAATTTATGGTGAAATTGTCATCAGTTCACCTTCGCCGAGCTGCATATCCAGTACCTCCCCTGTGTTGCTACCTTGCCATGGGGGCTATACCGGCAGGGGTCATACCCCTGGCAGGTTCTACCAAGCCAGGCAGATTTCAGGGTAGAGGACGGATGAAAGGCAACACCTGTTCCTCCAGGTTGGAGGTTGGGTGTGGGGCTAATGACCCCAACCTGTAAAACATCACATGTTACAGATGCTTGTTACAGATAGGACAAAAAGAGTAAACTAAGATATAAACTAAGATGGTCCTCCATCTATGATGCAGGGTGATAAAAGCCAGAAGCATCTCGAAGCCATCCTTTCAAACAGAGCTACCACCACCAAACCAGCAGAGGAAGAGGTCCTAAAACGGCGTCGGAGGTTGATAGGCCATGCACTCCGTAACCCAACCCCCAAGGGAAAGGAAGTAGAGATTGGCCACGAAACACCTGGTGCAGAGACTTGGAGGCAGATGCGAAGAAAATGGGCCTCACTTGGGGACAGCTGGAGGTGTTGGCTCAGGGCCGAGATGCTTGGAGAACTCTTGTAGATGGCCTAAACCCCAGAAGGGGTAATAGGCGTAAGTAAGATATCCAGTACCACTTAAACCCTCTATAATTGGTAAAACGGACCTGTAATTAATCTATACAGTCTTGATACAGTCGTTTTTCAGTCTCTATCAAATCTCTTTGCCAAAAATATCCTATATAGGCCTATAATTGGTCACAATAATGACATTTTGATATCGTCCCAGCCCTATACTGTACATACCATTATTCAGTTTTGTCTCATATGTCATATCTCATGTCTCAATATTAAAAAGAAAAAATAATGATGCCACCCCACATATCATTTTACTGACAATTAGCTTATTAGTCCAGTAACTTAAATTCCATTCCATAATAGCCTATAGTTTCAACTTTCCTTCCTGATTTTAGAAGTGTTACGTTCCAGGTTAATATCTTATTGTGCATAAAACACAAATAAAACTATACATTTCAGTTGTTGCAATCAGTGCATGTTGCAACTCCTTGTGTCTCATAGTCATAACTCTTATTTTGTAAAATATATACAAAATGTGTATATAACTCTCAGTTTGTTACCTTGGGTTTCTGTGGTTCATCCCAGAGCCATAAAGTAAGACTCTAAGTAAGTAAGTATGGATCTGGTTTATCCATGGTGTAGTCTCGCGTTCGGAGATTGTGGAATAGTTGTCTGGATCAAAGGTCTGGGTACCTTAGAGTATATATTATTTAATATATACTCTAAACTGGATACACACTATCCATGGTGTGACGGTGTCTCATCATTTATGGTTCTCTACTGCCACCCTGTGGAATATAGTATGAAAAGTTTTATAGCCTACTATTGACCTTACAAACTGTCTTGGTTAACCATTAGATACATTTTGCAACTCCATATTCAAGCATAATTTAAAAATAACAATACACACTTACTTGCAAATCCATATTCAAGCATAATTAAATAATATTAATAATAATATTATTAATAATACTAATAATAATAATCATCATCATCATCATCATCATCATAGTCATAATACACTTCAAGATTAAAAATACATTTTCAACAATATGATCAACATAATAAATGCCCACGAAACATTGGAAGAAGTTACTACTAAGAGTTCTGTGCGGAACTCTTAAAATAACTCGTGTTTCCCTACAACGAATTATCATGCGTACGGCTTGACTTTTCTAATCAGAGTTGGCATCTTGGAAACTTTTACAGTATTAGTAATATTTTCGCTAGTTTCTGCCTCTGCCTGCCTGCCATGGCCCCGCTCCGGATCCTGTGCATCCACGGTTACCGTCAGAACAGTGGCTCGTTCCGCGAGAAAACGGGAGCTCTTCGGAAGCTCTTGAAGAAGCAAGTGGAGCTTGTCTACATGACTGCACCGCACAGTGTGCCGGGTAAGGTACCACAAGTCCTAGCCCCTCTCGGAACCCTCCATAAAGCTTTTCTGAAATTTGGATGTCGCTTTATTGTAGGGTCCCTGTTCATAACTATATTTTCGTATGGGAATTTTGGAACGCGGACATAAATATGCTCCGTAACTGGCGTAACATCGTATCTGCTACGTTTGACAGCCTTTTTTTGTTTGCGTTATTCTGAATTCGTGAACTATAAGTACCTATACAAACCGCTGCGAATATCTCCTGTGGCGCGGAAGCCGTTATTGTATTTTTAATCTTTGTTTGACCGATTTGGTCGCTTTATTTCTTCTTGTTTGTTTACCGTTTATTGTACCGCCTCCCGGTGTGCGGTTGGCTTGTGCCGGCTATGTCCCTGCCTCTGATCTGCTCTGTCATAGCTATAGCGCCACTAGCTAGCCAGATAGGCGGTACAATGAGGTGTCAATAAACAAGGAAGGAAGAGAAGAATCAAAGCGACCAAATTGGTCAAACAAAGATTAAAAATACTTAACTGCTTCCGCGCCACAGGAGATATTCGCAGCGGCATGTATGGATACTTATACTTCACAGATTCAGAAGCCCTCACACGAAAAAAAGTCGTCAAAGAGCGCAGACAGGCGTTATCTACGTTGTTTATGTTTTATGTATGTCCGCGTACCAGGTGGCAGGATACTGCTGGAACAGGACCCCATGGTCTGGGTCTAAAAAATGTCAGAAACTTCAGTACCATTGGGTTCTGCTTGGAGGGCTACACAAGTCCTAGGCTAGAATGGCTGTGATATTATACTAGCCGTCATAGCCCTGCTCCTGATACATGACTTTAAATAACTACAGCATACCTCATGCACCTCAGAGAATGTTTTCATTCTGGATAAAATCATAAAAATGCTCTATGGTCTAATCTAATGGAATAAATGGATGATCAGATGGGGGAGTTTTCACGACTCATGATCTAACTGTAACTAGGGCGGCCCGTCGCCTTGCCCCCTGCTGCCCCGCACCTCCCACCCCTCACTGTTAAAGTGGGTAGTAAAAACGGGGGACGCGTTTTGGATCCATGGACCAAATGTCCCCCTTTGCGTGTAGTGTTAAGTCCTGTTCCACATTGTGAATGTGACTGGCAGGCATCGGTGTCCATTGCTGTCCAAATAGAAAGCCCAATAGTTGGCTTTCTGTTGTAAAGCTCTTCTATTGTCTCTTTTCATGGAGGATGTGTTTTTAAGCCTGTTAAAATAACATGAGAAATATCCCTGCAACACAATGAGGTCAAACATACAATGTAATAGTTTATTTGCCAAAATAGTGATGCTATACACCATCATCCTGTGAGTTAACTCCATTTATACCGGCTTAGATAATTTATTTAAATTCGTTAGCAGTCAAACCTATTTAGTGGTCACACAAACGTCTTAATAACTGACAGTTTCCTTTGGCTGGAATGACAAATATAATATACTGAGGTATGCAAACAGTGAAAATAAAAACTTGTCACTTAAACAATTTCCACTTTTATTGTTTTAATCAGCTCCAGAGAAAGAGAATGGCTCATCAGTGGCTGGCAGTGGAGAAGACAGCGATCCCAGAGGCTGGTGGTTCTCAGACACACAGGTAGGTTTTTGTGATTATTCTGTGGATTACTTTTTCAATTGATTGAAATAATAAATAAATAAATATTTGTTTACATTTTCACATCTGTCAATTGATTTACCACTTGTATGTGTCAGACCACTCTCACCCATTCTCCCCCAGAAAGGGCAGGTACCTGGAGATGGGTTATTGTTATAACTGGCAAAGCGAACTCTCCCTCCAAATAAATTGAAAATGCAAACTGTGTTTGAACGAACTCCAGCCCGAACCCGTAAACATAACCTCTAAATGTCTACTCTAATCACAATAACCCTTGCTGTATGGGTTGTATTTCGTCGTGTCTGGGTGCTGCTGCAAACAGCCCAGCCTGCTTGCGACGCTCAAAATTAAGTACAGCGTCAGCGTGTAGGCATAACTTTCAACATGTGTCATTATTTTTTAGATGTAAACACTTCCGTCTGTTGAACACTTTGTGTGGGCAACAAAAAATCGCTTTCAACCACGATGTATTCAACTGACCTCTATAAAGGCTCTCTCTCTCTCATCACGCTGCATACAGTAAAATCCTCAGTGTTCATATATCCATGTCTGTGACATTATACTGAAGTGATATTTAGACCTATAGGTCCGTTTGTGGCAGTGATGTGTCATGTACTTAACCTATGGTTTAGGAACCGATAATAAACTTTATTTTTATAGCACCTTTCATGACATGACATGCAGCTCAAAGTGAAGAAAAGCAAAACCATTAAAAAAAAATCACACCCGTGTGTATCATCTAACTCATGTTGCTATGATTAGGTGATGTAATGATGATGTAAAATAAACGGTGTCAAAACAAACATTAAATTCTCTTTATTGTTAATGGCATTTAATGTTAGGGACAAGATGACATCAATTTTCCCTTCATTGTCAATGGCGTTTTTAAAACAAACATTGAACTAAAAACAAACATTAAACCTATACATCTCAAAAATAGGAAAAAAACATAAAACAACATTAAAATAAGGGCGAGGTCACGTGCACGCATCCGCCTGGGTGACAGTAGACTGCTGGGCGAACGCTGGCA
Organism: Protomyctophum parallelum; assembly: GCF_964188405.1. Taxonomy (NCBI): domain Eukaryota; kingdom Metazoa; phylum Chordata; class Actinopteri; order Myctophiformes; family Myctophidae; genus Protomyctophum; species Protomyctophum parallelum. The sequence continues at coordinate 76,438,018 of NC_139697.1, read as the reverse complement.
CTTTGGCATGGCGGGTGAGATCAACATGTTGAGAACTCTAGTTTTCACCGAGCACGGCTGCATTAATAATGGACAGGTATCAGTCAATGGACAGGTATCAGTCAATGGACAGGTATCAGTCAATGGACAGGTATCTGTCAATGGACAGGTATCAGTCAATGGACAGGTATCTGTCAATGGACAGGTATCTGTCAATGGACAGGTATCAGTCAATGGACAGGTATCTGTCAAAAGGGAGACATCGAAGAGGAAGGATGCATGGGGAAGCAATAAAGCATCAACATATGGAATGTCAGAACAGGTCAGCTCCATATGGAGATCTAAGGGTTTGAGGTTTTGATGTCAGATGTAGAGTAGCTGGCCAATATTGATGACATCAGGGATCTCCATATATGGACATTCCCATATATGGGCTTAATATTGATGACATGAGGGATCTCCATCCCTGATGATGTCACGTGATGTCATGACCAACCAAACAACTGTCTAACTGACTGATGGGAAATGCACGATTTCATAGTAAATGCAACTACCTGTGGTCGCATTTACTTACTCATGCTTCAAAAGCATGAATGAAGATATAGGTCTTGAGCTGTGCTTTAAATATGTCTACAGGCCCAGACGGTTAGCTCAACCGTCTGGGCACCTAGGCTGCCAAGCCAGCCTGACGGCGTGCCGCAGGTTCGACTCCCGATCCCGACGGCCTTTGCCGTCGGGATGGGGGATGTCTTCCCCCATCTCTCTCCCCATTTCCTGTCAGTCTACTTTCAGCCTATCAATAAAGGCAGAAAAAAAAGAAGATGTCTACAGAGGCTGCCTGTCTAAGGTGTGATGGAAGTTTATTCCAGGCTGTTGGCCTGTAGAAGAAGAAACCGTTTTTTATATGCCATTGTAGGCACTTGGAGCAGGTCAGCAGTGGAGGACCTGAGGGGGGCGGTTTGGAACACATCTAGGCAGGCAGTCACAGAGGAAGGTGCTAGACCATTGTATGTTGCATCCTATAACGCCATATCTGTGCCATAGAGTTATAATATATCGGATCTATGCTCTTCAATGAGATGTCGGGCGCTGGCTGCAGACAGCAGGCATAAATGTGGAAAAGAAAATCTATAATCAATTAAATCGGTTAGTTTGATTAACTGTTGCACTTGTACACACAGGCGCGGGGTTTCAGTGCTCAGCAGCCGTGTCAGAGGAGCCTGGGGCTCGAAGAGAGTGTGGCGGCGGTTAAAGAGGCGGTGAAGGATCTGGGGCCGTTCGACGGCGTGCTGGGCTTCAGCCAGGGAGCGGCGCTGGTCGCTATGCTGTGTTCGCTCCAAGAGCAGAACCCGGAGCTCCGCTTCCGCTTCGCCGTGCTCGTGGCGGGCTTCCGCAGTGCCTGCGAGGAACACCGAAGGTTCTACCAAACCCCCGTCCTGATGCCTTCCCTGCATGTGTTTGGACTGGAGGACCGCGTCATCCCAGATCAAATGAGCAGGGAGCTTCTCGCCGCCTTTCAGGAGCCACAGGTCATGACGCATCCCGGTGGCCATTTTGTGCCCGCCGCGTCCGCTCACAGACAAACCTACCAGGACTTCCTCAAGAGGTTTCAGGAGAGCTAGGAAACACTGGAACGGCCGTAGAGGCCCCTTTTCAGTTATTTTTTCCCGCTTAATTTGGAATCAAAAAATACTTCTTGCTCTGAAGTGGGAACCAAAGTGGGCGTGTCACTATTCAGTTTGGAAGATGCAGATGTGATATAAACCATCATAAAAATGTAAGAACAGAACCAGTTCTAGAAACAAAGTTATTTTACTGTAGGTCCCTTTTCCACCGGGATTGAACCGGTTCAGTTCTGTTTGGTTCTTAGTCCATGAGCCAAAATTGGAACGTTATTATGAATTGAGTGGACAAAACCATACCTATATGAAATTGTTTATAGGATCAATATAAGTTTGATAACACTTCCACAGGAGTAGCTTTTTCATATTTAAATTATCACACATTTTGTTATTTTCACCTACAGTATACGACACGTGATAGGTGAATAGATAAACTAATTAATAGTTATCACCATGAAACCTCCCCAGTTGATTACTTGCACGTTGATTACTTACTTGGCTCATGGACTAAGATCCAAAAAGAACTGAACCAGTTCAATTCCGGTGGAAAAGGGGCCACTAGTGGAAAAGGGGCCAGAGAGAGGGGTTCAGAACTGTGCGGAACAGAGTGTGTGTGATATGTGTCAGAGTCAGACGGAGACAATAATGCTTAATTTATGGTGACGTGTTTGGTTAGTTGTGTGGCGAGAGACACAAAACTACACCGGCAATGTATAAATCGCGCTGAAAGCACTATATAAAATGTAGCCAGTGGCAAATTGGCAATTCTGCCAAACAAGTTTTGTTGTTGGAAAAATAAAATAAAGGAAAGCTTGCAAGTCAACCAACCAGATGCAATACTGTCAAAACAATACAATGATTCGCTGGGAAGATCTCATTGTCTAGGAGATAATAATTAATCTGATGTAAAGCTTGTATTGAATTTGTGAGGTGTTGTGAGCTTTTCAGAGCTTATAGTTTTGTGCATGGCAACTAAAGCCTTTGTACAACACGATGGTGCATGCCTTCAGTCCATCCATCGTCAACCCACGTTTCTATTCCTCATAATGCAACTTTTGATATCACTCAACTTTTGAGTAATTACAGCTCCTTCTCAACAAATTAGAATATTCTGCAAAAGTTCATGTTCTCCCGTAATATAATTCAAAAAGTTAAACTTTTATTTATTCTCAATTCATTGCGCATAAAGTAAAGTATTTAAAACCTTTTTTTTTTTTTTATCTTGATGATTATGGCATACAGCTCATACAAATCCAAAAATCCTATCGCAAAATATTTTTTGCGTACTTCTGGATTACTCTGAATTGAAAACGTAATCAGTAGAATAATCAGTAAGACCATAATTGAGCAGTTGAAACAACTAACACATACGGAGTCAGGACAGATAGGCCTTTTCACGGGGGGTCTGAATAAATTATGGACTTTTGCAATTTAGAGCCTGCCTACCTGCTTGTTCATGGGATAAATTGAATCTTGAACTTCAGGGCAAAATTCATGTCAGATCCTGTGTCTAGGTGAGACATGACCTTTGACACCATCTAAATGTTTCAATAGAAGAGCCACCCCAATAATTGTCTAGGTTATATTGTGTTAACGTACTCCACCATACAGATTGGACAACATTACATTTTATTCATGAAAATAAAAGTTACATAGCGCTTTAAGCATAGCCATTTTTAAACCCATAATACCAGGGGACTTGTGCCTATGGCTCATTAAGTGGCCCCTACCCCTTAACATTCTAGTTGAAAAAGCAATGCATTAGCAAGTAAGAAGAGTTGGTGTGCGATCTTCAATCTAATTAATCACAATGACTGCGTAGGTGCATGCACGGATGTTTTCGTTACGTGTGCGCACGCGTATGAAGGAGGGGCAAGGACGTTGTGTTCTTTCCTAGCTGCATGTTACATCGCGCCCTCGATTGGTTCCAGATGTCTCTTTTCTTCTTCTACCACTCTCTCTTGCTCCGTCTTCTCTCTCTATCTCTCTCTTGTCTCTGTCTTTATCCTGCTTAATTTATGCTCTGTCGCACGATGGTGTCGCTTGCCGACAAGATCTGTTTTTTTCCACAATTCCACTATTGTGCAATAGAGATAGATCTTTTTCCAAGTGACCCATACCCAGGGTTGGGTCAGATTACATTGAAAATGTAGTTAGTTACTGATTATGTATGCCAATTTTTGTAATGAATGACATAGTCCTTTGGATTGTTTTTTTTAATAATTTGAATATTTTAAATACTTTTGGATTACTACAAAATCCATCCATCCATCCATCTTCAAGCGCTTATCCGTAGTCGGGTCGCGGGGGCAACAGCTCCACCATAGTGCTCCAGACTTCCCTCTCCAGAGCAACATTAGTGACTTCCTCCTTGGGGATTCCGAGACGTTCCAAGGCCAGTGAGTCGATGCGTTTCCTCCAACTGCGCCTTGGTCTGCCCCGGGGTCTCTTCCCAGTGGGACGTGTGTCGAGGACCTCCCTAGGGAGGCGCCCGAGAGGCATCCTAACCAGATGCCCGAACTGGCTCCTTTCCAGGCGAAAAATCTAAATCAAACATTGAAAATATGGGTGATGGAAATTGACATATTTTAAATGTATAGGAAAACTAATTTACAAGATTCCATGACAATGTAACCATAATGTAATTACACATTCTTATGGCTGTACTATGGGTTTAGTAATCTTATTACAGTACATAATCCCAAGTACATTTAGTCATTTACTACCCAACCTTCTTTATCCACCTTAAATGTCATGCCATGTCTGCTTTAGACCTCAGACATTTTGGTGTTTAATGTGTGTGAGAGGATAAAAAAGGACATGAATCCTAGCAATTTTTGACTAAGAGGTTTGGTGTTGAGGGAAAATGGGAGAGGACCAATTGTAGACCCCTGTGAGACCCCGGACAACAAAGTATATAGGGTTTGTTGAAGAGGAATGACTGTGAATTGCTGTGTTTTCAGAAACAAAAAGACAGGCAGTCTACATGTGTAGACTGCCTGTCTTTTGTTTACACTGCACATAGGATGCATGTAGGCCGCTCTGTGCTGTGAGTGTGAGTTGTTTCCAGAGAAGGAATACAACAATCACCAAAGCATTCTACTATATATACACTAGTATAAATACTGGAGTGTTATTTTAACTAAGAGTTAAAGAAACACTGGAATTTTGGCCTACCACTCTAACTTCAATCTCTGTCTGTCTCTCTCTTTCTTTCTCTCTCTATCTCTCTCCCTCTCTCACTTTCTCTTTAGACCATTTGACCTGGGGGTTTATATTCTTTCTTTAATTACCTTCCATACTTTGACCCTTGAGCGGCGATAAAAGGCGCCCAAGCATAGCCCACCGCTACGCCATCTGAATTCCCTGTCATAGTCACGCTCTCCGCTTGTCCCCTGTGGCCCTTATGTCCCTGCAGGACCTTGGCTTGGAGCACACACACTCACACATGGTTTTGATAACAAGGAGAGGAGGGATGGATGGAGAAAGTGAGTGAGCAAAGGGAAACGGTGAAAGAAAAACAGAGGTTCACCCTCTGCCAGTAAGTTTTACAACAGAGCCGTGACTCTCTTCTCAGGAATCTGTTGCGCCTGTTGCGCAACGAGCGGGAAATAATGGAATGAGAGACACAGAAGGAAATGGGCGGGGATAACCCCCGCAACCACACACACACACACACACACACACAGACACACACACATATGCCCCAACCACACACAAACGCTCCTCTCCCCACCCTACCGCTGCAGTATATGTAGTTGAAAAATGGAGAGTTAAGGGTTTTGCGTTGAAAGGTCACCGTTTCCTCCAGTGGAGTACCGGGGCAGGGGGACAAGGGGGGAGGCGTGTCAGGACACAGATGGGCAGTATTTTGATTCTGGAGAGCGCGTTGTCATGGAAGACATGGGAGGGGAGGGCCGTGCTCTGTGTGTGTGTGTGTGTGTGTGTGTGTGTGTATATATAAGAGTAGCACTTCAACTCCAACACGCCTGGTCATCCCATGGCCCAGACAGTAGACGCTATATATTTCCGTTAGTGATACTTCCGTCTGGAAGTCACGCGTTACAGGGAGTGGTACCCAACCGAGGGACTGCAAAGCTCTTGTTATCTGAGACGCAGCTTTTTGGATTTATATGCAACATATTGTTTTATTTTATTTTCATTTTTTTTGCCTGGTCTGATTTTCTACGTTGTTTTTTGTCATTGACATTCTTTTCTCATTCATCGTCTGCCGTTCATTGCCAGACAGAACTCAGAAGATGCTGAAGCTAGTGGGATTGTTTTTCTTTTCTTTTTTGTATTATTATTATTATGAAGGATCCCCATCAGTCTACACTCTACGCAGTAGTGGAGACTATTCTTCCAGGAATGGTGTAATAATGTGGACTTAGAAAAGAAATGACTCTTTTTGACTATCTAAGGATATATATCAGGTTATGTCAGTGTGGTGCAGGGCACTATAAAAAGAAAAGTTGATTTGCGTGCGTGCGTGCTTGTGTGTGCGCTGTTGGTATGATGTAACATGTTTTCAGTGTTGTATATAGCCAGTCTCACATAGGGTTTAGCCTTGCTACTAGGCTTTGTGTGTGTGTGTGTGTGTGTGTGTGTGTGTGTGTGTGTGTGTGTGTGTGTGTGTGTGTGTGTGTGTGTGTGTGTGTGTGTGTGTCATATTCTGTTCCTCCATATGGCCGTGATTTGTGTCATTTGTTCTCTTGTTTGAACTCTCCCTCACTGGTTTCCTGTGTCTCTGTGGCTGCTGGTTTATGTGGAGACAGAGTGTGCTGCTGTAGCGGAATCCAAAATGACTCTTTGGTTGTCATTTCTTATCCAGTAGAAAGCAGTGGTGTAAAGTAACTTAGTACATTTACTCAAATGCTGTACTCAAATGCTGCATGATTGCATGCTGACAGTTACACAGTTACTGTGTAATAACTGTCAGTGTGTTTATGTCAACAGCCAGGTGTTTCTTTTCAAGCATTTGAGCGCTGAATGTTAACATGCTTGCTCATTTGCGACCTGTTCTGAAAGGTTCACTGAAATGTAAACATGTAACCCTGTGTTCCTCATCCTCCATGCTGATGGTTGCCAGGGTGATACTTCAAATCCAGACCTAGAACACCGGGTGAATGCTATAAGCCTGTGGTTCTCAAAGTGGGGTCCAACATTAGCCTGGCTAATAAGCCAGACCGAATCAGCTGTTGGCAAAAAAGAATTGAACAACAGTGTGATTTGAGTCTGGCTTATTAGCCAGGCTAGTCCAACATGGGACCCATATAGGGTTCCTTGAGGGGGTTCCAAATGGACCCTTGGATATAACTCTGAGAATGTGCAAGTAGAACCAAATGAAAAACATATAAACCACCTTGCTGTGGTGAGGGGTCTCAAATAGACTTGTTCTGATAGCGATACCAGTATCGGAAAAGCTGCCAATACTGCTAAGATGCTGGTGTCGGCGAGTATGCCAGCGCGAGTATGCCATCCTCTGCCAATCCGATACCAATTAATTCATGTTAATCACATAACATTTTATTTACAGTCCTATTTTGAATGTTTAGTAACTAAAGTTTAGTTGATGTTGCATGACTGTGTTATACTGGACTATTTACATGATTATTTTACTAACTTGGAGCTGCACTTATTAATGGAATTTTAATTAATTCCTATAGTTCAGTTGTTCTCAAACTTTTAAATAACTCTGAGAGTGTACAACTGGAACCAGTTGGACACTTACGTGGTTCCATTTGTACACTCAGAATTACAGACCCGTAAGGATACATTTGGACGCCTCAGCACCTGGACCCCACTTTGAACCACTGCTCTAGATTTATTTTTTATTACACACTAGTATCGTATTGGTACTCGCCCGTAATCGACCGATACGCAAGTTGTAGGTATCGGCTGGGTTCATCAATAGGTCTGTACAGTTGTAGGTATCGGCTGGGTTCATCAATATGTCTGTACAGTTGTAGGTATCGGCTGGGTTCATCAATAGGTCTGTACAGTTGTAGGTATCGGCTGGGTTCATCAATAGGTCTGTACAGTTGTAGGTATCGGCTGGGTTCATCAATAGGTCTGTACAGTTGTAGGTATCGGCTGGGTTCATCAATAGGTCTGTACAGTTGTAGGTATCGGCTGGGTTCATCAATAGGTCTGTACAGTTGTAGGTATCGGCTGGGTTCATCAATATGTCTGTACAGTTGTAGGTATCGGCTGGGTTCATCAATAGGTCTGTACAGTTGTAGGTATCGGCTGGGTTCATCAATAGGTCTGTACAGTTGTAGGTATCGGCTGGGTTCATCAATAGGTCTGTACAGTTGTAGGTATCGGCTGGGTTCATCAATATGTCTGTACAGTTGTAGGTATCGGCTGGGTTCATCAATAGGTCTGTACAGTTGTAGGTATCGGCTGGGTTCATCAATATGTCTGTACAGTTGTAGGTATCGTCTGGGTTCATCAATATGTCTGTACAGTTGTAGGTGTCGGCTGGGTTCATCAATATGTCTGTACAGTTGTAGGTATCGGCTGGGTTCATCAATATGTCTGTACAGTTGTAGGTATCGGCTGGGTTCATCAATATGTCTGTACAGTTGTAGGTATCGGCTGGGTTCATCAATATGTCTGTACAGTTGTAGGTATCGGCTGGGTTCATCAATATGTCTGTACACGGACACCTGTGTCCGTGGCAAAGACTTGGTCTTTTCCATGGCAAATGTTGTGTTTACACACCATTATGTTATTTTGATCATAAAGCCAATTACTGTAAAGTCTCCAGGTTTTCTTCGGAATACGTATGACACTTATTTACTACGACACTATGGCACATTAGGAGTCCAACTAGTACTAGTGGTTCTCAAATGTTTTATTTGCAAGGACCCCCTTAACTCTGAGAGTGTACAGGTGGAACCATTGGGTTCCATTTGAACATTCAGGGATATCTCTTTATGTGTTTCTCGTAGTATTATTGTCCGCTCATTTTGTATGTCAAAATAACATTTTGACAAATGTCCACCACCAGCCGGCATGGCAACAATGACCCCTGGGAATCGGTATTGGGAAGGAGAAAAATGGCCAGAGTTTTCTTGTCATGGGTGTGGTCTTCATTGTGGACGTTGGGAGTTGCCGGGGGAAACAGGGAGGTGGCGTGAGGACACGGATGGGCCATCTCAAGCAAGGGCCGTGGCTGTTTGCTGTATACAGTATGATGTCATCTGGAGGCGTCCATCCACTTGCCTGGTTTACACGGCATGGTCCTGGCAACCAGAGAGCTGCGGTTTGGCTGTCCTCACAGGTGTCTGTCGGCCACCGCTGGGGTCAATGTTAGTCATCGCAACAATTGAAGATGAGTGCAGCGGGGCTGCATTCATATTTGCTAATTGCTATCTGTTAAGAATGAACATTTGAACAAAGCGCAATGCTGATATAGTTGTAGGATTGGCCCTTGAGACAAAATAGCCTGTTGCTGGAATTTGTTTGTTCTAAGAATCGTGGAGAGTATTTGTGTGTGGATGTTTGAGTCATTCGGAAGACGTTCAACTTCAACCCCCGCTGTATGCATGTGTGGCAGCAGTCTTGATTTGTTTGGAATTGTAATGAAAACACAGAATTTCTACTGTACCAAATAAATTATGCAGTGAAGTAATATTTCATAATAATATAATATATATATATAAGTGTGTGTGTGCGTGTGCGTGTGTGTAGGCTGTCCCCAAACATTCAAGGTTCGAATGTTCGCTCTAGGGTTGGCACTCGAATCTTAATTAATGAGTTTGAACCATTCGTTTTTTTTTTTTATAAAAATAAATATATATATTTTTTTATTAACTCGAAAATATATCTCAGCGAGAATGTGATATGCATGAGCATGTCAACAAAAGTAAGTTTCTAGTGCATTCCTGTCAGAAGTTATGTCTATCTCCTTGTTGTGCTGTCCCTCTCCAAAATCACCTGTGCTGTGCACATTCATTTTAGGGATGCCAAACGACTCATATTTGCCCAATCGACATGTCGAAGCGAGAACGCAACTATGCATTCCTTTAAGCAACACAACTTCTGCAGCTGCATCCATATGTTTAGAATTTGCATCAATGATCAAATCCCAATAATAAAAAATAAACTTTATTTTGTAAACAACGAAACTGAAGGAGCATCGGCGCTATCGGCTAGTCCCAACTCTCAAGTGTCTGCAGCCTGTCACGAGCCCCGTAATGAACTGATACGGGACGCACGTTGTTCCGTATTTTAATGTCGGGTCGGGGAATAAATACAGTAGCCTATGAATGACGGCGGGATGACAACTCTGTCCTGCTTTCTTCACGAGAAGGAGAAGAGCACACACACACACACACACACACACACAGACACAGTGTGTGTGTGGTTAAGGTCAGGCATCTGTATGTTAGTATTAAGGTTAGGCATCTGTTCGGACACAGGTTATGCATGTCTGTTATAGGGTCATCTGACAGGAACCCCTTTTGGAGATTTTACCTTTCAAGACGGGAACCCCTTTTGGGGTAGTTGTTGCTATGTACAGTAGCCTATATAGCAACATATATATTCTTTTAACTTTTTAGTTTTCAGAAAACTTAGGTCAGGATTTAGAAGCCATTTTTAGAATCAGCCTCAGGTCTAGAGTAGGGATTATGAATTATGGAAAGAACGTTAGTCAGTGCAATGTCCTTGAAGTTTTGCAAAGATTAATGTACTGTGTGTGTGTGTGTGTGTGTGTGTGTGTGTGTGTGTGTGTGTGTGTGTGTGTGTGTGTGTGACTGTACCTAACCTCTCAGCCCTGAACAGTAAGAGTTTATGTGCTGTGACTCATACATCGGCACATGGCCTCTTACGGTGCAGGGAGACAGGCAACGGACAACAGCAGCCCAACCATCAGCCCTGCAGCTAAACCACAGGCTGAGACATCTGGCATGCCTGCTTTAGTGTAGCCAGCAGAGGGCAGCATTTACTTGCGATTGTCAAGCACAGTTTACCATCCATACTTTTCCTTCTACAGTCCTCTATAGTGGTGTTTCCCAAAACTTTTCATGTCAAGGACCCCCAAATTGACACTAATTAGCCCACGGACCCCCATTTGAAAAGATATGCCAGGCACTCCCATAACAGACGATTTTTTTACGACTAGCAGTGATTTTCAACCATTTTCATTTCAAGGACCCCCCGGTTTGACTTAGTCCCCTATTTAATATCTCTGGGACCCCAATGTATATTGTAAAATCAAAGTTAATTTAACTCTGAGTGTGGACCAAATGGACCCTAACGGGTCCATTTGGTTCCATTTGTACTCTCTGAGTTACAGACCCATAGGGGTCCATTTGGTTCCATTTGTACTCTCTGAGTTACAGACCCATAGGGGTCCATTTGGTTCCAAACTATCATTAGGTGGGGACCCCTTGGAACGCCCTCATCTACCCCTGGGGATCCCCGGACCCCACTTTGGGAACCACTGCTCTATAGTGGTGGGAAAAGTACTCAGAATGTTTTACTTAAGTAAAAGTGTCATTACTTCTGTAATACTAATCCTTAATTAAAAATGTACTTGAGTAAAATAAATGTACAAAAGTAGCCTATTGGTATCAAAATGTACTTAAAGTACATACAATGTACCTAAAGTAGAAAGTAGCCTACTTATTGTGCAGAATGTCCCATTTAACACATTTTCAAAATGTATACAAATCGTTTGAAAATAGTAAGATCTACAAGCTCGTGAGCTTGTAGATCAAATTGCCGAAATGTGTATAGGGCTGAAGTGATTAATGTAGGACATCTAGGAATCACAATCTACAAAGTAACTAGTAACTAGTTTTCAAGTGGAGTAAAAGTACAATATTTGCCTCTCACAACACATCGCAGCGCGAGGGGTTGTGAGCGTGTAGATCTGCTATCTCCGGTGTGAGATACCAGCATGCATAATTTGCAAGTATAAATCAGGCATTATCCTCTCTTAATTGTTTATCACAAAAGTGAAGTTCCAAGACTTTGGTGAAGGACTTAACTTGACTTCTTAAGAGGTCTTACTCTTAATAAGGACAGCTACCATACTTTACATTATTTTTATTCTTTTTTTAAATACTTTTTTATTTCATTTTAAGATGAAAGGGACAGGTACAGTTACAGGCATACGAAAAGAATGCACATAAAACTTAATTCAAATTATTTGCCAACTACAGTAAGTGGCTTGCCCCTTTGCCTAATTTTTTAAATCCTACCCCCAGACCCCAGCACCAACTTTACATTATGTGGTCACCAGAAAGGAAAATACCATAGGGTATCTTCAAATAGCCTTTACTTTAGCATGCACCTTTAATATTTGTTGTATTGGTTTATGACCCACTGTACTACAATACTCTATCTAGGTCCATGCAGGCTTTTGTGGCCCTAAGCAGAATTTAATTTGCCCCAGAGAGAGAGAGAGAGAGGCTTGTGTGATGTACAGTATGTGTGGTCGTTGCCATCACCAGCACTCAGCAGGTCCCCTCTAACTTGGTGTTTCTCATTAATGACCCGATTCAACTTTAATTTCAGCAAATGATAGAGGTGTAGAAAATTAACCATTTATTGCTTTAACAGCTTTCATGTAGGTCAACATTTCATATCAAGGTCCATTATGTATTCAGAATTTGTCCCACGGACCACCATTTAATGACATTTAGGCTCTCAGACCCTTAGAATAATGTTATCGTTGGTTAAGATTTTGTTCCACAATTCCATGCTGTATTGATGTGGTACCATAAGAGAGCTAACAGGCAAATCTTGATCAAAATGACAATTTATCTACATTATCTAAATGAGTAGACTTCTTGCAAATTAACTAATGCAGATGTTTAACAATAATTGAACTCTTGAGAGCGCAAATTTAAATCAAATGGTCCTGTAAGGTTTCATTTTACAGTCTCAAGAGTAAAAGATCTATAAGGGTCCATTTGGTTAACATCATTTAGCTGGGGACCACCTTGAACCCCTCAAGGACCACTGGTTGAAAACCACTGATGTGTACAGTATAGGTGGGTTGTTTTGATGCCTCTCTCCATGGTGCCATACATGCAGCATGTTGATGTAAGATAACCCGCATGCACTAATGTGAATAAAACATTTCATCACATATAACTTTCTCCCTTGGAGATTGTAGATTGGCTATTTTCAAATGGCCAAAATATATATAAGGCTCAGGGCTGAAGTAGTTAATTTATGTTTTATAATAATCAAGCAAGATCTACAAACTAACTAGTAGCTTAACTAAAAGTAGCAAAAGTACAATATTTTCCACTGAAATGTAGAAATAAAAGTATTTGAAAAATACTCCAATACAGTAAAACTACTGATGTATCTTTTCTTACAGGGCTCTGTGGATTAATTCACCTAATTCCTTTGTTGAAGTTGCTGTTGAAATGAATAGGAGATCCAAGCAGGCACATTTCCTTCTTTCCATTTATTGATCAGCCATCAGTTACAGGTTACCAGCATTCGTTCCATGGTTACAGCATATTGAGGCCTTCGTCCCAGGCAGAGCGCCTTGTCCCTCTGCTGTCCCTCACTCACTGTCCTAACTGATTCTCTGTACCATTTTATATATATCCCTAATCTGTGGGTGTCACTGTGTGTGTGTGTGTGTGTGTGTGTGTGTGTGTGTGTGTGTGTGTGTGTGTGTGTGTGTGTGTTGACCCTTAAGGCTCTACTGCCTCTTGTCAACAAGTCACCACAGGTGGTCTTATTTTCAAAGCATTCTTCAGTGTGGAAAAACTTCACAATGTCCACTATATAGCAGGATCTCACAGCTGTCGCAAACTGACTATCTTGCTATTCTAGTGACCTCTTTACTCAGGCTTCTAACTACATGTGAACTATAGGCTGAAGTATTATGTGTACAATTATGACATATGTTGAGAGATATGCTATCGAAATATACATCACTACCTCAAACTTGTACTAGTTACTTACACTTTACACCACTGATGCCTGTCATACTCAAACCGGGAAATAACAGAGTTCATTTCTTATATTACAGACGTCACTGAAACATAATATGACCGTCAGACGGCAGACTAATAGTCTTAATACAGAGTAATAAGGAAGAGTAATATGATCTGTGTGCGTGCGTGCATGCATGCGTGCGTGCGACTGCAGGTTATGAATCTGTCTCCACTGGGACCGTGTTGCTTTGAAGTGGGCTGCCGCCATGTGCAGTGTCTCATAATCAGCCTGTGGAACAGGTGTGAGCGGCTGACTCATGCTCTCAGTGTGTGCACTTTACATTCATGACTGTACAGCGTGATCACCACCTCAGAACAAATAAAACATGCATCAAAAGTAATGCACTGCACATCTTTAATCTCGTTCTAATACTTAATTTGAAACGTCGTCTGTCATGGTAAATGATCAAGTTAAACGTAAACTGTATTTGCCACATTAAGGGGAATCACAATCCTACGATGAGGCAAAGGACAAAATGAAAAACTCCATCCAAACCAAGGCTCTCTCGCACAGAAAGATACATGTACAGTAAGTGCAGCACGAAAGATGAATTGCCGCATATATATCTAGCCAGCAGTGACTTGTGGAAACAGAACTCTGACCTACTTTCTCAACATAGAGTGCAGCAGGTCTGCAGACAAACACCTTCCCTCGGATTTGGGTTCCGCATCGTGTCCGGGTCCGCTCGGCTCCTGCTGTGCTTGTGACACCCCGCCCCTTAACGACCATGGCTGTAGACTGTTACCATGGTGCTGTTGCTAGAGTAACAATCTAAAGCCACGGTCGCCATGGAGACAGCGGAAAGAAGGAGGGGCTGGCAGTTGGCATGGTAACTGGAAACGGCGAGCTGTCATTGGCTTGGGCATGGACATTGCACACTTACATAATGTAGGACTCCCCTATTGCAAGTCTACACAGGCTTCTACTCTAAGACACAGAGAGAGAGCATATGCAATGAGTTAACCATTCCCAGTCCACAACGTATGCATTCCAAGATGGTCTCCATGGCATTACTCTTCCTTAGAGCTGACATCACTACAGCATTAGCACTGTGCACACATGGGCTGTGTCTGGGGAGGGCAATGCCAGGCTTCAGTAGCCATGACTGTAGACTGTTACTGTACTGTGATACTGTATAAGCAGTAAGCAGTCTAAAGCCAAGGTGCTGATGCTCTGACTTAAGGGGAAGGGTAGGAGTGATGCCTCCCTCCTGCAGCCCTGCGAAGGCAAAGAGAAGTGGACAGCAATGTTATTCAAGTAATCCTTGTTGTTTACGTCCATCAGTTCCACCACCATCATGGAAATCGCTCAACATGACCCCGTCTTCAAAACATTAAAGATTATTATTATTGGCAGGCCCCAGTTATACCACAAGACAACTCTTTGTTAGTTGTCATTTTCTATGTTTAAATTGATAAGGGGGGATTTCAGATGTGCGTAGTTGTATTTCAGATGTGAGGTGCATTCAACCATGGGAAACTTTGTTCTGTCATGCATGACAACAAAACAAAATGTGTTTAGTCTGTGTTGGC
Organism: Protomyctophum parallelum; assembly: GCF_964188405.1. NCBI lineage: Eukaryota > Metazoa > Chordata > Actinopteri > Myctophiformes > Myctophidae > Protomyctophum > Protomyctophum parallelum. The sequence continues at coordinate 76,422,906 of NC_139697.1, read as the reverse complement.
CAATAAGTCAGAAAGTGAAATTCAAATGCATCCATCATCTTACATTTTTACCACCCTGGTGAAGCCAATTAAGTATTAAGTTGTCAAAATAAATTAAGGTTCCATCCATCCATCCATCTATTCATCTTATCTGAAGATCTATCTGGGTATAGATATCAAGGCATATATAGCATATCCAGTTTAAATAGCAGGATTATGTAGAATTCTGTATGATTATATTCAGACATATACCTACACCTTAAACAACTGTTTCGTGTGTGTGTGTGTGTGTGTGTGTGTGTGTGTGTGTGTGTGTGTGTGTGTGTGTGTGTGTGTGTGTGTGTGTGTGTGTGTGTGTGTGTGTGTGTGTGTGTGTGTGTGTGTGTGTGTGTGTGTGTGTGTGTGTGTGTGTGTGTGTGTGTGTGTGTGTGACTCACTGTGACTCACTGATCACGAGTAAAGATTGAAAGATTGAGCCTGCATGCTTTTGGCTATAGCGAAAGCATGCTTTGCCAACCATTCCAATTGGCCTCAGGCTCACAGTATATCCCAACAACACATTAATGTCTATAGTTCTCAGATAAAAGAGATATAAAGGTGGTGGGATATCTGTCCAGTAACCTCATTGCATGCCCTGGCATATAGTTGCTGTGAAACAAGAAGACGGGTGATGGATCAGCAGTTCTCTGGAGGAAAGCCCCTTATTGATGCGCCAAGGTTCTTAATTAACGGCCATGAATCCCTGCCTGCCTGCAGGGAAGATGTTGGTACTAATTAGGTAGATCGCCTGTTAGCGTCAGTCACTGACTCTTTGAATTCATAGACTCTGGTATGTGATGTCATTATCTCAGTAATGCACAAGAACAATGTACTGAGTATCAACTGTGAACAGTTGTAAACAATAAACAGACCTTTAGATACATTTGCCCAAGGGCATGTTCGTCCCTATAAAGTGCACTGCATGGTCCCATGCAGCGGCTCGTGACATCTATCTTACTGACTCACTGACCTAGTCTGGCGTTGGATGAGATTTATTACACACTTATATATTTACATGACCTGAGTTATACTTATAGGCCTAATGTTCCGGTTTGGTGAAAAGTAATTGACCTGAAAATTACAACTATAACTTATTTGTTTTGTATAGGATAATAGGACCCGTCTGCCTTTATAGTTTGGCCCATTTCAGAACCACCGGGTGAACAGCGACGGAGTTGTGACGCTGTCCGTGGTGCTGAACTGGATGTCTGTCCTGGTGAGTGAATAGCTAGCATGGATGGTTCAAAACTTTGCAGTGCTTTCGCCAATAACGAAACTCCCCATTAACTTTAAAAGCACTTTAAACCCACGTTTCACCGTGCTGTGGCGTAGCCTATAAAAACACATAGCAATTCATAGAGGGGGAGGCTGAAGCAATTACAATTTACACATCTTTGGCCGTATGGTGCAGTCAGTCCAAATCCTAAGTCACTCAGAGGGTTTATAGGCTGTAAAAGTTGTATTGCTATCGCAGGCAGCGGATGTGTGCTATAACCATAACGGGGCATCATTATAATATATAGGACGTGACGTATAGAGCCACCGGTATAGCAGTAAATTAATATACTCTTTTCTGCACAAAATATAGACGGGGCACAGCCGCACAGAGCACGAGACCTCTGCCAAAGGGGTTCTTCCGACGTCACAACGCGTGCGAACCTATCAGCTCTCGCTCCGTCGCTGCTCGGCTTATCAGAGCGCGTGGGTAGTGCCTCCGTCTAGTTTCCAAGAAGAAACCGCTTCTTCTCTCTGGCCTGTCATCACTGACGCCACACCAATGCTTAGTGATAACATACTCCCTCTCTCTCTCTCTCACACACACACACACACACACACACACACACACACACACACACACACACACAGTGTTAAATGTATATATAGTCTTAGTTTTTTTACTTGTGACTCACTAATAAACACTAATGTGATATCTGTATTGGGATAACCGCGGGATATAAGTGAGTCATTTGATGTGAATGAACAAGGAGTTTCATTGACAGGCAACACAACCCCCACCCACTCCTCCCCCGGCCGCGTTTTCCGTGCAAGCGCGGAAACTGCGCATTCACGCCCCCGCACATCACTTGTCAGTTGTCACCACGCAATTCACACTGCGGCTGTGTGTGTGTGTGTGTGTGTGTGTGTGTGTGTGTGTGTGTGTGTGTGTGTGTGTGTGTGTGTGTGTGTGTGTGTGTGTGTGTGTGTGTGTGTGTGTGTGTGTGTGTGTGTGTGTGTGTGTGTGTGTGTGTGTGTGTGTGTGCGTGCGTGCGTGCGTGTGCGTGTGCGCGCGGGAGAGAGAGAGAGGCTTATTAGGCTATATGGCGCGCGGTCTCTTTAAAGGGATAGATAGGTGACTGCGTGTCATCTGCAAAGTGCGCAAGAGTGACGCAGGGCTGACTTCACTGGCCGAAAACGTCACAGATTGAGGCTGAAAATTAGGCTAAATGAAATGCTGGGCGGAAACGCGGAAGGAGGGGGGGCAAACCGGAAGAAAGAAATATATATGTATACAGTGTCATGATGTCATCACCGTCACCGGAAACCTCCCTGTGCCACGCGCCGCCCCGAATGGAATACACCCACCCACCCACCACTTTACACACATGCACTGCATGCGGTCAGGGAGTGTGTGTGTGTGTGTGTGTGTGTGTGTGTGTGTGTGTGTGTGTGTGTGTGTGTGTGTGTGTGTGTGTGTGTGTGTGTGTGTCTGTGTGTCTGTGTGTGTGTGTGTGTGTGTGTGTGTGTGTGTGTGTGTGTGTGTGTGTGTGTGTGTGTGTGTGTGCGCGCGCGCCACTGACGCGTTTTAGAGAAAGTGTGCGTTTATTTCTGCACCTCTGGAGGCTCACACTAGTGGACTAGCAGCTCTGTCCGCATGACTGCCGAAATCATAGTAGTTATAGGCTACTATAGCCTATATAGTCTGTTCCCCCTGAGTGTCGAACAGCTCTGTGTCTATAGCCTAATAAACAATAATTGTTCATTTTACATATAAGGCCCGCAAAATACAGAACTATACCTTTGTACATTCAGTTAGAAATGGATAAATGAACACAGCACCTTCACTATACAAAGTGAAATAATAATAATAATAATAATAGCCTAATAAAAAAAACTGTCTGTCTAAAGCTGCGCTCCTCTTGGTTCTCAGTCT
>NC_139697.1:76271115-76419537 GCF_964188405.1 Protomyctophum parallelum | reverse complement strand
CTGCACCAAAGTGCAGCACCACTGACAATCAGAACCGCGTGCACTGCACGCACACACATACGCACACACATACGAGGAACAGGTAGGGACGCACGCACGCACGCACGCACGCACTGCAGCGCGCGCACGCACGCACGCACGCACGCACACACACACACGCACACACACACACAGAATGCTAAACGCACAGGCACGTACACACACACACACACACACACACACACACGCTACAGGAGACACACACCCACCACTTCCGGTAGCCTCCTCCCGCTCCCATCTCCCTCCCTCTCTCTTTCTCTCTCTCTCTCTCTCTTACTCCTCTCTCTCTCTCAGTCTCTCTCTCTCTCACACTTTCTCTCTCTCTCTCTCACACACTTTCTCTCTCTCTCTCTCTCTCTCCTCTCTCTCTCTCTCTCTCTCTCTCTCTCACACACACACACCCACAAACACACACATGACCTCCACTGCAGACACGAAAGGTTCTACAATTTGTGACTCCAGACTCCGGTGCTTCATCACACTGAAATCTTCCCGCACTTGAAGTGAATGAACTAAGTGTCACAAGATACATTAGGCAAGTGTATTATAACGTCACTACTAACCACATGAAAATAACACGTCATAGGTTCAGCAGATGTATGTGTGTGTGTGTGTGTGTGTGTGGTGTGTGTTGTGTGTGTGTGGTGCGTGCGTGCGTATGTATTTATGTGCGTGCGTATGTGTGTGTGTGTAGTGGTAGTCGCGTGTGTGTTGTGTGTGTGTGTGTGTGTGTGTGTGTGTGTGTGTGTGTGTGTGTGTGTGTGTTTGTGTGTGTGTGTGTGTGTGTGTGTGTGTGTGTGTGTGCGTGCGTGCGTGGCGTGCGAGTGCGTGCGTGCGTGCGTGTGGTGTGTGTGTGTGTGTGTGTGTGTGTGTGTGTGTGTGTTGTGAGAGAGAGAGAGAGAGAGAGAGAGAGAGAGAGAGAGACACACACACACACACACACACACACACACACAGACTAGAACTGATCACTGGCTGTTCTTTGATGAATTATTCAATAGCATGGTGGAGGAATATGTATATATTATTTATATATGTAAAAATGTGAACTGAGTGGTTGCATCTCCCCTCTCCCCCTACCCCCCCCCCCCCTCTCTCTCTCTCATTAGCAGGCAACAGTGCAGCACTATCTCTCTCTGTTTCTGGCACAACAGCGCCACTTTTTGCCCCTACTGGTACTCATAGTCACACATACATAAACATACAGTCACATAGGTTAACACGGACATTGCTGTTCCTTGGAGTGGTTGCACCACTCAAAAAATGATTATGCAAGGGCCAGTCATGAGATTCCAGGTAGGCTACTGGCCCTTTAACTCACTGTTGCTAGGGAAATGAAGCTGTTTACTCTATAGCCACAAACCCTCCACGTGCTACACGCTGAACAGCCCCCCCCATGGGGGATGGACTATTGAGAGAGAAGAGAGCAGACAGAGCATAGATCCTGACATCTACTGGTTCATTTATGGAACTGCAAAATGAACATTAGTGGCCTAATGCTTTATCTCACTGGGCCTATAGGCAAGAAAGATGCTCAATCCAAATTATTAGCCAGGTAACTTAACTTAAAGGGAGACTTTGATGATTTTAAACCTAAATCAATTTTTTTCTGAAAAGTACATATGTATATGGTATAGTGTGGGGAAGTAATTTCCTTTTTTCTGTAAATGTCTCCGTGAAATGTAGAACTGTATGTCTGTGGCTATGACATCAAATGTGTACACCTGACAATAAGACTTCACGTATGTCTTACAATAATTGTTGAAATATTTGACTTTAATTTTAGAACAACTGACATCATGATTTGATTGCTTTCCCCACACATTTGATCTCCTCACATCCGAGAAATTTGTTTTTTGACTGTGGGGGCAGTAACTGCCTGTCATAATCTCATCCCCCCCCCTATCTAATTATTGGTCAGTATTAGGATGTTGATATTCATTCTGTATTCATCTTATAGGGCCCCAAATCACACCTTAGAAAGCATGAGTGTCTATTTCAAACACAAAGTGTTTTTTTTACTGTGGGCCCTGTGCACTGCTGCGCAATGTCTGTGACTGTGACACAGACGCGGTCAATAATATATAGCATAAATAATAGGCAAAATATAACACTTTCCCTCTATCTGTGACTGTGATCAGCTCCTCACACACATAACTCCTCTCTCGTGCATGCACGCCTGCTCAATCTTAACAGATAACCATAAACGTTATTTTGTATTTTGTTTAAACTTCCTTTTTATACTGTTTCGTGCAAACAGTTAAAATAGCATATCTGCAAACTCACGCTATTTTGGCTATTATGTGTTGTGAGCTTGCAGATTGGCTATTTTAATACTTTTTTAAAGCTTTGTGCCTCATGCACGCATCAGGCATCATGACCTGGCTGACCTGGCTGACCTGTACCCTGGTGGTAGTTTTGCTTCCCTTGCGTTAGTACTATTTTGATCCAACTCTTCTGCCGTACGTGTTATGTTCAGTGTTGCCATGTCTGCTTATAAGCGACTTTGTTTTTCTCCAAAATATATAGTAGTTGCGGTTTTTATGGGCTTTTTCTTTTGTTTCTACATCACTAGCAATAGCAAAAGACGAATTATTCAATTAGAATAAACAAGTTTCAATTAAGCTTGCAAGGCATCAGTGTGAGCTTAGATTGGCCAGCACAGGCAGTGGTATATTCAATTATGATGATAGCCTATAGTGTAAAACTAATATAATACAAAGTAACTACATCTCAACTCATAACAAAAATAAAGTGGCACTTTTGTGTCAATACAGTTTGTACTACAATATAATGTGTCACAGCTGCCATCTAGTGGATGAAGTTGATTGCACATTATAGACCACTCACGCAGTCGCAGGGACTATGTAAGGAATAACCTTGCGGAAACCCCACGCAAGGCAAAACGGACTCTGCCCCCATCTGAAAATATGTTTAAAAAATATTCCACATTTTCAAGATTAACAAAAAAAAAATAAGCAGATCTACAAACTCACAAAAGCTTACCCAGTCGCTTCTTTCGGGCTTGTTTTCTCTTGTTGCTTATTTCTCTCGCGGCATCTGGCAACACGGGTTGTGTTTGTTTTGTTGTCGAGAGCGGAAGATGGCGGATGATCTAGACAGAGTACGAATCTCAGCTGCGGAACTCCGTGCTGAAGCATCGAATCTATTCAATACTGGTGACTGTCACAAAGGTGAGATTATAAGTGATCGATGGGTGGCCATATAAGACCTTGCATTGTCCACTAATTTGAGTCGAACAACCAGTGAGTTAATTTACTGAAAGTAATCTACTAAATTGAAGTTTGTGCCCAGCTAGTTAGCCAGCTAGCTATAATTGCTAACTGAATGTTATTCTCTGGTGGCGCGTCGTTTGTTTTCAACCCAAAACAACAACCCTCACTTTCTATGCGATAGTAATTGATTGATGACAGTTTGGAGGGGGGAAAGGCCACAGGGAAGTACAGTTCATAGTGGAGGGCCAAAAGCCCCAAAAGTTGACTATACCCCTCCCCGAGGTATAACAAATCGGGACATAGTTTTTTCATATCTTTAGGATGTCCCCTTCATGAAATGGATTGTCCCGAGATTTACTTTCACTGCAAAAGGTTTGAAATTGATCCATGAAGTTACTCAGCACATAGGCAATAAATCTATCTGAAAGAGATAGTTCCAAGAAAATTCTCTGACATTTTTTACCTGCTGTTTGTTTTTACATCATACTTGCACAAATTGTCTACAGGTAGTGTGCCTACATCCCAGAACAATCAGAATGCCAATATTTTGTTCTATTGTGAATCAGCAGCATTTTATATAAGGCCTTAAATAGGCGGAAATAGCTAAAAGTTAACTTTTCTGAGCAATATTCACTTGGAATTTTGGTCCTACTATTTATCAACAAAATGTGACATTGTTTTTTCATATCTTTAAGATGTCCTCTTCATGAAATGGATGGTCAGACGTTTAACGTTTACTGCAAAAGTCATTAAATCTATACATGAAGTGATCCCCACTGCAAAAAACACCTACCCTGAAAGTGGGTCAATTCCAATGACACAAGCCAAGTTATTGTGAAACATAATAGTTGAATTGAAATGGCACAAGGGACCCCCACAAAAAGACCACCCCAAAATGGTGCCCTTTTATGGGGTTTGGGCACCTTCCCCCTCAGTGCTCTCTGCCCCTAAAGCAACCAGGATGCCAATATTTGGTTATATTGGTGAATAAGCAACCTTTTATATACTGCCACCCTTAGATCTATATGGAGTTGACCTGTTCTGACATTCTATATGTTGATCTGACCTCATCAGTACATAATTCATTATGTTGATCTTACCCCCCATGCCAAAGCGCCAGCGCTCACCCAGCAGTCACCCAGGTGGATGTGTGCATGCCACCTCGCCCTTTATGACGCGGTCGCTTCTTACCCTCAGGCGTGGAAATAGCTAGTCTCATGTAATACTGCTCCTACTCTTCTATCAGGGGTACCTCAAAAGTCATGAAATGTATCCATGAGATTTGCAAATACAAATGCAGAAAAGTCAAGTTAATACTGCTCCATTGTCCACCTACTTTTTGGATTTACATATTTGCACATATTGTCTACAGTCTACAGGTAAGACCCCAAGATATGTAAAAATAGGCTCCAAGGCCCCTTTTACAGTTTTCTTTTCAAGACTTCTAAATGTTCTAATCCTGATCTATTACTGTAAAATGCCTATACAAACTTAATAACAGGAAATATCTTTTGATATTTAGTTTACCCACTTCATGTAGAATCTAAGGATGTTTCTCAGGTAGACATATGCCTCAAAACAGCTGGAATGACAAAATATTGTTCTATAACTCTTCTATGGTAGTACTCATCAATCGGCAGATTATTCTCAATGTCATCTTGAGCATTGTATAGGGAACTGACTGACTGGGGCCAAATTGGTTTCCATAAACTGCTGATTGATGATTATTCATTAAGAATGGCACAAAGCTGTGAATTCTACAGCATTAAACCATACTGCATTTAGGCTATATGGACCTATAGCTATAGAATACAATATCAATAATGTATCATTCTGATGCTTTGAGGTGTAGAGATATTAGGCCTACCTGAGAATAATAGATTCTATCACTGAGGATACGTCCCAGGTGCATCCATGCGATGTATTTTTTGTTATAGTTTTCTATTTACAGTGACTCAGCCATAGGAATAGTAGACTATGTGACAACCAGGTATAGTCTGTTGACCACCGGAGAGACGGGTGACAGCTGGAATGTAGACGGCACGCGGGTGAGCAGTATGGGTTAGCGCCCCAGCCTGTGTGTCTCCTCCGTGAGGAGGAAGCCCAACAACCCTCTGTGAGGCCTTTAGGAGGGCCATGCAAGCAGCAAGCGGAGCCGCAGCACCATTTCCCTGCGGAACCATTGCCCACCACTCCTGAATGAACTGTCTGGTGCTGGGACTCTGGTGCAACGCACAGGTCCTCGCTCTACTCCTGGTGAGAACAGGAGTGGACCTGGTGAGACGTAGGAGGGGCCCGGACAGGAGACAACCCACAGAGCCTAGTCCTTCCATGCACCAGCCCAGCCCTGGCAGAGTAGTTCTGGAGTAGTTCCAACGGATTGAGGGTAGCTACTGGGACGTAAGTCGGGACTTGATCACCCCGGCTGGGTCGCCTGAGTGAGTGTATGATGTTGGAAGACCCGAAACCCCGTTGACCTCAGGATACATCACTGAGGATACGTCCCAGGTGCATCCATGCAATGTATTTTTATGAATATGAAGTGGCTGGGTACAAAGTAAAAACCTATTGTCTCCACCAGGCCGAAAGGCATGGCAGAGACTATGTTTTGCACCCTGTCTGTCCGTCCGCTACGATTGACTTCCAGCCCACAATAACCTGTAATTGGTCTGGTGGAGACCTGTACTCTGAGTGTAACGCCTATGATTCTAACCCAGAGAGCCTATGAATCCCTGCTGATTCACAATTCTAGCCTATTTTAACATAATGTTCTGGTTGCTTTGGGGTGTAGAGTAGACGCTACTGTCTACAGACACCTGTAGACACTGGGGACACTGTATGCACTTTTTTTTTGTGCAGAAAGTTAATTGAAGAATTGCATGACTTTTGCAGTCAAATTAAATAGATTGATGGTTGACACTGTATAGTTAGATGCTTTTGGCTATTTCTGCCTCTAATAAGGCCTTATATTAAAGCCCACTGATTCACTATAGAACCAAATATTGGCATTTAGGTTGCTTTAGGATGTACCTGACTAGACCATTTGTGCAAGCATGACATAAAAACAACCATGCAGCAGGTAGACAATGACAGAGGACTTTCTTGGATCTCCCTCTTTCAGCATAGGCGTTTTTTCATTATGTGGTGAGTCACTACATGGATTAATTTCATGACTTTTGCAGTAAAAGTAAAACTTGGGACAACCCATTTACTGAAGGGGACATTCTAAAGATATGAAAAAACTATGTCCCATTTAGTTCTACCCCTGATAAAGAGTAGGACAAGTGAATGTTGCTCAGAAAAGTTAACTTTTTGCTATTTCCGCCTATTTAATACCTTATATAAAAGGCTGCTGATTCACAATGGAACCAAATATTGGCATTCTGATTGCTGTGGGTTGTAGGGACACTACCTGTAGACAATCTGTGCAAGTATGATGCAAAAACAAGCAACAGGTAGAAAATGGCAAAGGATTTTCTTGGAACTCCATCTTTCAGAGTAGGCGTTTTTTGCCTATGTGGTGAGTAACTTCATGGATCAATTTCATGACCTTTGCAGTAAAAGTAAATCTCGGGACAATTCATTTCATGAAGGGAACATCCTAAAGATATGAAAAAACTATGTCCAGTTTTGTTATACCTCGGGGAGGGGTACCTCGAAAACTAAGCCTCTTTTTGAGGGTTTGGCCCTCCACTATCAATACAAAGTCTGCTACGAGGAATTAAACCCAAGAAAGCACTAATGGGGTCCTTAATATGACTTTCTTATGTTACGTACCGTTATTACACTTGAGCGCAATCACTTAGTACTAAAAACGCAATTGCCTCACAATAATGGTCAGAAGTTTGATTATGCGTTGAGCAACTTTGTGTTTTCTGATGAATTGAAAATGGTGGACCCTGTAAACAAGTGTAATGCTTTATCATGTAACAGTTTTTGTATTGAGTTGTGCTTTCGTTTGAAATGTACCCATTCGGCATACTGTTAATAAATACTTCAATCAATCAAAATTCAGATACTTAACTCAACTGCTGTCTTTTCGCTGGAGAACCTACGATCCGCGTTTTTTCTGTATGTAAAATTGTCATAAGTTCACTTCATGGTCACCAAGGGCCGTTTTACTGAGCCTGAAAATCCTGTTATGTTAATTAATAACAATTATAATTGTTATTGCCCTCATACAAAGTTTATTCGACTATGCATGGACCTCGTCATGGTAACATAGCACCTCAAAGGCCCTTAAAACAAGGCTCTCCAGACTTCCCATAAGAAACTGTTCAGGCTACTACTTGCCTTACTCCCAGAGCCCATTTTGATAGGCTGGAATGGTTGACGACAGAGTACAGCAATTGCAATGGGCCAGGGGCCTGTTTCACGAAACTTGGATTAACTAATCCAGGATTTAGGCCAAAACCAGGCTTTTTCAATCCTGGTCTTTACAGCCTGGTTTACTCCGTTCCACTAAAGCCAAGCGAGGCTCAGAATTGGCGGATTTGGCGAGCCGGGATCAGCAAGCCTGGCTGAATAGACAGCCTGGCTTTTTGTCTCTAGACCCATTCTGTGGAACACCGATTTACTGATCCTTCTACTTCATGGGGTATTTATGGCAGTTTGCATCCTTATATAATAATATAATAGTTGCATTACTGCCCCCTTCTGTATATCTCAGTATCTATTCAAGACTTACTGATACAAGGACTTAAGCTTCTAAAATAAATACTGCTGCTGTAATTAAAGAGAGAACATACTCTCAATAGTGGATAGACTGAATGATTAACTACCCCAAAAATATAGTTTACATTTTACCACTACTATTAACTTAAAACAGAATTCTTAATATTGTAAGCGTAATGATATTGTCGCATTGTGCCATAACTCCCTCCTCTGAGGGAGCTACCTTTGTGGAAGGGGGTTGTCCAGACAGGGGCCAGACTGGTGAACTGTGGGTCATGGGTTCAATAGTGGGTGAAACGTTACAATGGTAATATGTTGTAAAACAATGAGTAATGGTAATATTTAGTGGTTTTCACTTTTCCAAAGAAATAAATATAATATAATATAATAATTCTTCTTAACCGTGCACTTGCACGACAGCAAACCTATTCTGGGGAACATTCACCAAAAGCAGCTGATCTACAAGCTCACAAGCTGTCATGATGTTGTGCAGTCTATATATTTTGGTTATTTGATTTTATATAGTGCTTAAATTAGTCCTTTAATGCAGACGATACATATAAGGCAACATAAACCCATAATTGAATAAATCTGGAAAACATCATTGGTTTGTGATCAGTTTGACTGCTTAATGAACAGTAAAGACATCAGGATTAGGTTAAACCTGGCTGTTAGCATTAGTTTCCATGGTAACTAATGTAGCATCACTTTCATGAAACCGAATCAAGCCTCAACATATCCAGGTTAACTGGTTAAATTAATCTGGCAAGATTAACCCATTCTGACCGGGCACCCATTTTGGTGTCAGCATCAAAATAGCAGATCTACAAGCTCATATCGCGCCACCGAGTGGCGCGATACGAGCTTGTAGGTCTGCTATTTTTGAAAAATCGACATTTTTAGAATCTGATCTCAGGTCAGAATGGGTTCATCAGACCAGTGTGTGTCCGGCGGAAACCTCGTATGAATCTGATCTCAGGTCAGAATGGGTTAACCAGCTTTCATGAAACCGGTTAATCGCTGATCCAGGATATATTAAGCCAGGATATGTGTTAAATCCCGGCTTAATCTCTAATCCAAGTTTCGTGAAACAGGCCCCTGGTCTACAAGATTCACTACACCACAAGATGAAGATACCCATGTACCTGTCAAAATACTTCCTTAATGGCAACAAAGTCCACACTCACAACACGAGAGGGAGTTCAACAAACCACATGCAACCCAGATTAGGCTCAAACAAAGGATTAAATTAATTTCGCTCAATTGATAGATTAATTATTTTATTATATTATTGATATGTATTTAGTTCAATTACCTGTTGCACCTCTAATTGTTTCTGTGTCTGCTTCTCCACAGCAGAGGAACAAGACGACCGCTGCCAACGGCAGCAGCAAAGGCGAGAGGTGAAGCGACCTGCTTTGCAGCTGTACAATCCGATGGCTGCACATGGACACAGCGACGAGGGAGAGAACGCTAAACTGGGTCACCACAGGGACCCAGTTCCCGCGACCTCCGACCCAGACCAGCAGGTCAGACCATCACAAGGCAAGAACAAGACCGTCTCAGAGAAAACGATGGGGAGACGCAACTGTACAGATGGGGGAGGCGGCAGACCGAGAGGTGACGGTAGTAATTGTCACAGCGTATTAAACGTCCCGACTGGCAACAGCCACAAGCCACCAGCCAAAGCAGAGGGATGCCAAGGTCAGGACTGCAGTGAAAATGACAGCCAGGAGCCAGCCAGGCCGCTCAGTGCAGCCCGCAAAGCCCGTAAACCAGATAGAGTGTTCTATCAACCTGGGAGTCGAAGGACTGGTCAGGGGAAGGAGTCTGTAGCCTCAAGAGAGGAGGACAAGCCTACACCCAGGAGGGAAGAGTCTACGGCAGAACCAGAATGCCAGAGAGAGGCGGGGGCAAAAGAAGGAAATAAAAATCCAGCCATGTTGAGAGAAGGACAGAAGGACAGAGGGGATGAAGGGAGGCCCGAGAAAGCGAAGGGGGCCGGGGCCAGGGCTGGGGAGGGGAGTCACAAGCAGCGCAGGAGAGAGTCAGAGAAAGCTCCTGCTGCAGTGGATAACCTGTCCAGCGAAATGGAACAGCTCCACATGACGGAAGAGGAGGCAAAGACAGGAGTTGGAGGTCAGGAGGGAGAAGAGGGTAGGAGGCGCAAAGCCACCACTGAGGGACGGAGAAGCCAAGGAGGTGGAGGTGAGGGAGCGAAAGATGGAGGAGATAAGACAGAGAGGAAGAGGGAAAGGGGAAACCGCAGGAGAAGAGGAGGAGGAGGAGGAGAGAAAGAAAAGGAAGGAAATCAGGAGTCAAGGAGGGGAAGAGCTGAAGGAGGAGGAGGGGGGAAGAAGTGTGACAAGGGCGGTGCTGAGATGGAGAGAAACAGGAGAACATCAGAGGCAGACAGAGGAAAGGAGCCCAACAAAGCAGGAGAGACACAACAAGGCAAGGGCAGGGACAAGCAGCGAGAGAGACTGAGATGTGACAGCAGCAGCAACAACAACAACCACCAGCCCCGAGACGTGGACAGGAACAGGCGGGAGACGTTGGCGGAGAGAAGTGAGAGGAACAAAACCGATACCAACGTTCCGACCATTTCGACGAAACGATACTCCAAGTCGGACATAAGACGCTCGCGGAACCGCACCTACAGCAGCAGTTCAGCGAGCAGTGTGACCAGCCTGGATGGGCCCGGAACAGGCAAAGGGATCAACAACGAGGGGCCCCAGCCGCGGTGTGTGGGACCTGGGCGCAAGGAGAAAGCAGATCGGAGGATCGACGGAGGTGTCCGAAAAGGAGGGGGCCAGCCACGCAGCTGGAGGACAAACGGAGAGTCGTCCACCGAGTCCCCTGAAGGCAGCGAGCTGAGCGACATGGCGGAAGAGAGAAGACGCAGGAGGAGGGAAGACGAGGAGGAAGACTGTGTGATGGAGCGACGGCAGGAGGATAAGGGCCGACCACGGGGGAGCAGAGGGGGAGGGCGAGGAATCCTCCGGGTGTCGCTGGAAAAGCTACCGAGCGCATCTCCTGTCACTGCCACTGCCAGCCCACAACGCAGGCCTGCCCCGGGCCCCCGCGGTAGAGGTAGGGGCATCCTGGTACTCCCTGCCCACACGGACCTCTCCAACCCGCCGGAGCCCGGGCCCAGGCTGCTGTTCGGGGGAATAAGAGGAGGAGGGGCAGCGGCAGGCAGAGGAAGGGGAGGGAGAGGAGGGGGAGTGAGGCGCCTCTGGGACCCCAACAACCCTGACCAGAAACCCGCACTGACCCGCAGCCAGCCCTCCCAGCATGCATCGCTCCAGCAGAAGCCCATGTACTTGCAGACCTCAGGGGGTGGGTACGGACAGCTCCACTTCCTGGACACAGACGACGAGGTGGCGGGCAGCCCCCCCTTCCACCCCAGCCAGCAGGCTGCCGCCATGGCCTACTACAAGTTCCAGAACTCTGACAACCCTTATTGCTACCCCGGCGTCCCCGGCGGCAACCCGCATAACCCCAACGCTTCTGCCGGCCAGCGCTATCCATACCCATACCAGATGGGTCCCTACCAAATGGGCCAGTCCAACGGTATATACCCGGCTGCTGGAGTGGGCCAGTATGGTTACCGGGGAGCTGGATACCCCCAGGCCGGAGTGGACGGGGGCTTGACCCCCGAAGAGGCGGAGCGGCAGGCCAGGGGCGAGCTGGGGAGGCTTCTTAGGGCTGCTGACACACAGGAGCTCCAGCTCAGCAACCTGCTGTCCAGGGACAGACTGAGTGCAGAGGGACTGGACCGCATGGCCCAGCTTAGGTAAGGAATTATGGGAAACGGGGAAAGGTTGTTGGAACAACACTCTGGCTGTGAGAGAGAGAGCTATCCATCTATCTAATACACGACTGACGTCACTATTCTAAGTCTGTAATTGCAATGCCACTTTAACAAACCAGTATTATGCTTGTGTCCTTGTTGTTTCAGGGCGGAGCTGTTGACGCTGTACGAGCAGGTGATCCTGACTGACATCGAGTTCTCTGACTCTCAGAATCTGGACCAGGCCCTTTGGAAGAACGTCTTCTATCAGGTCATCGAACGCTTCCGCCAGCTGCTCAAAGACCCGGCCGCTGACAACACCCCTCGTATCAGGAACATGCTGCTCACCCTGCTGGATGAGGTCAAGTAGTGCATTTACTCAAGTACTGTGTATTTGCTCTTATGTTTTCTCTGTGCTACTGTGATAATGGATTTAAATGGTATTACGGTGGGCAAAATAAGCTTTGTATTTTTATCTTTACTGGAGTATTTCCAGTTTTCAGCACTTTTACTTCTACTCATTTACTTCTAATCTCAGAGACAGATATTGTACTTTTACTCCACTACAATTATTAGAAAAATGTATTTACTAGTTACGTGGCTAAAGGAACTCAAATAACCCGGGTGGACCCAATTCAGGGTGAAGAAACTGCAAGTAATATTCCCCCCTGCAAATATTACCCGGCTATTTATTGGATTGTCTATTCTGTAATACACTATCTCATCCACGGCTCTGGTTCCAGTGATCCAGCTGTCGCAGCTGAGCTGTGTGAGTGTGACACATTGTATTGTATTGTTCCACTTTTGCTTTGGCAATGTATGTTTTGTATGTTTTCCCATGCAAAAAAGCCCTTTTAATTGAATTGAATTGATACACCGCACGTCATAAGTGATCGCGGAATGTGCCGTCGCTTTGAAATGACAGCGTAGTACATTCCGATAGAGGCAAATCCACTCCAGTCCTCGCATCGAATCCTCTCCTCCGCGCTGGGGGTGGGGCTAAGGTGCGAGTGCCGAGTGGAGGACGCGAGGAGAGTGAGCGAGTGTGAAAGTCAGTGGTGCACCATGATATCAAACAATTAAAAACGACATGTCATTTGCTATTTCCTTGACCACATCATGAACACTTGCGTCCGTATTCGGGGCCAAAGATTCGTTTAAAATAGCCGATCTGCAAGCCCACAGCACTTTGTGTGTTACTCGTTGTGAGTTTGTAGATCAGCTACCTTTGTCAAAGAGATTTGTTGTAAAATTTTAATTGTCTTCTCTTTTTTCCACAGGGAGCGAAATTCTTTGATTCGTTGCTTCAGAAGCTGCAAACTGTGTTCCAGTTTAAGCTAGAGGCCTACATGGATGGCGTGGCTATCAGGGCTCGCCCATTACGCAAAACGGTACAACACTGTGTGTGTGTGTGTGGGTAGGATTATATATCGATATTATATTGATATTGTGATATGAGACTAGATATCGTCTGGGATTTTGGATATCGTAATGTCATATAAATTGACTGGGTTTTAATTTTATTTCTGAAAATTATTGATGCGTTTTTCTTTTCTTTCTTCTTTTTTAAATAATACAAAAAGAAGACAAAGTGTGGAGAAAAAAAAAAGTTTATTCCATAAAAGCCAACCTGTCACGGTCTCCATCAGGGCAAGAACTTCCGTTTTTGAGTGCTCAGGTCTCTCTTTCTTCTTTTTTTAAGTCTACATATTCTCATTGATCCTAGAAGCACCATATACGTATAATCTCCTGTGAGCACCCAGTTGACCTCTGTCAACTAATTGCTTGAGGAAATGTGCGAAGCATCCCGCCAGATGTTCATCTTTTAAAGCTCAAAGGACTTGGTCTAGTCTAGTTGTTTAGTGTCTGTGTCTGTGTCTATGTGTGTGTCTCTCTCTCTCTCTAAGGTGAAGTATGCTTTAATCAGTGCTCAGCGGTGTATGATTTGTCAGGGAGACATAGCCCGCTACCGCGAACAAGCCAGTGAGTCTGCTAACTACGGCAAGGCCCGCAGGTATGCTGTGATCCACGCTATGTTGTTGGTGATGGGTGTGAAACACATTGGATGATAAAACTGTGCATAGTGCATACTTTATATCCAAGGGCAGCTACTGTACAACACTTGAAGATTTCTAAGCACGTACAGTACTCAACCTTGCTTTGATAGAGTCAGTTGTTACTTAAAGACAGATTTTCTTTGCCCCGTATTTTTAAACGTTTTCATAATTTCCCTGTTCCCATGTTTACCTGCAGAAACACACAGACCTGCAGACACTAACTCATGTCTAAACCAGCGGCTTCAAATGCTGTCAGGGACATCATCACGTTTAATCAGAATATTGATTGGTACTGTGCTGAGATACTATTGAAGTAGGTGAGATACTAACCGACCAGTAGGTGTTTTGTCGTTATTCTGAGGGTTGACCGTGACAGAGGCGTGGCTTTCTGGCCTTTCAAACTTTGCAACATGCGGCACGACAACTCGCTCGCTTCAGCTTGCTCGATGGTGCCTCTCGTGGCTCAAGTTTGCTTGAGACGCGGTCAAAACAATAGCCATCATCAACCCACAGATTAACGACAAAACGCCTACTGAGCTCATCGGTAGGTCAGTATGTCACCTACTTAGACCAATCAATAGTCTGATTAAACATGATAACGTCCCATTCAGTGTATTGACAGCATCCAAATGGGGTTGTCTAAACTTGGTTCACTTACCCATCTGTAAAATTTTGCCTAAACACCACAATTGTACCCATATACTGTACCTGAACTTAGGCCAGGTATTATCACACCGCAGGGAGACACTACCTTCCATTTTATTCCCCCTATTTTATTTATTGTCCCTATTATATTATTCCCCATGCGTCTTGTTTTATTCTTTTATTACAATTGTCTACTTTCATATTTATGTAGCCTGTAGGATTTTTAACCCATTAAAACCGGGAAAGCATCTGTGGCATTTTAGATCTTTGCGTTGGCTATTCAAAAATAGCAGATATAGCTTGTACATCTTCTATTTTTTAACTTTAATTCTTGAAAGAACTACTGGTTTAGAAGGCATTTGTAGAATCGGCATTCAGTGATTTGAATATGACCCATTATGGAGCAACGGAGATGAAGGTTTGGTAACTTGAATCTCCCAAGTTCGACATTTTGAATAAAACTATCAGTTGTTGTAAATTGAGATTGTGTGTCAACACAATCGCATCTCACACCCAAGGTTGGAAACGACTTTTAATAGACAATCCCCTGTAGAGTTTACTGATGACGGCAGTGTCTTTGACTCCTTATTCAAAGCTGGTACCTGAAAGCCCAGCAGATTGCTCCTAAAAATGGACGACCCTACAACCAGCTGGCGCTGTTGGCAGTCTACACGGTATGTCATTAAAAAAAACGTCTGATGCAGCTGATGGGAATTATATTGTTGGATTCATTCCGAAATAATGAATATAGAATATGCTAATAAGCTCTTTCCATTTCTCTTTCTCGTCCCTTATCAGAAGAGGAAGTTGGATGCTGTGTATTATTACATGCGCAGCTTGGCAGCCTCCAACCCCATCCTCACAGCAAGGGAGAGTCTGATGAGTCTGTTTGAGGAGGCAAAGCGCAAGGTCAGTCATTTAAACCTTCATGTCCTCACAAGTATCTGGACCGTCGGAGACAAACGGTAACGATGTGGTCCTGCGATTGGCCCCCGTCGGCTTCAAATAACACAGCCTGTTGGTGGTAGGCAACGGAGATTAGGCTGATGATGGCACACCAATCAGGTGCTATTTACATGAGGATGGTGTTCATAGAAAACGGCAAATTAAAGTACCGTTTGCTGTGGTTGTTTAGACGAGAACCGTGTTCTCATGAGGTGAAAACGCAACAAAGTGAAACCACCTTCCAGAGTGGAAATATTTGAGAACGCCGTTTTATCCCTTCTCCGTGTAAACAGGCAAAACGGTGAATCCGCAAAACTTATGACATCATGGCTCACGTTGGCTCACAGCGCATGTTTATTACATTGATGCAGAGCCATATAATTATGATATAATGGAGTTCCTGAACAAGCCTCCCTCCTCGCCTACAAAGTGCTGCTCATCAGCGATGGTGAATGTAAAACCATGATGTAAATAAAAAGCCTTGTGATAGGCGGCAGCAGCAGCGTTTATGTAGCCTAATTAATGTATTATAAAATATATACCATCCCGTGGCGCTTTTGCCTGTCAGTGTCAGCCCAGAGCAGTGTTGCGCCGCTTGCGCGGCACTGTTTTTTGGCAAATCTAAGCTAGCAAATTTAAGACCATCTTTTCAAAATAAGAGTATCCTCTAGAGTATTGAAAAAAAAGTTTAATTTGCAAATTAAAACTACAAATTAAGCATTTAAATGATGCTATAAGACACACATTATGTTTCTGTGTTATTTAATTACTTTTTTTTACACAGAAACATAATGTGTGTCTTTACAATAGCTGTAATGTAATAATAATACTAATAATGTAATGTAATCATTATTTAATTAACGACACTTTTATTCTGAAAGCAACCGGATGTCTTAAATTTGCTAGCTCTCAAACAGGAAGTTCTAGATTTGCCAAAAAGACGGAGCCGTGTTGCGCAGGCTTGCGTGAAGGGGTTCTTCTTGTATGTGGGTGACCTGTCTATTTGGCAGCCAATTATCGCCACCTAGCGACATTATAGCATAATGGCACATAGCATAACGTGTGCGTTCTCGTGTAAAGGTTAAGAAAAAATGAGAACGCAACGGGACTTTGCCATTTTCTATGAACACCATCCTCGTGTAAATAGCACCTCAATCAGCCCATTAATACTGATGTGGCCAGTTGGTCTACCAGGAAATATATACTGTGTTTGTGTGTGTGTATGTGTGTATATATATACTGTGTGTGTGTGTGTGTATATATATATAATGTATATATCTATATATATAATGTATATATCTATATATCTATATATATAAAACACCCACATTCACACGAAAAAAGAAGAACTTTCATTTATTTTGACATCCCCCATTCTCAACAATGATTTACAAGTGTTATTTTGACCTTTTTCTTTCTCCCCTGCAGGCAGACCAGCAGGAGAGGAAGAGGAGACAGGAGTCAGAGGGTGGCTCCAGGGGACCAGCGGTGCGAGGAAGAGGACGAGGGGAGGACGGCGCCCGCGTGGAGACCTGGATCCGTCCGAGCGGTCCCACAGCAAACCCATCCTCGCACAGAGCAGGCAGTGAGTCCAGCAGGGACTCTGAACAGGACGGGGAGCTGGGCAGCCTCAGTGCCAGTGATGTGAGAATCAGACTTACTTTCTTTTTGTCATAGACCCGATTTGTTCCGAGATCTGGTTATATCTATTGTTCCGTTTTCAAGATCACAGTAATATGCAGACACATTGGAATAGGCCCACGTAACCTTGCATTAGCCATCGCCTCCCCCACAGACACATCTGAGTATTCTTCTAATGTCTATTCTAATGTTTCCTGTTCGCTCGCACAATGCCGAATATATTCAGTATGCTATTCTCGTCATCCTGCTAAATACCTAACCGACACTGACTTCGCTGATGACATCGCGCTTATCAGTTCATCATTGGAATACGCTCAGGCTCAACGAGACGAAAACTGAATACGTAAATATATGCAAATCCAACAATAACCACATTATAAAAACACTCCTCTGAAACGGGTTGATGACTACAAGTATTTGGGTTCGTATATATCTTCTTCCCAAAAGGACTTTCAAACTAGGAAGGGTATGGCCTGGTCAGCCTGCAATGACATGCATAAGATCTGGTCATCCCAGCTTTATTAAAAGTAAAAATATTTAGGAAGACCGTTGAGCCGATTCTACTCTATGGCTCCGAGACATGGACACTTTCAAAGAAACTAGAGAGACGGTTGGATGGCACTTAGACCCGCCTTCTAATGAGAGCGCAAAATCTGTCTTTGAAGAGCCACTCATCGACTAATCTAATATACGGCAACCTTCGCCCGTGTTTCTTCACTAGTCCAATCCAGAAGAACACAGTTTGCCGGCCACTGCTACAGAGCTGAAAATGAGGTTATTTCTTCCCTTCTTCTCTGGAGTCCTGCCTCAAAGCAGACCAGAGGTAGAAAACTGTTATTCCTTGATGTCATCGCTAGGGACACATGCATCAGTAAGCAGGAACTGGGGTGGCAATGAAGGACCGGGAAGTCAGGCGTGGCATTGTGAAATCCATGATCTCGATCTCGATCTCGATCTCGCGGTCGAAAAATGATGATATTACTCATCGTCCACGTTGCATCTGCAGAAATGTCGCTGTCCTACATTCACCTTTTATTTTAACTTATACACTCACTTCAAAGTTCTGTCATCTTGTTGTGCTTTCTGTTTTTTATGTCCTTGTTGGTAATTTACCAATGATGATTCATATGTTTCTGTTTGTTCCCTTATAGCTCAATAAGAGGTTTATTCTGAGCTTCCTGTACGGCCATGGAAAGCTCTTCACAAAAGTCGGGTGAGTGCTTGTGTACTGTGTACTGTGCTCATTCTTGATGAGAATCATTCTCAGAGAGCATGTCATCTAATGCTTGCCCTCTTTCTTGCGTCTCTCTCTCTCTCTCTCTCTCTCTCTCTCTCTCTCTCTCTCTCTCTCTCTCTCTCTCTCTCTCTTGCTCGCATGTGTTTTTTCATACAGTATGGAGTCTTTTCCTGCAGTAGCCAGTCGGATTCTGCAGGAGTTCAGGGCTCTGCTCCAGCACAGCCCCTCCCCTCTGGGCAGCACACGAATGCTTCAGATCATCACTATCAACATGTTCACTATCCACTTTGCTCATAGCAGAGGTAACAAAGACCTGTTACCCTTTATTATTTTAATATTTTTATTTTAACGTTTCATCGAGTTACGCAAATCGGTTCATAACTTTTGGAGATATCTTGCCAACAAACAGAAACGGAACCCTGAGGTAATTCTCATCATAATACATGCTGTGTGTGTTTGTCAGCTGGAGAAGGAGACACGCGCTCCGTCCTTCAGGAACAGAGCACAGCTCTGGGCTTGGCCATGTTTGGTTTGATGGTTCAACGCTGCACAGAACTCCTCAGAGACACACCTGCAGGTACACACACACACACTCAACCTTCTTTCTTCCATTCCGTAACATAGTCTGTCTTGTGTTTTGAATGTAGCATTGGGTAGTCTGACGAACATATTTATGTACTAACAGACAGTAATTATTTAATTCTCAAGAGCGCTGCGAAACTGGGATCGGTTTCCTTTGATTTTGAAGGCTTACAATGAGTTTTGTTCTTCAGGTTTACGTTTAAGCTCCTACCATGACATTTCTTAATAGCCAATACAATAGTTTGACAAACTTGATTTCCTAGTTTGATGTCCAAACTCAATCTCTTGCTCCCTGTCTCTCAGAGGCCATCCCACTGGAGAATGGAGAGAAAGAGGAGGGTATGGCGAGAGTCTCTGCTTTCCCATTGGACCTCAGAGAGTTGCTGCCCAGCATCAAGGTCTGGTCTGATTGGATGTTGGGACATCCTGAACAGTGGAACCCACCGCCATGTCGTATCAGGTACACACACACACACACACACACACGTGCGTGCGTTCAAAGTCAAGCATGCACATACTAACCTACGTCAGTCATATAGACCCAGCTGAAGCTAATGCATATTTAAAGGCCCTATTAAATTCAAATCAATGTTCATGTTTATCACATACTGTATGTCTTGCGCTGAATTTCACCTACCCTATAAGCCAGTATCAATGACAAATGACTGACAAACAAGTTCGGTAGTTGTAATGTTATTTAGAGTTAGTCTTTTCCTAGAAAACAAAACGGAAATGTTGATAAAGTGTCATCTTGGTCAATTGATTATCACAAAGAAATGGAAAACAATTTGTAATTTGGACTAGGCTTGAAGTCTTGTGTAGGTTTATCCATGCTTTTTTTCTGTTAGCAAGATGGCATATATGTATCGAGAATCAGCTGCTCAAATGGTGGCTGCGAATCCCTGCTGAGCTGAACACAACACACAGGCCTCTGCTAGGGTTGGGAACCTTTAGGATTTTAACGATTCGGGTTCTGTGACGATTCTTATAGCTGGTTCCAAATGGACCCTTACAGGTCTGTAACTCTTGAGGATGTACAAATGGAACAACTGGTGGTCACAAGTGGTAAATGGCTTGCAGGGTCGGAATTGGGGAGATTACTACTCAATCTTTTCTGTTTTCCCCACTCGGAGGAGGCTCACAGACCTCCATTGTAAGAGAAGGCTAATGTTCGCATTAGCTCACGCTAGATATCTTTCTCAAGAAACGTTTATATATATATATATATATATATATATATATATATATATATATATATATTATTATTTTTTTAACAGTAGTCTACGCATGCCATGTGTGAGCATGCATGCAATGCATTGCCTAGCAACCGGCTCGGGGCAAAATGAAAAAGCTTTTAGCTGTGCCGTTTCAGATCCATATAAAGCGCTACAAAACGTGTATATACGTCAGTCGCAGACAACAGATGGCTATTAAAACACGTGTGTGTATATTTATACGTTAATGGCAAACAATCTGTTTTAACAACAACATTGTGGTTCTCGTCTCCAGCAGCAACCCTGACGTCTGGCAGTGTCTGGCAGACCTGTGCAATGTGCTGGCGCACGTCGATCACGGGGAGGCGCCCTTATACAAAGCAGACGCAGAGGACGAGGGGGACGAGGAGCTGAGCCTGCTGCTACTGGAGGAGGACCGACTGCTGGCCGGCTTTGTCCCGCTGCTGGCTGCGCCGCTGGAGCCCTGCTTCGTAGACAGACACACTGACACAGTGAGTGAGCTGGTTACTGTGCATTTAGGAGCCCTGCTTCATAGACAGACACACTGACACAGTGAGTGAGCTAGTTACTGTATAGAAGAGTAACTATTGACATATAGGAGCTCTGCTTCGTAGACACTGAGTGAGGCGGTTACTAGGGCTGTCCTCTGAAAGTCGACCAGTCGAAGAGGCAGTCGAGAGCCGAGACCCCATCAGTCGAAGCAAATTATTTGATTCGACCCGTCTGTGTTTGCTTTTTTGTTTTTGGTCAATTCATTTTATAGCGTCAGTTACGAGTGAGCTCTGGTATGTCTGGTATGAAACCAGTTGACCAGAGCCTTCCGTTGACTCTGCAGTGAACGTGAGGCTCAGAATCTGCCGTTCTGAGAGAGTAACCATATGCCAAATTTGGCCATGGGTACTATGTCTCAAGACATACTGCTGTCCATTATTGTGTGCTAATTGTACACATTTATTTCCATTATGTGCTATAGGTCGTATGAGACCATCATGGTGACTTCATGCTGCATCATCTCTTTACCAGACCTTTATTCTGCACAGGCTTTGGTTTTGAGTTTGAGTTTCAATGGACACATCTCACTTCTTTGTGAGAAGACTCTCATTTTATCCCTTGCTTTTTAAAAAGGTTTCAAGGTTTATTTATTTTGTCTCCAGAAGGAGAGATTTGTCTTGGATGCAAGGACCCGCACTACAGCATACATAATAGAATACAATATAATACATTACAATACAAACAGTAGAGGTACACAGTGGCTCGTACTACATTTAAATCACACACACGCTGACATACTTAGTGCAAAAAGGAGAGCATCACTTCAAAACCACCTCAAATACCCCTACCCTGTCTGCAAGGACTCGGTTAAGATTGACGGCGACAAAGGAATGCTTGTACCTATTATATTTGCACGCGGGGACCTCGTACCTCCTACGTGATGGCATTAGCCTATACTCAGGGTATAGTACATGGGAGGGGTCAGACACCATTTTCTGCTCAAAGATGACTTGGGAGTCTGGGACATGCAATAAAGGATTTTCTACTTCAATTTAACAGAGCTGCCTTGGACCGTCTTTGAAGTTCTCCACCTTTTTATATTTTTATCTGTGAACTCTTACAAATTCAAAGGTATAGAACTGTTAAAGAACTCTTGCCCTGTACTCTCAACCATTAGTTGAGAGTTAGGGCACTGTGACATAAAGCCAGAGAGACTATTCAGTGATTTGATGAAACACAAAGTAAGAGTAAGAAATATTTATTTTGGCGTGATGGAAAAACAAAAAAATAGGTAGCTACAAACAGGACATGGCAACAGGATGAACTGCACTCAGAACTCATGTTGTGCTCTTTTATGCCACTGAAAATGTATACAACTTTTGTTTCTGTTAAAACGGTAAATTGTTACCTTTGTTTGTGTTGTTTTGTGGCCCCCAACTTTAAGTAATGTTACAATTGTGGCCCCCTGCCTAATCTATAGTTGAGTACCCCTGGTATAAGAGATTAGGTATTGAAATATAGGGATCGGTACTGCATAGGCGAGTGCCTGATTCATAGACTGACCCCATGTCAGAATAGGGGGAGAATTTACTGTGTTGATGGACACTGCAACATAGACACTTGACACACAGACAGTGTATAGCCCAATGTGTTCAAAGACATACAGTATCTGCTCTTCCCACTCTGGGAGCCCATTCGGTTTTACATGCAAAACTGGTGTCATTTTAGATTTTAGTATTGGCGTGTCAAAAATAGCAGATAGACAAGCTCACAGCCTGTGAGCTGCAATCTTGTACATCTACTTCTGCTCATTTAGAAGGAATTTGTAGAATCGCCCTCAGGTGTTAATAATTAAACCCAGTTTGTGTTTGGACTTAACTATTAATAGATCCTTGACGCATTCCCTGCCAAGAACGAGTTAAACAAGTTTTATAGCAATGGCCCACACTGCCAAGGATGATTTAGTTTTTAGTTTTTACACTACTAGACGGTGCTCTTGGCTAACCTATGACCGTTGGACTCCCAGTGAAGCGAGTCACAAGGAAACCACGTGGTCACAAAAATCACCTCCCATCCACTTCCTTGTTAGACAATTGTTTTCTCGTCATCATATTTCTCTTCCTGGATCGTTCCACTTTTGCTGCGACCACTGATTTAAAGAGTCATTCTTTCACCCAGGCTATAGCAGCAGACTGTAATGTAAAGACTAATTCTTTCACCCAGGCTATAGCAGCAGACTGTAATGTAAAGAGTCATTCTTTCACACAGGCTATAGCAGCAGACTGTAAGCGAGTGACAGTGCTCAAGTACTTCCTGGAGGCCTTGTGTGGACAGGAAGAGCCACTGCTGGCCTTCAAAGGAGGCAAATACGTCTCCACGGCAACCTCTCCTCCAACTCGCCAATCAACGGACGGAAGGCAAAGGCAGGATTCTCAGACAGAGAAAGAGGTGAGACCCCCCCCCCCCCCCCCATTTAAACCGTCTCCCCCTCCCCTTAACAAGCTTAATTGAGCTCTTCGCCTTGGAACCGAGTGGAAATTAAAAAACGCAAATGTGGCATTTTAACTATATACAGTAACAGTATACATAGCATCATATGTTTTTCAGAAAACTCTTAGGATTTAGAACATTGGTTTAGAAGAGTGGTTCTCAAACATAGCAGATATACAAGCTCACAGTGTGTCATTCATTATTAATTCTGTCTGCAGAACGATGACGTCATCGTGGAGGCGGAGTCGTCCGCCTCGGAGGGCGAGATGGACGTCGAGGAGGAAAGTGACGGCAAGGATGACATCAGAGAGCTGAGGGCGCGGCGCCACGTCCTCGCCGGCAAACTGGCACAGCAGCAGCGGCGAGAAGATAAGATCCAGGTACCACTTCCATTCCATTTGGAACAGATCGGACTGTTAACTAATTTACCGCCGATATCGCTTTTTGACACCTCCTGGTCCAAATGCCCTCTGTGCCTTTTGATGCCTATTTTAATATAAATTGATTACAGTGTTCTCTACAGACACTTAAGACTCCGGTTCGGGTGCAATGAAAAAATTAACGTGTTATTTAGCGTTCTATTTATTGATAAACCTATAATATCGGCTTACCGCATATCGAGGCTCTCTGTCTATCTGCAGCTCTGAGCTCCATTGGCTTTCCCTTCAGCCTCAATGCATTGTCAAACAAAAAAGGGGGGGGGGGCTGAGGCATTTTTAGACCTTTTTATCAGAATTGCAGCCCAAATCCCGCTGGATGAACAAAGAGACCATGTTTAGCGGCTCAATAGCAACTCCCGGTAAACGCTCGTCTAAAATATTAATGCTTCTAAAGACTCTTAGATAGTCGTTGATCAGATCAGAGCGAGGAGCTCCTCTATTACATGTTTTGGGAGAGGAGCAGGCGGTCTTCTTTCACAACGAAATACAATGGGACTGAACGGTGGCAGGAGATGAACTATCGCTACTAGTGGTGGATGAGTTAAAATCCAAAATGATTCCAACCCTAGTCGAGGGCATGCTTGAGTTTCAGCTCATGCAGCATGATTCTATCTCCAGTGCAGACAACCGACAGACCTGTTATGTTATGGCGTGATGCGTTTATTTTACCTGTATGTCACATTGAGGTTAAAACCTCTCTTACAAGTTATATCAAGAAGACATGGCCAAAGCAATGCATAAAAAGACAACAGACAAAGACAAGCAACGATAACAACACACAGTATATTTACAGCGTGCATGTGTGTTTTCCCAGGCGGTGTTGCAGGCAGGCGGACAGTTGGAGCTGGAGGTGCGTCCTCTGTTCCTGGTTCCAGACACCAATGGATTCATAGATCATTTGGACGGACTAAAGAAGCTCCTTCAGTCTGGAATATATATACTCGTGGTGCCGCTCATAGGTGAGACTCAGAGAGAAGGGTTTGCTCTTAAAGGTTTTGTCTGTTTTTTTCTGAAGAGAGGGGAGTAAAGGCCAAAAATATAATCATACAATCTCCCCTCAAAGTGTAATATCACTAATTGCTTGTCCAATGGGCTATATGCACACGCCATTTTAGAAAGAACTTGGGCCCCTTCCCTACTTCCTTCACAGGTGTTGCCGATGATACTAATGAAGGCTCTGTTCCATTCTGGTCAAACAGAGTCAGGGTGCTGCTATTGTGCGTGTTGGCTCACTAGAAACACTGCTACACCAGTGGGTCTCAAAGTGTCCTTGAGTGGGTTCCAAATGCCCCATATGGGTGTGTAACTCTGTGTAGACATGGAACCAAATAGCCCTGTCATTTCCATTTGTACACTCAGAGAGTTATGGGGTCCATGAAAATAAAAAGTTTGATTACCACTGTACACTAAATGGAACAGAGCCTTAATTAGTATAATCTGTAACACCTGAAGGAAGGAAGCAGCCCGGAAGTAGGAAGAGTTATTCTGTGTGCAACTGTGCATATAGCCCATTGCTGTAATACAGTGGTATTATCACCTGGACTGACTTGTCTCTCCTTTGGCCAGTGATCACAGAGTTGGACGGCTTGGCCAAGGGCCAAGAGCACAACATTGGCGGAGGCCGCAGTAACCCCAACGTGAGCATGTCCCACGTGCGGGCTGTGCAGGAGAAGGCCCGCCTGGCTGTGGTGTTCCTGGAGCGAGGGTTTGAGGCGCGGGAGCCCTGCCTCAGAGCCCTGACTAGCAGGGGGAGCCAGCTGGAGTCCATCGCCTTTCGCAGCGAAGATACCTCCAGCCAACAGGTGAGAGGCAAAGTCATCAAAACAGATCAACATCTAAAATCTCCAGACCGTTTGGGTGGTGTACAACGTCAATCCGGACTTCCGGAGTGCAACCTTTTGATGGAATCCATACGTGGATATTAAGTTCAGCTAATGTTTTTTTGAGCGGCGCCTCCGCTCCATTACCCAGCTATGTGTGTCCCTATGTGTATTGCCTCACACTACAGAAATAGGAGGGCTCGGCAAGGCTTATTTAAAAATAGAGTAGAAAGTAGAAAAAGTAGAAAAAGCAATTAAATATATTATTTTTCCCCAAGAATCGATTATTTAATGCAATCGATAAAGTTTTTTATAATCGATTAAATCAATTCATTTGATCAACTGTTAAAGGCGTAGTAAAATTAAAAATATGTTTTTCACACTTTTAGACCAAAACCGTGGTCATCATATGAGCATACCTAAGTAACAATGGAGGCCAAAGAAATTGGTATATTTTCATTTTTGTGTAAAAGTTCATAAAAATCTAATTTTAATTACTTCCTGAAAACGTACTGCGTGATGACGTGTCGAGGCCCACATCGATAAAAGCCAATACAAATGAAGCTCACCCGTTTAATTCCCCATATCTCCGCATCCGTCCAGCACAGCTGCTACTGATTACAGAAATCCTCCGTTTTTATTCCCATTCAAGATGTCATCCAGACAGTGTATTACTCGGTTTCAACTTAATCATCACGCTAAAATATGTATCTGAAAACATTATAGGGTAGAAATAAGCCACATATCAGTAAACTGGTACAGCATGGCCGACTATCTGACTTGGTTTTTTTTTGTCATCAAAGTTTTTTAATGATTTTAAATAAAGCATACAAAATTCACATGACTTACACAAAAGAAAAAGACAAGAAAAAACAAACAAAAAACAAAACACACCTAGCAGTCAAAAAAAAAAAAGAACCCTGGACAACACCCCTCCACACTCTGTTGTTGACACTCGTGGTTATATCATATGTAATGTACAAATACAAAATGTTACTACAACAATCCTTTGATATATAAATAAAAGTAGTCCCATATCTCATGGAACTTCCCTTTGACGTTATTCCTCCTGGCAATTGAGTATTCAAAGGATGCCGTTTCAGTCATAAGTTGGGTCCAGTCTGTGATCTCTGGCGTAGCAGAGCTCTTCCAGTTTCTCAGTATCAACGACTATCTGACTTGTAAACAAACACACTCCATGCGCTACATAGCTACCGTCCCATCGCCTGAAGGGATGCGACTCTCTGATTGGTTCAGAAACTTCATAGCAGCGTTTCAACAGTCTGAAACGTCAAAATAGAATATCCACCATTTCCGTTTCACTACGCCTTTAAGCCTGTACAGTGTTCTGGACCTCACTCTCCCAACGCTATTCCTCTTTTCGTCAGGGAAACAACGATGATGTGATCCTGTCCTCCTGTCTCCACTACTGCAAAGACAAGGCCAAGGACTTCATGCCAGAACAGAGAAGTATGACACATCATCCATTTGTCTATCTGAGTTTCTGTACAGTAAACCACAACACAGCCCTGGGTATCATCTATTTGCTTTGGCGTGTACTTTGTTTTCGGGCGCACGCATGTGAACACTTATTTTATTTTTGTTTTAACTTTTAACCTAGGGTCCCTTGTTTTGGAAAATGTAGAAAACAAACCAAACCAAAAGTGCTGAAATTCTTAACCACTGAGCCTATAACAGAGCACACCTACTTACTCAGGGGAGATGTTGAGTTTAGACCTTAATGCAGTTGCAGTACCGCTTGTCACCCAGTAGTGGTGGTCATACCCTACCACAAGATCTATTTTTGAGTGGTACAACCACTCCAAAGAACAGCTTTGTCCCTGTGTTTAGAATACCAATAAGGGGTGCTGTTGCACCACTCGCTTCAGACTGGACTGATTTTCTCAATAGAAGAGCAGGGAGACCAAATACAACCATTGTTAGTTAATCGTATTAACATGCTTTACCAAAATAAAGAAAGTGGTTGAAGTGGTTTAGCTGCCATTATATAGTGGACTGACCTCTTTGGCCCCCTTCCCTACGCACAAACAGGTGGACCAGTGAGGTTACGGAGGGAGGTGGTCCTCCTCACAGACGACCGTAACCTGCGGGTCAAAGCTCTGACCCGCAACGTCCCTGTCCGGGACATCCCCGCCTTCCTCGGCTGGGCCAAAGTGGGTTGAACCAGGCTCCGGACCGGAACCCGATGGCTGAAACCTGCTCGCCCACTCAACCAGGAGTGGAGAAGACACACTAAAACCGAGGAGGGAGAGAGAGAGAGAGAGTGAGAGAGAGAGACAAAGGGAGGGAAGGAAGAACCACGTCTTGTGAAATACAAACTAAAGTGAGAAATCGATTGGCGTGGTTTTGATGAGGTTTTTTTTTCTTCACCCCTCCCCCCAATCTCGCGATGAGGTGTTTGCGTGTGCGTGTTAAATCAGCGAGCTCTCCTCGAACAAAATAAAGTCCAGGAGACCTAACGTATCTCAGGATGGCCGAACCGGGAGGAGGGCAGAGCTGAACAAGGGGGGAAAGGTAGAGTTGTCTGTTCCACCCGCGTAACCTCTGCAGCAAGTTAGAGTGTGATGTATGATGGCGGCACGATTAAAGATTTTAAGCTGCATCAGAGTGAATTAGAAGTGAGAGGCAGAGTGTTTTAACTAAGGCCATGGATGGAGGAGAAGTACATTGAAGGGCTTAAGCCTAATGTCTGATTTATACTTGGTTGCGCAAATAGCCAATCTACAAGTTCACAACAGTGTTCTTCTAGATAAAGCTTGTAAACAGTGAGCTTGTATGTAGATTTGCTATTTTCAATGCGTGCCACTGGCGTAATTGATACCTAGTCATATGACTGATGCGTCGTGATTCTCAGTTGAAAACTGTTCATTTTGGGGTCGTACGAAAACGCATAAATTAGGCTTTAGTCCGTCACGCCCAAGGACTGTGTTCAGACTGCTTTGGCGTGCAGAGAGGGGAGATGGAGGGTGTGCGTTTGAACAGGAGCTGCCTGTTGTAGGGTATACAACAGCCCTCGATGTTACCTTCAAGCCCCCTCCAGTGATCTCCAAATGTTATTTCCTGCTGATCTAGCAAGCACTTGAGACCTGGCTGCTGTCTCATGTCTTCAGTCCAGCTTGATGTTGACACATTCGTTGTTTCCAAGTCTGGGTTTTGTGTAAAAAAAAGAAGAAAAAAGAAGATTTTGTTTGTTTGTTTTTGTTTAGTCTTTCTTTGATTTGTGTTGCTTTTGAATTCATAGATTTATTGTGGTATGTTAGTTTGATTTTTTTTTTTAATGATTTTTCTGATTCTGAACTGTTACTAATTCTAAATATCCCCGGTCTGTCAGGAGATGCAGCATTTTTGTAATGCTTATTTTATGTTGTATATGGCACCAAATGGGTGGGGTTTCCCACACCTCGGCAAAGCCCTTGGTTGTCCATTGCAGAAAACAATTCTTAATCGACTATCCACCACCCTACAGTCAAAAACATTGCACTTTCTTGTGCAACATGTGAGACATACCAGGATAAAGCAACCCAACAACAAACCCAGGTCTGGTTTGAAGAGCCTAAACTGAATAGAAGGTTTAGCTTCACTTTGCTGAGTTCACTGTTCCATTTTCAGATAGTACACAGTAAAATCCTTGGTGTTCTTAGAATAGTGCGCAAATGGAACCAAATGGACCCACAAGTCAATGTTGTTTCATTTGTACACACTTCTGAGTTAAAGCTGCTATAAGCAATATGTCAATTTTTAACTTTTGTTTGTGTTCAGACAGCCAGCAATGGGTAAAACGCTCTCCCAAAAAATGTCTGTGTATCTATTGGCCGCAATCTGCATTCAAAGATTTTCCTAGAAGCTTTGTCATTGGTCAATTTGCCTATCTACTTCCTGATTGGTTAGTCATTTCGACCAGGATTCTTTCGACCAATGACTGCATCTAGGAACATCTTTGAATGCAGATTGTGGCCCCTAGATTTGTCACAGACTACATTTTTTTTACGTTTTACTCATTGCTGGCTGTCTGAATACCAAAAAATTAAAGTCTTATAGCAGCTTTAAATATAAAGTCTTTATGTGAAATCACATTGTTTTGGGTTCAATTTCTGCTGTGTATTTGTCATTACCTGTCTCCGTTTGAAGATATCTTCCTATTTGTTTTTATGTTGCTTACTTTCTTCTTTGGTAATTAATGTAACTAGTAATAAACAAAAGTAAAGTGTGTGTGTGTGTGTGTGTGTGTGTGTGTGTGTGTGTGTGTACTATTTACATGGTGTGAGAGTGCAAGTCATTGTGGGTGATTGACTGTTAATTATTAATTATTAATTAATTTTCATTTTACACATAATCCATCTACCACACTGTTTTCATTTAATAGACTTCCTGTTTGCCACACAGCATTTACAAGTACTTATTCTCTAATTAATTAGCCCATTCCAATTGCTTCATGTTTACTAAGATTGTGAAATCGGTTTAGTCTCCCTTTTTATGTGAATCATTCTGATTAGTTATTGCTCTGTTTTGAGTGTTTGTCTTGTTTAATGTAGGCTGTATACAGTGTCTGCTGCCATGCCGGGCTCTTTCTGGTCCCCAAGGTCTCTATCCTATGTTGTTTGGCCTGTGTTCCCCAGGGGCTCTTTCTGGTCCCCAAGGTCTCTATCCTATGTTGTTTGCCCACTCCTTTCCCTACTCTACACCAAATCTATTTTACCAAAAGTTGCCAGATCGGCTACTTTAAGTTTCGCCAAACGCACTATGACATGGCCCGAATAGGGTTCAAGTGGTTAAATGGCATTTCCGTTTGCAAGCAGCATAACTGCCTACCATCCATAAAACAGTTGATTGCTGCTTTTTTTTTTTAATGGATGTCTCTGTAACTGAATTTAATAAAAAATAACTTGTGAATACATTGTTTTTAGATGTCTAATGCATGCTGAAGTTGAACTGCTTAATTTATTCTGGTTGAGGGACATCAGTATTGTATCTGCAGTGTTGCGGATAAAAGTTGGACTTATAAAATGGCTAGCACCACAACTTAAATTCCATCATGTGTTACGTTTCCAATAGTCTTATCTTGTTGGAACTAATGAATGCATGGATTCAAATTACAATAGTCTTATCTTGTTGGAACTAATGAAAGCATGGATTCCATGTAGATCCTAGATGGCTGCAGTGTTGATTGTCATATTGACACAATGACATTGAATTATTCAATTTGCCTTCACAGATTTACAGGATAAAATTAAACATTTAAAAAGTGAAATGTATTTTAAAGCATAAAATGCAAGGTGATTTACTTGCTTGTCCTAATGCAATTGTTCACAAGAAATATTGTGCTGTTCAGGTTTTGTTTTGCAAGAATAAGCACAGACACATGACTATTCTAGGCAGCTATCTGCTTCAAATAACTTCACTGCCATTCATCAACCAGTAGGTATTTTTTTTACTGTAGTTTCAGTGGAATAGTAGGGAGTCCACCTCCAACCCCTGCTGATGTGCTAGTTACATTGTATTAAAATACTCTACCCTACAGATGGGTTGAAATAGTTTAAATCCCAGATTGTAGCTTTTACTTTATTAACTATGACTTTTCTGTGATGTGTAAATTAATTGTGCGGTTTTAATTACTTGATGGTTGGTTAGTTGGTTTAATTGGAGTTTGTAAACTTGTGGGAAATGATACTACCATACTGATAGAGTCACTGACTAAAGATATGACACTGAACGCCCTCTTGTGGTTGAGCTGCAGCTCAAGATAAGTAGAACTGAGGCAGACAGATGTATGGAACAATGAAACAAATGACTGGGGTGTAAGAGAGGGCCTGAGGCCAGAGTAGCGTTATTTGGGATAGACCTGCCTTACCTGTGATTGGCTCCCTGGAAGGCATAGTTTTACTGAGGTTAAGGTTAGGTTTAGGCATAGTTTTCCTGAGCTTAGGCGTGTAAGCATAGTTTTACTGAGGTTAGGTTTTACTATGGTTAGGCATATAGTTTTACTGAGGTCAAGGTTACGTTTAGGCATAGTTTAACTGAGGTTAAGGTTAAGTTTAGGCATAGTTTTACGGATGTTAGGGTTATGCTTGGCATAGTTTTACCGAGGTTCGGGCTATATGTTAAGGCTAAGTTTAGGCATAGTTGCAAAAACAAGAACTGTCAATCACAGCAACTACGTCTACTGGCCATGCAAGTGGAAGCTAGACTAAGTGAAGTGCAGAGGTGAGCATTTCTGAGCAGCAGTATGGTTTCATGCCAAGGAGGAGTACTACAGATGCAATATTTGCTTTGAGGATGTTGACCGAGAAGTTCAGAGAAGGTCAGAGGGAGCTGCATCTTTGTAGATCTGGAGAAAGCATATGATAGGGTGCCGAGAGAGGAACTGTGGTATTGTTACTATTGTATGAGGAAGTCTGGTGTGACAGAGAAGTATGCAAGAGTGGTGCAGGACATGTATGGAAGTTGTAAGACAGTGTACGTGAGCTGTGCTATGTGTGTGACAGAGGTGGAAGTGGGTCTGCATCAAGGATCAGCACTGAGCCCTTTCTTGCTCGGCATGGTGATGGACAGGCTGACAAATGTCTAGAGAGGTGGAGATAATTTATGCCCTGGAAAGGAGAGGAATGAAGGTTAGCCGCAGTAAGACAGAATACATGTGTGTGTGAATGAGAGAACCCAAGTGGGAACAGTGAGCTTACCGGGAGTAGATGTGGGTCACAGCTAGGGTCAACATTTCATTCATTCCCAATTCATTTTCCCCATAGACGTTTCAAAAAGTATTTATTTAAAGATGTTTACGCCGACAAACATTGTGTTTATTGTCATGATTTGTCACAACAAGAATTGGCTTTGTCAGCGGCCTAAACGTCTTTGAATAAATACTTTTTGAAAAGTCTATGGGGAAAATGAATGGGGAATTATTTCCTGGGCCCTCGTCGGGGGCGGGACTGAGACGTTATAGTTCTCAAA
Organism: Protomyctophum parallelum; assembly: GCF_964188405.1. NCBI lineage: Eukaryota > Metazoa > Chordata > Actinopteri > Myctophiformes > Myctophidae > Protomyctophum > Protomyctophum parallelum. Next base: position 76,387,239 of record NC_139697.1, on the reverse strand, counting down.
TGTTTCATTTGCAAGGACCCCCTTGACTCTGATACAAATGCAACCAAATGGACCGATATCCATTTGTACACTCTCTCAGAGTTACAGACCTGTTATGGTCATTCAGGGCTAGCTCTTTATGTGTTTCTTGTAATTTCAGTGCCGTCGCTACCTATACGCGCAATACGCACTGCGAGTAGGGCAACACACCGAGGGGGGCAACAAAATGTGCCAAAAAGTGCCAAGCCGACCCTCAAAATAACAAAATTCTCCGCGCCTCCGCCGCGTAATAATGCACAAATATCCTATGAGTAGGGCAACCAAATGGTCAGCTACTGTACGTCCCTGTGTAACAGTCCAATCATTTTCTATGTCCATTGCAATTTTTTAATTTGGACAATTGTCCACCACAAGCCGGCATGGTGATGGTGGTTGCAGTGCATCATGCACATATAGTGAGCATTCAGTATAACACATGTGCGCATACATCTGCACATCATGATGATGTGCAGATGTATGTTTTGACAATCAGTCAGTGAAAGCCACACACACACACACACACGCACACACACACACACACACACACACACACACACACACACACACACACACACACACACACACACACACACACACACACACACACACACACACACACACACATACATAGAGGATCCTGCATCCCTCCATATCACTTGCTCCAGCCTCCAGCATACTTCTGTGCCTGGATACAGACCACACAAGCAAGACCTGATTCCCATCATCGGGACAACGGGGCTTCTGAGCAACCAATCAAAAGTCTCCAAGCCCTGTTCCGCAAACCGATTGGTTGCCCACCCTGCAGTCTGCTGTGGAATGCCCATTTTTAACCTCTCCACTGCCAGGCACAATCATATATATTTTTTACAATGCAGATTATACAGTAGCCTATACTCCAACCACTGTTGTATTTACAATTATATACCATATAAAGCTATTTTCCTCATATAACGTTTACATCTTAATAAAAACACATCTTATAGCCTATGAACTACTGGACTATAATGACAAGTGTCACACAGTAGGCTCTGTGCTGACAAAATAAATAGAATTTATTAGCTAGGTTGATTGCGCAGGGAACTGTAGGCCTACGGTTAATTATCTGGAGGACATGGGTCTATATTGGTGGTGCTTGAATGTGCTCTGCTTGCTCTCTCATCATCTGTTACAGCTTACAGGAGTCAGGCGAGGAGCCGAGGACCCGATGCTAAATGTAATAGAAACTAAAAATATTGGTGGTCTGGTGGTCCTTGAAGTTATAGGCCTACTGCCAGGCTTATCTAATGAGAGAGAGAGAGAGACAGAGAGAGACAGAGAGAGAGAGATGTAGGCCTATGCTTCTATATCATATGGCTGATAATCCACATGCAATAAATCCATCATCATTATATCAGAGAAAGGTGAGTTCTGAAGAAGCCATTGTTATTAGGATGGATGGAAGTTAAGAAAACACTATTTATAACACACGACACGACCAGATTTAGGACAGGTTGTTATTACCAGGTTATAGGTCAGGCGTGTTAATCAGGTTAAGAGCTCAAAGACACCGTAGACATGCACGCACGCGCACGCCATCATCAACTCACTGTGGGCCTTGGAAATGCGTTTTTAGTTGATTTCACTCAATGATGCTTTTATTATGCGTACACACACACACACACACACAGAGAGAGAGAGAGAGAGAAATGCGTGCGTGTCTCTTGTGCAAATGTGCAGATTGCCATAGTTAGAATAGAGATGGATGGTTTGGTGGTATTATAAGTTTTCACACACTCCCATTGATTACCTAAGCAGTAGGGTGTAGCAGTAGCTGGCTGCATGGGTGGGTGTCTGTCCTGCGGTGTTTGTTCTAGAGCAGGTCGGAGAAGTTTGGGATTTGTTTATCTTTTTTTTTGCGTGACAGATTTGTGCCCCGTGATTCTTCTCACGGCGGTGGGGAGGAGGAGGAGGGAGGAGAGGAGGTGATTCTGATTCTGTCCGCCGCCATCTTTGTGGGGAACTGCCTATCGAAGCGACACAAACCAAACTTTACGAGTCTCTGCGTGCCTGGCCGTGCACGCCAGCAGACACCTCGCCGCGCCGGGCTTTGATACCCCCCGTTGGACCCGAGAGCCCCGGCGGAGCGGCCACAGCTGTCCTGCGGCCTGACAGGTAGCTGCACCCCGGCCCGGGGACTGGAGGACACACGGTAAACAACCCAGCCTGCTGGAAGTTAGCCTGACAGCAGCTACAAGCTAGCACACACACACACACACACACACACACACACACACACACACACACACACACACAGGACTGTGTCTTCCTGGGAGGAGAAGGAGGACTGGACCTGTCTGGATTAATATTATTCATATTTATTTGACTGGGTGAGTGTTTGACTGAATGCTAGCCTAATGCTAAACTGGCTGGTGACTGTTTCCACGCCGTAGTCTGGTAGAAGCTAAAAGGTAGTTAGCCGGGGCTAGCTGGGCTAGCTTAATTGCTGCTGGGCTACCCAAAAAAAGTTGCTGTCACAACTTGTCTGTGCGCCGTCACGTCGTCAGCCGACACGGCTCAGTTCACTTCATCCTGCTAGCCTCGTTAGCTCCTCCATGGTGGTTTCCAGCAGCTGACTGTAACTAGCTGCTGCCCAGTAAAGTGATTGAGTGGGACAACCTTACCCAGCTTAACCCACGGTGGCTGAGAGAGAGAGAGTGTATCTTTAAATGTTAGTTTTTAAACCCTGCTTCGTTATTGTGTACAGTGTATATCCCAAGCTAGCCCGCTAATCCCCTTTTATGCAACTAAATCGTTAGCGTGCCGTGCTGCCTGCCTGGCTGCCACTCCCTCACTTTGTTTTCCTCCTCCACTGTGTGGCTGGCCGACTGCAAAGTGCATGGCGTCCCACCACCTGGTGGTCTGGTTTTACAAGTTATTATCTGCCAAGGAAGGGAGACATCCACAGACATCTATCTACCTGACGGTAGGTCGTGTAATGTTTTCGGGGAGTCGCCTAGGCTAGGTGTCGTGCACACACACGCCCCAGTGTGTTATTGTGAAATTATCACACAGCAGCAGGCAAAGCCAGGAAGAAAGAAACCTTGACACACAGTCACACACACAGCAGATCGATCCGTGCAAGTATGTCTGCTGCTTGTGCAATCCACTAAAAGCTGAAAGCCTGCATCCGCTGGCTCTCTGGCGCTGGGCTGTTGTGCACTGAGTCTGACGTGAGTCGCATTCCTATGTTTGTGTGCGTGTGTTGATGTTGCGTAACACCTCCAACACCCAGCAATCGACCCCCCCCCCTCCGCGAGTCTGTATGTTATGTATGTGTGCAGGAGGGTTGGCAGATATCTGTGCAATCCAGGTATCTCCGAGTGTACACAATGTATCCGGATTCATTTGTACACAAGAACACTGAGGATTATATGCACTGTTCAGTGCCTTTGTAAACAGTCACTGCTCAAGTGGACCAGCTGATGAGCATACATTTAATATACATGAGGTTGCATATTTTGCACGAGTACTTGTTTTTATTGGCATCTCCCTCCTGCACTTAACAGAGAGAGAGACAAGCACTGACCACCTCAGTCTTGTGGTGTCACTATACCCTTGTTAGCAGCATCACGAATAGTACAGATTTATATGGTTTGTCACAGCCTGGTTGGCAAATGTTATGCTGCTGTCTGTCCTTTGTCTCTGGTCCACAATAAATAGAATAGAGTCCATGTTTTCTGCAGCTAGAATGTCAGACAGAGGCTGCCTTTATGGCCGCTTTGCAGCTCTGTTTTCGTACATCGCTGCTTGGCAGCCCACCTCCGCTAGCTGACTGTTTCTCACTTCTGTATTGATCTGCAGCATGTCCATTTTGTTTATTTGCCACCCTGCATGGCTCACACTTTACCATGCCTCTAATCACTCTGCCCCTTGGGCCTTGTTTCACCAGCCCTGCCTGAAACTGTAACTCATGTCAATGTTGACAGATGCCTGTCATATTTTAGTAAGTGTGGATGGTAGACGGGGGTTCCAAAAATTCACAACCAGTGAAAGTCCACAATAAAGGCGGGCCCTTTGAGCATTGTTGCTGTGTTGTGTGCACTGTCAGTGGGATGTTATATCAGCGAAACAGATCTGCCCGGTGGGGTGCAGAATGTGGGTACACTGCATAATGGATTTAGAGCGTCTCCCAGGAAAAATGGATTATAGACCAAAGCAAAGCCGGCCCTTCCTGCCTGCTATTAGTCTATGCCTTTAAGTCAGTCAACCACAACAGAGAGAACAGAACCAGCACCAGAGCAGCCATAAAAATCCAATGAAATGCTTACACCTTCCTGAGTCATGTGCTGATTTAAATGTGTTGTGTGAATGAGGGGCAGTGTGAAGTCAATCCCTGAATGAAAGATCTTGTTTCATGTTGATATCCATGCCCATCACTCTAGACTAGCTGACACATAATTAGCTTGTCAGCTAATCACCGTTACGCTTTGCCACTCTGCCAGTGCCAAAGGTGAGGTGTCAAAAATCATATTAGAAATGCTTCATTGAAGACCTACGAAGTTACAACATTCAGAATCTAAACCAGCCTTTTTCAACTGGAAAGGTTGGCCAAATTGCTACTATGACATGATTCCAAGATACCTGTTATTTTTATGCAATATAACTAGGTGTCCCGACTCCCAAGTATGGCTGCACAATGTATGTACTGTATGTGTGTTGGTGTCATTGGTCATCTGTCAGTGTTGGAGGGCAGAAACGTCATGCATTCATGCAAAATAAAATGATCCAATTAGATGGGACCATAACCACATGAACCCTAGAACCTCGTCCCTATTCTGGGCATGTCATAATAGGTGAATATTCAGTGACAATAGCTGATCTACAAGCTCAACACAGTGAGCGTCACTGTCAGCTTTTATTTTCATGGGCTATTTGACATACAACAAAGTATGAGGCTTAAGTGGTTAATCAGCACTGGATGTCCAAAGATAAAATCCAAACCCAATACAAAAACAAAATGAAAATGTGAACATAAACGAAGCCTTGAATCGAGGGAGTACATCAACTGTGCGGTATTATTTTACATCAGATAAATGCTTTCAACAACGTTACTGCACAACATGTGTCAAACCTTGGTGGGAAAAGAACAGTGGTACAATGAACCTTTACCACCATCATCATTACCCCACAAGCCAGAGAGTTCAATGGAAATTCTCAGTGGAACATTACTATTATATCCAACCCGATCTCACCCAAACACGGCGAAATAGCACGGACGTCGCATTGCACTTCCGTACATTGACGCCTAGAAAACTTTTATTACTTTTTTTTATTAAGGATCCCCATTAGCTGGTGCCAGCTAGTCTTCCTGGGGTCCACATAAGAATAAACATTCCAGTACACATACAATTACAAATACACATTTGTTAAAAAGTCAGGATTCAACTCACATTAGTTCGGATAAAATAAAAATGAAAAGTGAGAGCGGGGGAAAAAAAACAACACACAACACAGCATTTTAGATGCTTTTTAAACGTTAATTAACTGTAAATGCAACAGATGTTTTGAGGCAGGTTATTCCAAAGTGACAATGATCTATAAATAAATGATCTCTTTAGAAAAATATATTTTGGACGAGGTAACACAAACTGCCCATTACTGGAACCTCTAGTGTCAAGATCATGCACAGTATTACTAAAAACAATCTGTGAATTTATGAAAACAGGGGTTTTACTACTCATGACTGTTTTGAACAACACAAGAGTATTAAAAGATAACCTATTCTCAACTGTAAGCCAGGAGAGACTCACATTTGTTCTAAGAGGGCAACCCAGTACCAACCGTGCAGCCCTGTTCTGGACAACCTGGAGCTTCCTCAGGTCACCACTAGCAGCAGATGACCAATAGTCAAGATGACATAAAACAATCTGTGCTATTTCACTGTGTTTGGGTGAGTTCGGGTTTGACATTCTTTACGATTCTGTGCTATTGGGTTACAACTCGGACGGGACTGAGTCGGCTCTACCGAACTTCGCAACGCTCGACACGGCAAATTGTGCGCCTTAGCGCGATCTGTGGTGGCTCAAGTTCGGCAGAGACGGCGCCCCTCCGTCACAGTCTATCTAACTATTTCAGTGTAATATGTAACCAGATTTGGGGTTTTTCTAGGCGTCTATGTACGGAAGTGCAATCCGTGCTATTTCACTGTTTGGGTGAGACCGGGTAATTATATATCACCTTCAACAACCACACATTCATTGTGTAATTCTTCCCCTATCATGCAGCCTTAGTGCAACTGCCAACATGAAGTGATTTATTGTCTCCACCAGGCCGAAGGCATGTGGGGAGAGTATGTTTTGCACTTCGTCCGTCCGTGTGTCCGTCCGTCCGTGTGTGTGTGTGTCCGTCCGTCCGTCCGTGAACAGCTAATCTCGGCCACCGTTAACCCGGTCGATGCCAAATTTTCCACACACACTCCCTGGATGCCAACGATGAACCTCTGCCCCAAACTTTCCAGAACGGCCTGTTATAGCGCCACCAGGAGGCCGCTTTGTGCAAAACAAGTTTTTGCACAAGTACACCTACAGATTTTGTCCAAACATCGCGCTAATTGGTACACAGTCTCTCTAGAGCCATTCAACGAAACGGGTCTTTCAGATTTATCACACTCCATCCTGATTGGTTAAGATTGGCTTCCAAAGTTCACAGGAGTGCTCAGTTTCAAACAAAATGCTGCAAATCATGAACACATCGCGTGATTTCCGTGAAATTGTGCACGCACATTCCCACTAGGCCGAGGACGAAATGCCACATGAACAATTTCAACTCAGCCTCAAGGTGGCGCTATAACTGGCCGAAAAGTGTTTTTACCTCTAACTGCACGGATCTGTGGATAACCTGGTGGAGACCTGTGCCCAGAAGGGCACTTTTTCTAGTTCCTTGTGTTATCCTTTTTTCCTCTTTTTCTTATTTTATAGAAACTTACATTTGACTGTCCTTCATTCTTATCTCCCTCCTGTGATGACAGACTGGACAGCGCGGTATTTGCTTGTCATCCTGGTTTAACTACAGCACTTGTCTCACACATTGTGCACATACTGTTTGTTACAACACTGTTCAGGGATGGATGCAGATATGAAATGTGTATTATTCATTCATTGCACACAGCATGTAATAATGCCATAGTTATAGGTCATTTTCTTTCAGTATTTTGTGATCTAATGTCAAGCAGTGGTAAACAAATAAATAAGAATACAAAGGTAAATAAGATTTGGTAAAATGAGGCCGCAAAGGCTCCCACCTCTAGCCACAGTCAGTCAGGCCAAGTCTAAAACCTCTGGCATGTTCTGAAATACTTGAAACATTCTCACCACAGAGTATAGGCCTATTCTTAGTAAGAGGCTTGAAGATTACAGGTTTTGGGGGGTGATTTTGAGATTCAGGTTTTGAAGAGACCGACAGTAAATGGTGTAAATTGTTGGCTTAACTCCTGTCTTTTCTGATCGGATGACTTTCTACACTGGTCTTGAAGTCTGCTCTGTGTGTTTTTTCACAGTAGGGGCCGCCCAGGGTGGCTATTTGGCAAGAATAAAATCAATCAATAAATAAATAAATACCGGTAGTGTAGTAGTAATAGGGCATAGCATTGGTGGCCATTTTCTGATTCCATCGATCCAGACCACATTCATTTTTCACAAAGAGATTTAAGCTTAGAAATTTAGAATCAAGCCATTCAGGGTTCTGGTGAATCATGACCATAATCATTTGATTCGGCATCCAGGTCCACGAGAATCATGAACATAAAGCATTAGAATCTATGAAAAATATTGAAGTATTTATATATATATATATATATATATATATATACCGGTATATATGTATCATTTTCTTTCTCCTTCCTTCACAAATGTATGGTCACGATTCACCAGAAAATGAGTTGTAAGCGTATAGATTGTGCTTTTGTGTAACACGTCACACACACACACGCACACACACACTTTGCCAATAGGGATTCTCTTTGGCATGGAAAGTTTGGGAACACCTGGCCTAATGGTTGACTCTGTTGCGCTACAGTACTGTGTGTGTGTGTGTGTGTGTGTGTGTGTGTGTGTGTGTGTGTGTGTGTGTGTGTGTGTGTGTGTGTGTGTGTGTGTGTGTGTGTGTGTGTGTGTGTGTGTGTGTGTGTGTGTGTGTGTGTGTGTGTGTGTGTGTGTGTGTGTGTGATTGAATGTGCACGTGCATGTCTGCGCGAGTGTGCAAGAGAGTGATTTATCCCAGAGTTAATGCAGGAAACGGTATGGATTAAATCCGCTTACTCGTCACTCTCTCCATTCCTCTCTTGTCGTCATCATATCCATAGTGCCACAATCTGATGTGTTGTTTTTGTTGACATCAGGTTGGCTAGAGAGAGCTTTCGCTTTCTATGCTCTACGAAAGCCACCACAATCTGTAATCGGCCTGGAAAACAACGGAGGCCTCATGGCTTCACCCTCAAGCTTAGGGGCCATTGCATGCACAGTATGTGAGGCCTTTAAGAAACGGCACATGGACGGCTGTGTTGGGCGCAATTAATACTCCTATTTTAGAGCCAAATAAAAGTCGGCTCGGCTCTGTAGAGCCTACAATGTGACGTCATTTGAGGTTCGGGGGGCAGGTACCGTCCTAGAGTCGGCTCTTCGGTGCTACTGGAAATTACACTACAGCGGTAAAATAGGAGTATGAATCGGCACTTGCAGGTTTTGCAGTCTGTATCTTTAGGGCATGCTTGACTGTGATGCATTCTGCATGGTGTTGTTGGTGGTGGTGATGTGTATCTTTGGGGCATGTTTGACTGATGCATGGTGGTGGTGGTGTGTGAATAAATTGTGATGTTGCATGTTACAGTTTGACTACGGAATTAATTAATCCCTGTTGACTGCCTAGATTCACTAACCTTTGAAGAACCACCGCGCCGACATCATCCTTCCTTTTCATGAAAATCCGCTTTAAATGGTGTGATACGTTGTCGTAGTGTTGGAAAAATAATCCTATGGCGATCAACAACAACAGAGCGGAGGAGGAACGCCCGCGCTGCGTGCCACCGCCACCATTGGAATCTTTTGTGCCTCAATTTCCCAGAACCCTTTGCATGCCAGTGCGACTGAAAGTTTTGCGGTGACGTCATCCGAACGCGTCACCTATCCCACTGTCCGATGAAAACCCCCCTTAAAACCTATTAAAAACGCAAATTAAACAATGAAAAACGTAACTCGTGTATTAACTCGTTATTGGGAGGGAAGCTGTTCTACAATCAATTAACTCGTGTAACTCGTGAATGGGAGGGGAAGTGTTTATTCTATTGGTTACTGTACGTTTTCAAATTTCAATCGTTGTGGTTCTTTGCTAAGTTTGACTTTCATCAACAAATTGATGTCTAGAAATTGTAATACATATTTTATAATGGAATCCGTTATATATTGGAATGGACTAAATCGACCGGTCTGTTTAACCACTGCTGAAGCCCTACCACTGTATACTTGTCGTGCAAAGATATCAAAATAGCCAATCTACAAGCGAACAACATGCTGCAAGCTTACAGTAGAGCTGCTCCCATTTGAGAGTGTACAACTGGAACCAAATAATTTTGTACCCTGTCAGAGTTACGGTGGTCGTGGAAATGTAGAGGTTTGAGAACCACCCTACTGGTGGTCTGCTGTGGCATGATGACTTCATACTGTGACCGATGGTGGGTACAGAAGCTACAGTAAGACAGTCATGCCATGCATCAGGCGTCGGCCTGGCAGAGTTTGTGTGTGTCGTCGGGTGCAGGCCTACTTCTGTGCACATGCGTGTTGGCTGTGTGTAGTGTACACATATTGGATAACTCGGAACACAGGGTATGTCTGCTGTATTGATGTGGTGTATGTGTTGTTCACTGCCTACTAACACAGCCTATATAGAAGGTTGCCGGAATACGAGGCATATGTTCTGCACTGATGTGGCATGCTTGTGACCGTGTGTATGTGATGGTGAGCCTTTATAACAAGGATTAGCACATGTCGGAGTCTACATTTTGTCATTACGCTCTGTTCTGTAAGATGTAAATTGCCCCGGAGGCAGATGTTCACATATCAGGGCTCCTATATATGACCAAAGAGGGGGCCACAGAATTAGGAAAAACAACAAGTTATTTCTTAGTCAGGGGGAAGGCCCTGTGGCAGACCATATATAGCCAAAGTAGAACTAAGATTCTTTGATGGAACTACAGTCCAATTTGGATGAACCATTGTTTCTTTTCGAGATGCTTTGTATTTCAATTAAATGTATTTAAGAATACTTTTACCACTCAGCCCTGTGTCTTGGGTTAGGTAGGAGGATTCAATGAGCTGACTACTGTAGATGCTCTAAGTAAATAAAACATCTACTGATGCACAAACTTGGACACATCAACAGTTTTGTAATCTGCCCATTATATGATGAATTAACACATTTGTTATGCCCATTTATATTATGATCCATTAAGACATTTATTATTTTGTAAAATGGCAACTATTTGTATCTATCTCTGGAATCATGGATGTTTTTGGATCTTGCAACAGACACCCTCCTCCAGGCGACTCGACCAAGGCTGATCAGACCCCAAGTTAGGGGCTCTGGAGTCGCACCGAGGCCGAGTTTAAACCCTCCTTGCAGGTTTTACTGCAGTCTGTAGCTTCTGGTTCCTCCTCACGGAAGAGGTGGTTTGGGCTTCCTCCCCACCCCAGGTTGCAGTCTCTCCGCCTGGGCTGCCAACCCTCTCCACCCCAGGTTGAAGAGGTGGTTTGGGCTGCCAACCCTCTCCAGTCTCCACCCCAGGTTGCAGTCTCTCCGCCCGTCCTCTGTCTCTAGATGCCACCACTCTCTTCGTGGTCGTCACCCAATCTGTTCCTGGTTTTCATTAGTACTCTCACTCCCAGAGTCTTTCAGTAAACAAAACATCTACTGACGCACAGACTTGGACACATCATCAGTGTTATCTAACATCTAACATTAATATCATCTCCAAAATGGACACTACCACAATGGTCTGGCATTTAATTTTCACCCGAAAAGCGTCTTCACCCGTTTCATCATGTCACTGTTTGTGTTTGGCAGCTGAGGAGACCGGGACAACATTATTAGTTTTAGTGTTTGACAGTGACACAGAGACCAACACGTCTTATGCACAGCTTCTTCCAGAAGGACATGAGGATAATTTCTTTGCCTACAATACTGTACTGTACATAAGTAGTTCTTTTTTTCCTATGTCCAGCTTTGTGTGTTTGTGTACTGTGTAGTGTACCACATTTGTGATGATTTTATTGGCCAGTATTGCGCGTTTGTGTGTACCACCACCACTACCACCTAGTGATGATTTGATTGGCTGAGCACAAAATGTGATGTATGACGATAAGAGCGCCCCAAACTTGTGATTATCCCCCCCCCCCCCCCCAATGATGTGTGGAAATTAGACGTTGTCTTGTAAGTAGGTTCAGCCCAAGGGGAAAGACGTGTGTTCAACAATGTTTTCGATGAGCATCCAGACTGGCCATAGCCTAGAGCAGTGGTTCTCAAATGGAGGGTGGGGGTCCACAAATAGTTTTGGGTGGTCTGCATATGATTCATTTATTTGTGCATTGTGCAACATTGTTTTCTCACTCAATAATAAACAAACCAACACACAGTATATGTGCATGTATATAGGTTGTCTGCATATTTCTAAAGTGACATTTTAAGAACATTCTAAGGAAACCTTTTAATACCAAATTGACCAAATAGTCAACAAATATTACATAAAGAGGCAAACATATTTTCACTATTTATCTGTGGTACCGAGTCAAACAAAAATGTAATGCCTCAACTCCTACAATTGCTTGTCAGGGTGGAGGGGGGAGGGTCCCCATTTCAAATATGATTATTAGTTCCATGGCCTGCTTGTGTGTGAAATCTGATGCTGATCGGTGTAGTGAATTGCGAGATGAGCCATGGAGAGAGACATACCGGTAGTCTGAATGTACTGTAACGATGGACAGTCTTTTATTATATCCCTTCCCCATATATACATACATTGCACACAACCCCAAGACATTTCCATCTCACATGCCCTGCCTAGACACATACAGAATGATGGAGGGAGGTTCATACAATAATGAGGGCATGCCTCCTGGCGAAGGTTTGCAATCTACTGCATGTACCTTTCCAGCAATGTGGCCCACAGAGCAGGAGCCTATTTTTGTAGCATGAGCGAGGCAGGTCGATGTACATGGACTGATGGACTGCATTTATATGGCGCTTTTCTCCAACGCTTTATGTACTTTACATTCACCCATTCGCACACAGATGGCGGAGGAAACCATGCAAGGCACCGGCCTGCTCATCGGGAGCAGTTAGGGGTTCAGACAGTGTCTTGCTCAAGGACACTTCGACACTTTTCCAGGAGGAGCTGGGAATCTAACATCCTGAGCCACTGCCGCCCCTGTACAAGTACTGTATAAGTACACCCCTAGACATGACGCTAGTAGTATGTCACATGGACTTTCCCCCAATTCTGTCTTTGATGCTGACTGCCAAGAACGGAGGCATTGAGTCCAATTATTATAGTCTTTTGTATGACCTGGCCGGGAAATTGAACCTTGATCTCTCCCAATCTCAGGGTGGACACAATAAGCACAAGGCCACTGAGCTGGTCCGCACCTTTCTAGTTAGTATATATTTTGTATTTTCAAATGAAAAGTCTAGTCACTAGACTTTTCAAAGTATCTGTAACGCTAACTTCACACTAGACTCTAGTGTGAAGTTAGCGTTACAGATACTTTTGTTGCATGCATTTAATTATAAACAATTCATCAGAAGAATCAGAGGTTTTCTCTCAAGTCAATTTACATATACAGAAGAGCAATGACCCCACGTTGTCTTGAGCTATGTAGCCCATAAGGCAGGAGCCTATCACCTCTTTCTGTAGCATGAGGCAGCTTGATGTACAAGTACCCCAACTGGATATGATAACATTAGCATGTCACAGGTACCCCAGCCAGTGCCAATCAGGGAGGCATTGGCTCCCATTATCATAGTCTTTGGTATGACCAGGCCGGGGAATCGAACCTCCGACCTCCCAGTGTCAGAGCGAACACTTTAACCTTGATGCCACTGAGCTTGTAAAATGGTGGCAAGGAAACACGCCACCTAACTGGAAGTAATCTCACGTGGAAGAAGGAGCCATGTTGGCTGGGGTGACGAGAGGGAGAGAAAGAGACGGAGATATATACTCAAGGTTGTATTTTTAAACATTATCATCAAGTATATTTTGTAATTTGTGGTAAGATAATTTGTAATGAGATACTTTTTGATTTATTTATGCCCGTCTCGGCTTGATATCAAAACAAAATCTGAGACACTTGGCTGTGAGTACTTCATGTACCTCTGCATACCTAAAGTCATTCCTAAAATTGAACTCTTATGTGAATTTCACTCTGAAGTGTACAGTTGACTATGGCTATATTTATTTTGTATTAAATTTATATTGTGGCAAGGGGCAACTAGTGCGTTATGTCTCACCTATTCATTAGGCTCCTTGCCTTTACCCAGCATGGTGGAACAAAATGTACACAAACTACTGTGGTAAAAAACAGGTTTACAATCCATTTCTTGAACGCTCTGTTTGTTGTGATTTGTCGTGCACAAGGTGCACGTGTTCGTGCTCGTTCCTCCCTTCCAGATCCGTCTTGTGACTCAGTTGTGTGTGTGTGTGTGTGTGTGTGCGTGTGTGTGTGTGTGCGTGCTTGTGCGTGTGTCAGCTGATTTAGTTATCTAGTCCATTATAAGCCTACACATACAGTACTCTGCTTATTTTCATTTCGGGGCCCCTCCCCATTCTAAATTTCTTGTAAGGACAAGAAACAAAAGGTATGATGGCTTTGATGGTTTCACACTGCAGAGCATTAAAACAGACATTACATTCTCCTACAACTGAATGCAAGGGTGCTCCTCCGTCCCTATGTATTATATATAATATTATCCAATATTATATTAGAGTAAAAATGTAATTTATTTTCAGCAGTGTCTTTCTTCCTTTCAGTTGAACTACCTTTGTTTGGCACAGATCACTGACCTCTGGGGTCGCCGTTTGGACAAGTCTTGCTCAGAAGGGTGTGGGTGTGTGTGTGTGTGTGTGTGTGTGTGTGCGACTGTGCGTGTGTGCATGGAGACACACACATGGATCAATGCTCTATAGCGTTGCAGAGTTGTTTCAAGAAGTGTTAATCGAATGAATAAATCGAAGGAAATATTGTGTGCATGCGTGTGTGTATAGACACAAACACTTGTCTTTCTTCCATCATGAGGCATCACAAAAGGCGCGCGCGCGCACACACACGGCTTACTTGTCCATGCCACATCAATAAACTAAAACATTGTTTGCACATACTGTACTACATACAGTACACAGATTGCTGCGGCCCTCAATCATTTAATTATAGCCTCTCCAACACGCATGGACACACACACACACACACACACACACACACACACACATACACACAGCCCTCATTAATATAGACAACAGGCCAACAGTAGACATTAAATCAATCCTGTGATAGGATTATTTACATTTCCCAGTTAGTCCGGTAGCCTAATTGCCGCAAGGTTGTTCTGAATTGAAGTACTTTTGATGACTCGAGACTTTCAAGGTTGGTGTGTAATCAGTGAGTTATCCTCCAGAGTCTAGTCGTGGCTATTGTATACTTTTGGTCATCATAGACTAGTTGCTACGGTTTTATGTGGTTCGTTTTTGGTTTCTTCAATGCTACTGTAGTGGTAAAAGTGACACTTTGGAATGAAAAATGCTTGGCTATTTGCGATTTCGCTATTACCGTGTTTCTCAAACTTTTTCATGGATGGAACCCCATTTGAAAATATATGCCAGGGACCCCCATAAGAGAAGATTTGTATGGCTCTAGTCTAGCAGTAATTCACAAACATTTTAATCTCAAAGACCCCCAGTTTGACATGCATTTGGCTATGGACCCCCAATTTATGACATTTCTATCTCTGGAAATCTATATCGTAAAATCAATATTAATTTAACTCTGAGTGTACAAATGGACGCTCCATTTGTACACACTGAGTTACAGATCCATTAGGTTCCCTTTGGTTCCTGTATATGTTTTATAATTAATATTTTTCTTTTTATCTTAGTGTCCAGTTGCAGTTGGTGGCCCCGGATAGAGGATAGGCTACACATCTCATGGCGGAAATTGATTCCAAGGACTAGTTGACTGAGTTGGACCGCTTGGAGATCCTGGGTGCTTGGGGACCCTACCTACAGCATCGCAGGATCCGAATCTTTCCCCAGTTTGGAGAAATCTCCGACGTACCAAAGGAAAGCTACCGGAAAGGTGAGTGAAGCCTGTGCATTGCCTTTTTGAAAGCATACAGTATAAGCTTATTATGTAGCATTGTTTGAGTGTGGCAGTGCATGGCATTTGCCACACCTTCATTTTGTAGAGGCAACCTTTGTGCCGAACAGACAAGAAAATAAAAATATGTTAATAATATACTCTCAGGAGTCATCGATCAATATGTCCGTACATGGACAAATGTGCCTGTGGCAAATACTTGGTTTACACATTATAATGTTCTTATTTTGATCATAAGATCCAATTACTGAATGTCAAGAATATATGACACTGATTTATGACACTACGACACATAAGGAGTCTAATGGCACTAGTGGTTGTCAAACGTTTTATTTGCAAGGACCCCCATAACTCTGAGCGTGTACAAAATGAACACTATTTGAACACTCAGAGTTAAGAGCTACTCCTGAACGACCATAACAGGTCATTCAGGGCTAGCTCTTTGTGTTTCTGGTAATATTAGGGTCCGCTCATTTTGTATGTCTGTGGCAAAAATTACATTTTACAAAAATGTCCACAACAAGCCAGTATGGCGATGACCCCTGTGTCCTTTCCCTCTGTTGACAGTATTATGATAGGCAGCTCACTCCCTTGCAATTGTGTACTTGTATTCATACTCTGGGAAGTGTGTAACGGTAACCTATATTATATATATTATTATCAGTCCGGACTTCGGCACATAGGAGACGAGTATTAGTGGGCGAGATTACTTAACCTTTACAAACTCCTTCAGCCAATCAGCGTAACAAAAGAACAACTGGACAGGGCCTGCACAGACTTTAGGGGCTACCGCTTGGGGCACACCAAACTGCTGAGCAGGAATCTGGAGGCCTGTTTGAAGACCAAATACCTCATATACACCTATGACATAATAATTCTGTTGATACAGACGTATTGATGATACAAATAGTTTTGACTGTTCAATATCGCGCGCAGCCATTACTCTAGACAATTACACCTCTCATCACCCTGTCGTCCCTTCACTATAAATTGTCTCCCCCTTTACCTCCCAATGAGAGAGAGAGAGAGAGAGAGAGAGAGAGAGAGAGAGAGAGAGAGAGACGTGGCGGGTGGGTGGGTTGAATGACGCCTGGCGGTCAGTCGGAGCTTGGAGGCCCCCCTGAGGGTGGACGCCCGTTTCAATTGAAACTGGTGAAACATAGCAAAGGCCTCCTATGCTGCTGAGCAAACAAACTTTTGTATTTTTGCAGGGAAATACTGCCCGAGGGCTGCTGAACTAGCTATAAATCTGTGCCGAAAAGCGCCTACTGCACCCACCCATCCCCCCCTGCTGAGGAAGTGTGTGTGTGTGGGGGGGCTTTGTTTCATGTCCCATGCATATAGGGACATCTCTACATATCTGTCTGTCCTTGCCCCTTTCATGACTATTATGGTTACTTCTTCCCCCACTGATTGTACTTGGAGCGGCAGTGGCTCAGGGGTAGAATGACCGGATGGGAAACGCAAGGTTCCCAGTTTGAACCCGGGCTCCCCCAGAGTTAGTGTCGAAGTGTCCTTGAGCAAGACTCTGAACCCCTAATTACTCCTGATGCGCAGGTTGGTGCCTTGCATGGTATCGGTGTGTGAATGGGTGAATGTAATGCACAATCTATGTAAGTGCCTTGGATAAAGGCGCTATATAAATGCACCATTTACCATTTACTTGTAGTTTTTCAAATACCCTTTTTTTTCTTTGTGCCTAGGTCCCCATGTCCTGGTTCCTTTGGCAGCTCCATTTCTGCAGATGAAGCGTCAGCTGCTGTGGCGTAGCTCAGCACCCAGATAGTCCCCTCTCCCCCTCTTGCGGGTGCCAAGGGACTCCACTACCCAGGATGCCCACTGCCTCTGTACGGGCGGGCAGCCTCAAGGATCCGGAGGTGTCGGACCTCTTCTTCAAAGATGACCCAGAGAAGCTCTTCTCCGACCTCCGTGAGATCGGACATGGCAGCTTCGGAGCGGTCTACTTCGTACGTTTAGTTTTCTATGTTCACTTAGCCCTGGCATACGGCAAAAGGGGGGCGGGGGGTAGTGTGCACAAGGGAATTGACTTCGCAGGACTTTGAGTTTGGTGTATATATTACGGTGTTCTTTCTGTGTGTTGTAGGCGCGGGACGTGCGGACCAATGAGGTGGTGGCCATTAAGAAGATGTCTTACAACGGAAAGCAGTCCAATGAGGTGAGGCTGCAGTAGCACTGTGCACAACACACTCTGTGTTCATTTTACTCAGAGGCCCCTTTTTCACCGGGGTTGAACCGGCTCCGTTCTTTTTTCCCTGCTTAATTTTGAACCAAATTAATTAACTGGTTTAGATCCCTAAAAGTTGGTTCGGAACTGGAACCAAATAATACTTCTTCTTGCCTTGAAGTGGGAACCAAAGTGGATGTGTCACTATTCAGTTTGGAAGATGCAGATGTGATATAAAGTTTATAAACCATCATAAAAAAAAGAACAGAACCAGTTCTAGAACCAAAGTTACTTTGGTGGAAAAGGGGCCAGAGTGTACAAATGAACCCTTAAGACAAGTACATGTCACAAATCACATCAGAACTACCATTCTTGCTGTCGGGAGGAAACCACCTAACTCCATTTTTAAGGTTTTAAATCTTTTTTCTTGCATACATCATTGCTATTGAACACCCTTTACATCTGTATGTTGTTTCAAAATATTGAACCAATGGAAAGTAGTAAAAATCGTTTTGGACAAACCTCTTAACTCCATTGGACCGTCAAACTGTCTGCTAAAGCATCTAACTGCACCACATTTCCCTCTCTCACAACACCAACTTTATTATTAGCCCAAACACACATACAAATTTGTCCTACTGCTCATCTCTCCATTACTACTTGTTTTACCAGTAAGACGCCCTGGGGGCGAGAAGCAAGGAGGAGGTCGCTTCTCACCCTCAGGGCGTCTTACTGGTAAAAACTGAAACGTAGCTTCTTAATAAATTGAGAAGCAGGAGTTAAACTATTAATTTGATGTCAGTCAGGTCAGATGTAGAGTTGCTGGCTGGCTCCGTATATGTGCGGTCTCCACACTCTCACGGAGGAGACTTGCGCCGGCTCGCAACGGCGTCCTCCATGAGACTCTGGCGGTGGTGCCACTGCTACTCTCTGCTCAGGCAGCGACAGCTTGTCGGCAGTCTCCTCCTTGAGAGCGTGGAGGTCGCGCTGCTGGGGCAGACTGCTGGGCGAGTGCTGTCTGCTAGGCTAATTTTAGCCGCAATCCTTTTATAAGTCAGCCGAAACGTTAATATTGTAACCGCGAGGCAGCGACGATGTTGTTATAGTTACATTTTGTACTTTCGCCAGCACTGCTAAGGCTTAGCTATATGTTCACATGGGAAGCCCGGATCAGATTGGTTTCATCAAGTCTAAAAAGCAAGAAACCTGATTAACTTTGTTAATCGGATTTTAACCACATTCCTAGGTGGTTTGAAATGCGATTCAAATCCGATTTAGAAAATGGCTGATCCACAAGCCTGCAACGTGTGGCATCATGACGTGCTGTGAGTTTGTAGATCAGCTACTTTTGCCGATGTTTGAATACACAAACCTGATCTGATCACTTGCAAATAACAGGGTGCTGTGGACTGTCGGTCCTAAAGATAAGATTTGAGAAATGAATCAGATGTGAGCTATACAGCCTGAACAAGGCCTAAGTAGTGTTTCCCATCTAATATCCCTCTCAAAAGCAACAAAACACATTCTGCTCTTTTTATTCTGTTTACTCACGGTAGCTCAGGAAGTAATGACAGCTTCTAGACAATGATTTGTGGACAGACTTAGTGTGAGTCAAGCTCACCAGTAGCTTTGTGTGTTGTTGGCACAGTGGTTTTCATGCAGCCAGTACTCGGGGAAACACTATATTTATAATCACTGTCTAGAACTCTATATTTAGAATCTTCGTACAGTAAAACATTTACCTCTCAGTTCGGGAAACGGGTCTGGCTTAACCATGCTGTCAGTCAGGTCGAAGACATTTCAAACAACAGGAGAGACAACAAAGCAATCATTCTTTGGATAGACAGGAAATTCAGGTACCGTATTTGAATTGTAACGCCGACAAGGATCTTTTTTCAACCGAACTGCATTTTCTTCACGCCATGGACTATATATACATCCTCAATTTAGCGTAGGATTGTACACGTGATATATATTGATATATATTGTTTAGACTGACACTAGGTTCTTCTTGGTTCACTGCACTCATGATCCTAGTTTACTGAGGCACTACTTCACTGACTCTCTGCATTTGATGTATTGTGTTTACTATGCTAGTCGCTCTAGTTCAGAGCGTCTACATTAGGGAGCCTGGCAAATCTTTGTGTGATAGCATTTTACTTTGTTCTTTTACATGAACCACTTCAACCCTGTAGTATCCCTATTCTGAGGGGAACATTAGCCAAAAATAGACAAGCTTGTACATACTAGTCTATTTTCCGTGATGAGGTTTGTTGTTGAAGGAAAAAAAGAGCAGACCAAGTACAGAGCCAAGGGTCAAGTTTACTAAGTATTGAGGGTTTATAAGTGGTTAGATTAACATAAATCCAACATAATAGAAAAAACATTAACACTGATGAATCGGAATTATGAAAAAGTTTAATCTGCAACAACATTTTATTACAACTAGACCTGTACGTGCCCGTCGCAGTCGGTCACCGGCCTACTTGGGAACGATGCAACTTGGGAACCTAATATACGTTGTCATAGCACCCGTTTTAACTGTCAGCCGGTGTCCCACATGGAGATCTGTGTATGTGCCTGTGTGTGAAGACTGCAAACTGCAAACTTGTGCATTACAACCGTACACACACGTACGCACGTATGCAGAGACATGGCGCATTTATTGTAGGATATGTGTTTGTTCAGTAACAGGGCCCTGTCTCTCCAGCTCTTTAGTAAACAGAAAATGCATTTTCGGTTTGGGATACCAATTTAGTCCAATGAATCAGGTGGGAGAACTCTTACAGGTGAAATTGGAAGTGATGAAACATAATAACAGGCAGACATAATTGGACCTAGAACACTATAAAACAAACTTTCTCTCCTCATGGGATGAAATTGGCAACCCTCCTGAAAATGCATTTTCTGCATAGTGAACCAACAAACAACAAATCTCACTTCAACTCCATTTCTCCTAACAGAAATGGCAGGACATCATCAAGGAGGTGAAGTTTCTCCAGAGGATTCGACATCCCAACAGTATAGAATACAAGGGCTGCTACCTCCGTGAACACACAGCATGGGTAAGACAACAACAGTATAGAATACAAGGGCTGCTACCTCCGTGAACACACAGCATGGGTAAGACAACAGTCTAGAATACAAGGGCTGCTACCTCCGTGAACACACAGCATGGGTAAGACAACAACAGTATAGAATACAAGGGCTGCTACCTCCGTGAACACACAGCATGGGTAAGACAACAGTCTAGAATACAAGGGCTGCTACCTCCGTGAACACACAGCATGGGTAAGACAACAACAGTATAGAATACAAGGGCTGCTACCTCCGTGAACACACAGCATGGGTAAGACAACAGTCTAGAATACAAGGGCTGCTACCTCCGTGAACACACAGCATGGGTAAGACAACAGTATAGAATACAAGAGCTGCTACCTCCGTGAACACACAGCATGGGTAAGACAACAACTTGTCATGGTAGCTTGGTTACAACCGAAACAGACTTCCTCTTCAAAATAAGAGGCACTTGTAATGATTAGTCAACACTAGTTTTATTTCTAAGTCTACTTACAGGACGTAGATAGACATTTGTAGTATGTGACACCAGAGCGGGTAGGCATTAAGACTGCTTAATTTTTAGCAACTTCCGAGCAACATTTATTTTGACCATGCATGCGCACCTGGCACTGTGCACCCCTCCTAATAACAAACTCATTGCATCCCAGCTGGCTTTTGGATAGATTTTGATTGGTTGTCAAATATTTATATTGTTTAACAAATCACTCTGAAAGTGATCCAAATGATATCGTCTACGAGTTACTAGTATAGTTATCATTATAGTTGTGTGGTGTGTTCACTGCCATTCATTTTTTGAGGGGCGCTACCCCCCCCCTTATACTCGGCTATAGTGTAGATTTTCGTCTTACACAAACATTACATTCCCATTGACAATGAATGGAGAATTATATGTGGACGAGTAATCGGCTTTTTTTGTCCTACACAAAGAAGAAAGAATGGATGATGTACGATGATAAGAGCGCCCCTCACTTCACACGGGTGTGATATATATCATCATGCTTGGTGCCAATAGTGCTTAAGACTCAATGTAGCCCTAAGTCAAACCCTAGACCTTTTACAAAAGTGAAGATCTCTAAAGCCTCTGGGTCTCACAAACATAGTAGTACAAACTCACAGTAATACACACTCGCACACTAAATAAATGTATAATGCCATAATATTTGTATAACAATGGTATCTCCATCTAGCATCTCATATACATATGTCGTGCGTGTAAGTACACACACATTTAACATTCTGTGTTTGCTTGTTCTTTACATAGTTGGTGATGGAGTATTGTCTGGGCTCTGCCTCTGATCTCCTGGAAGGTAGGTGGAAAAAAATATCACTCCTCTTTCCACGTCTGATCATAGGTCTGATCATAGGTCAACCACTCGGGCCTCACTGTCAACAAGAAGGGATAGTTTGCGGGTTTTGGTTTGCAACTGCACTTCGAAGCCAAAGAGTTGTAATTAAGTGAAACTTAAAAAAATTACTTTAGACTCGGAGTCAGTCGACCCGTCCTAACAAAGCAGAAGGGGATCTATTGTGCGGTGGCATTTATGTGTATAATTTCAATATACTGGAAATGTAAAGCTGTGCCCTCCTCAGCTGTGCTCATCACTGTAATGCAGTGCTTCTCTCTCTCTGTGTGTGTGTGTGTGTGTGTGTGTGTGTGTGTGTGTGTGTGTGTGTGTGTGTGTGTGTGTGTGTGTGTGTGTGTGTGTGTGTGTGTGTGTGTGTGTGTGTGTGTGTGTGTGTGTGTGTGTGTGTGTGTGTGTGTGTGTGTGTGTGTGTGTGTGTGTGTGTGTGTGTGTGTGTGTGTGTGTGTCAATCCTTGCCTTAATACTTACCTCAACATTGTTCTCTCCTCCCTGCAGTTCATAAAAAGCCTCTGCAAGAGATGGAGATCGCTGCCATTACCCATGGTGCTTTGCAGGGCTTAGCCTACCTTCATTCCCACAATATGATCCACAGGTAAGAGACTACTTTAAAATGGTGAAAAACATATTGTTAATTTCAGTCCGTCTTTAACCCATTTAAATCGGGAAAGCATCTGTGGCATTTTAGATATGAGCAGATCTACAAGCTCATAGCGTCGCGTGTCACTTCGTGCCGTGCTACGAGCTTAGATCTGCTAATATTTTGGATAAACCGTGAAAATCTTTGAAGAAAAAAAGAAAGGGAAAAAAAAACAAGCACGCATGCATACACACACACAAAGGGAAGGAGCTTATGAAAAATACATGCTTTTCTGCTGACACGCAGGTAGCAGATAGAGCCACTTCTTAGTGACGCCATCCTTTGATGGTGCATTGATCTGGGCAGCCATAATCTGGTAATGGGCAGCACCTGTTTTTTAAAAAGGAAAATCAGTAGAGACAATGCTCTGGGGAACTTGAATGAGAGTTTCATGACAATCCACATATTCGATTTGTGTGAAAGTATAAATTGTGGTGGGGCTAGAGCGGTGGACAAGTCAGCCAAATCTGCTTGTGCCCATACCACATTATTATTGCAATCCAACTATACAAAAGGTTCTGAGCTATTAGCTACCAGTACTCATTTTGCAATACAGAGGCACATTATAAATGGTAAAAAAAGATAATAATATATATATATATATTACCATATATTACCATTTATTACCATTTATAACGTGCCTCATATATATATGCACATACACAATTTTATACCTGCCATCTGTCTTTTGGGCATGTTTTGGGGGAATTGTTTAATTTAATATATATAATTTATTTATTTTTTATTTATTTTTATTTTCAGTCGGAAGCTTGTAAGATATGTTGTTTGTGACTTAGATTGACCATGTCTCTTCACCATGTATATTAACCCTGTACACTATTCTGCTTATTACATGGCTACTAGCTCACATTTATAATTCCATAACTATGTAAACTGTTTTAGAGATCAAATCAAACAGAATGCAGAAATTAGAATGCCATCAAAGTCTATGTTTTCTTTGTCCTCTTCATTCAGGGATGTCAAGGCGGGGAACATCCTGCTAACTGAACCCGGGCAGGTTAAACTTGCAGACTTTGGCTCCGCCTCCATTGCCTCACCCGCAAACTCCTTCGTGGGGACGCCATATTGGTAAGGGCCATGTTGGACGGAGACCTCCGTCTTTTCATATTGGTAAGGGCCATGTTGGACGGAGACCTCCGTCTTTTCATATTGGTAAGGCCCATGTTGGACGGAGACCTCCGTCTTTTCATATTGGTAAGGGCCATGTTGGACGGAGACCTCCGTCTTTTCATATTGGTAAGGGCCATGTTGGACGGAGACCTCCGTCTTTTCATATTGGTAAGGCCCATGTTGGACGGAGACCTCCGTCTTTTCATATTGGTAAGGCCCATGTTGGACGGAGACCTCCGTCTTTTCATATTGGTAAGGGCCATGTTGGACGGAGACCTCCGTCTTTTCATATTGGTAAGGGCCATGTTGGACGGAGACCTCCGTCTTTTCATATTGGTAAGGCCCATGTTGGACGGAGACCTCCGTCTTTTCATATTGGTAAGGGCCATGTTGGACGGAGACCTCCGTCTTTTCATATTGGTAAGGGCCATGTTGGACGGAGACCTCCGTCTTTTCATATTGGTAAGGCCCATGTTGGACGGAGACCTCCGTCTTTTCATATTGGTAAGGGCCATGTTGGACGGAGACCTCTGTCTTTTCATATTGGTAAGGCCCATGTTGGACGGAGACCTCCGTCTTTTCAAATCCAACCGTTGGCTGCCATGGACGGAGTTCTCAGTCTTTAAATTAGATTGATTGCGGTTGGTCGCGGTCCTAAGCTACTTAGTTTCTGCTCTGGTTAGCTCTGGAATGACCCGAGATTCAAGGTCACCACAGCCATTCACCCACTGTTTCTTTAGCTTTTTGAAATGCTCTTATCTCGGATTCTAATCCCAGATTCCGATTCTAATCGAAACAAGCTCTATTTGCGGTCGATTACATCTGCGTCGCTGACCGCGGTTACAAAATGTATGTTTCAGGAGACTTGGATATCTCTGCTGTCGGGAAGAAACCATCTAACTCCAAAATGTTAATTTTTCAGGAAATGAAAAATATAAGATTTTCAGGAAATTAAGAAAACCTTATATTTTGAAAACAAAGCAATACTGCCTCATCAAAGTTGATGTTGTGACTTTATATATTGTCAATTACTTGCATGAGAGTGGGAGACGTGGTGGAGTTGGTTGCTTTAGCAGACAGTTTGAGGGTCCATTGGAGTTGAGAGGTTTTGTCCAAAGCTTTTTTTTTTATATTTTCGAAACAACACACAGACGTAAAGGGTTAGCACTGATTCATGAAAAACAATGAGTTGGGTGGTTTCCTCTCAACAGCAACAATATGCAATGCGATATATTTAACATTATAATAGTAAGCTTTCACAAACCTAGGGTGATTTTTAAGACACGGCTGACCTTTTTATTCCTGGCAGTGAATCTGTTTAATGTCCAGCTTGTCCTTGGCTGTGAATGAGTAGCATGCTTTTTTTAAGATATTGTTTTTTTGCGGCTTACACCTTTATTGATTTTTTTTAAGGGATAGAAAGTAGGCTGACAGGAAACGGGAGAGAGATGGGGGGATGACATGCGGTAAAGGCCGTGTCGGGTCCGGGAGTCGAACCCGCGGCACACCGCGACTGGATCACCAGTCCGGTGCCCAGACCGTTACGCTACGGCCTGGGCCATGAGTAGCATGCTTAATCCTCTTAATATGTTCTCTTCATTCTCCAGGATGGCCCCAGAGGTGATTCTGGCCATGGATGAGGGCCAGTATGATGGAAAGGTGGATGTTTGGTCTCTAGGAATCACCTGTATAGAATTAGGTAGGTGCATCTATCGTATGTCTGTGTATACCGGTACATGTCTGTGTTGGTTGGTTGCAATGGATAATTTCACACTGAACTTGAAGGATCATACCAGTGTCAATACATGTCATTGTCTATTCACAGCAGTTATTTTTTAACAATGTGTTTATTGTTACTTTTGTAATTACAGTGATAAGCACACAACACACTCATGCATAGATACACTGCAACCACCCCCTCCCAACATCTCCATAACAAAGACCTAGAAAGTCATTACATTAACCTGTTACAGTTAATCAGAGTATTTGATATGATCAAACTTGCAATAGAATAGTTTAGAAGGTGGTCTCCATGGTCTCAGAAATGACATAAAAGCAAAGGTTAATGCCTCAAATGCACCAATAAAAAAATATATAACTGTTTATAGCAATATTTATGAGACACAAAGGTAGCATCCGGATTCAAAGGTAAAGCAACGTATAGGTTGCACCAGGTCTAAATGGGTTAATTAAAGATCTGTGCTGTCTCTAATAGTAATTATCCTTTTGTTGCCAGCGGAGAGGAAGCCACCCTTGTTTAACATGAATGCGATGAGTGCCTTATACCACATAGCGCAGAATGAGAGCCCCACACTGCAGTCCAGTGAATGGTGAGAAAGACCACACACAGTACTAGAGCTCTTCACGGGCACCCTGATTCTGGAAATACCAGACAGGGCCCGAGACACGTGCTGCACTGGTGAAAGAGAAAACAAATGAAGTGTTGTTTACCTACTGTGCAATGTTTTAGGCTGTTTTTAGGATCAACGCAGCAAAGAAAAGTTGAGCTACTCAATGCATGTGTAGTGTACCATACTTGGCGGCTGATTTGAATGTAAAACACCTGCGTACAACGTCGTCGGGTATTCTCGGAAATAAACGGATGTCGGAAACAAATTGGGCCCATAAGTAAAGAAAGAATGCCGGAACCGCTCGGAATCTGACAACATTTTCACAGGTCCACTCAGGCCGGGTGCCGTCATTTAATAGAAATCTAGGAGCGGGTCGGAATCTGATCAAATATCACAGGTCTATTTTGGGTTCGGGACCTTCAGGGTTTTTTTTACCCGTGAAGAGCTCTCTCACATACACACACACACACACACACACACACACACAGATTCATTTTCAGTGTTAACGATATGCATGTGTTTGAAGTTGACCAGACCACCCATGACCAAAAAGCATGTCAAAATGTAATTTTGTATTGACAAAATGGCAGACGCCAGGGGTTAAACATATTGTCTTATTTCTGTGCAGGACGGACTACTTTAGAAACTTTATTGATTCTTGCCTTCAGAAGATTCCCCAGGACAGACCACACTCTGATGATATGCTGGGTGTAAGAACACACACACACGCACACACGCACACACACACACACACACACACACACACACACACACACACACACACACACACACACACACACACACACTGTACTAAGAGAGTGGGGTCAGTGCATTAAGATGAAGATTGCGGAACTTCTGGTGTTAAATCTCTCTTTGATGTTTGCTCTCTGTTCTATCCCCATAAGCCTGTGTTTTATTTTTTTCCTCTCCCACTAATCCCCTAGTTCCTGACTACACATGCTGTACACAAACATATGCACACCAGAACTGCAAACACACTCGCACATGCACACTGTGCACGTACGTACGCACGCACACACACACACACGCACACACACACACACCCACACACATACACAATACATACACTCACCACACATGCACACCAGGCACACGCACACACACACACACACACACACACACACATACACGCTCAGTTGTGTAAATAGAACATTTCCCTAATTACTATTATGATATTTTTCTATACTATTGTTGGTAACGGAGCAGCTGTTACTAATGCCCCCCCCCCCCCTTCCCTCACATAAATGCAATACACACAGAACATTTATTTTTGTAACTCTCCAAAGAAAAGCTGCAATTAGGGATGTCCCGATCATGTTTTTTGCTCTGATCGTTTGAAGTGACAGGACACTTCTCTCTGAATAATGAATGACTAATATCCATCTATCGATACAGATTACTGTGCTCTCATTGGCTGTTATACGGATCTTCTCAGGGTGCTGTCGCAACCCCGTTCATGCTATATGATGTCCAGTCGGGACATCATAGCCAAATATCAAACCTGCTAGATATTCAGAAATGCTTGGGAAGGCATCAGCGAGGGTTTTGTTGGCGAGCTGCAAAACATCTCCCCGACAGCATAATCGGAGCAAATATCTTGCAGTGTGTAGGGGCAATAAATAAGTTGGGATTGCGTTTTAAATTGACACCCAGGATCCCTCTTCTTTCCACTCTTCCATGTTTTCTCCCTCTCTAATCATTCACTCTGTCCTCACTCTCCCCCCCCTCCCCAGCATGCATTTCTGCAGCGAGAGCGCCCCGACTCGGTTCTCATGGACCTGATCCTGAGGACCAAGGACGCGGTGCGCGAGCTGGACAATCTGCAGTACCGCAAGATGAAGAAACTCCTCTTCCACGAAGCACACAACGGACCCACGTCAGAGGCCCAGGATGGAGACGAGGTGTGTCTGTGTGTGTGTGTGTGTGTGTGTGTGTGTGTCGACCAAAACCATGACGCAAAATGTTCGTTGAACTAACCTTTTTCACTGACAAAAACGAAATAGAATCTTGAGCTGTGTGTCTGTCTATCTCTGTCTGTAGGAGTCGGAGCAGGGCGGAGGGGGGCGTAGCGGCACAGTGAACAGCGTGGGCAGTAACCAGTCCATACCCAGCATGTCCATCAGCGCCAGCTCCCAGAGCAGCTCCGTCAACAGCCTGAACGAGGCGTCCCAGGACAGCCGCAGCGAGCTGGGCCTGATGGACGGGGACCACACCGTCATGTCCAACAGCTCCGTCATACACCTCAAACCGGTGGGGGTCCAAACCAGTATTGCTCTTGCAGTTGACGTTGATATTAACATGGTCTAAATCAGCACTGAAACGCCTGCAAATGTACCATTTTATCAAACTATATTTTTTATTATATAAAATTATATAAATGTATTTATTATATAAAGCAAATAGTCGAATATTCACATTAAAAGCCTGAATCTGATTCTAACAATTACATTCTTAGTGGGTACAGCCCTAATACAGACAATAAGAGAATAGCCTACAATACAGAATGTTTCTCTCTTTATCAGTGTCACTCTAGTCTCGTCTGGCCAGACTGTTGCCACCGCTAATTTTCAAATGCTTCCGTCATGTAGTCTGGACTCTGGAGCACGGAAGCTCTGATCATGTAGTCTGGACTCTGGAGCACGGAAGCTCTGATCATGTAGTCTGGACTCTGGAGCACGGAAGCTCTGATCATGAGTAAGTGATAAAGCGGAAGTAAAGCCTCCTCCCAAATTCCGTTTTGTCTTTACAGTCGCATAATTTATCCTAATATAATTTATCATCTATAGCTTATTTAGCTTGCTGCTTAGCAGAAATGGATAGCAACATTTTTTTGAAGATATTTTCAAATATATTTTTGTGAACGGAAATGCCAGCTTCCTTGCTCGGATTTCGGGAGGCCTAGTTCCAGACTATAGCGATTGTGGAATAATGTCTGGCTGCGAGAGACTAGTGTCACTCTGACATGTGACCCTCTACATTACTGATGAGTCGATCTGGGCTCTGTGTGTCCCCAGGAGGAGGAGGAGAGGCCGGAGGAAGGAGGAGAGGCCAGCGCCCCCACAGAGCCCCAGGCCGCTCCGGCCCAGGGCCCCCGCAAGCACTACCGCAACAGAGAGCACTTTGCCACCATACGCACAGCATCACTGGTGAGAAGAACAACACACACATAAAGTCCAGTACATGTGGGTCCACACTCAGTGCAATAATGCAATATAGAACTACTCCATTCCAAGTAAAGTATTGGCATCAAAATGTAATTAAAGTACTCGTTGTGCAGAACGTCCCATTTCAAGTTTTCTACAAGCTCACAATGCGTATATAAAAACATATATTTTGCAGGTCGCGACCCAGTCTTTGGGAAACGGTGATCTAAAATATGAATGTAAAGCTGTCCTACTTGCAGCCATCACATTCTGAACTAGATAAAGTGCCAATCGGCACAGGTCTCCACCAGGATTCTTCCTCAGCCTAGTGGGAATATGCGTGCACAGTTTCATCGCAATCGGACGCTGCGTTGACTCGTGAGGAGTTGTGGCCATTTGCTACTCCTGAAAACTGTAGGAGCCAATCGTGGCCAATCAGGATGGAATATGAGAAATCAAACAAACCTGTGTTGATCACATGACTATGGAGATCATGTGTACCGATTTGCGTGAAATTTGGATAAAATCTGAAGGAGTAATAATAGAAAATGTGTTTTACATATGTGGGCCTCCTGGTGGCGCTATAAAGAGCAGATGTGAAAAATTCCAGACAAAGGTTTTTCCTTGGCCTCTAGGGAGTTGGCATACAAAGTGATCCACAGATTCGTGCAGTTAGAGGTAAAAACACTTTTCGGCCAGTTATAGCGCCACCTTGAGGCTGAGTTGAAATTGTTCATGTGGCATTTCGTCCTCGGCCTAGTGGGAATGTGGGTGCACAATTTCAAGGAAATCATGCGATGTGTTCATGATTTGCAGCATTTTGTTTGAAACTGAGCACTCCTGTGAACTTTGGAAGCCAATCTTAACCAATCAGGATGGAGTCTGAGAAATCTGAAAGACCCGTTTCGTTGAATGGCTCTAGAGAGACTGTGTACCAATTTGCGTGATGTTTGGACAAAATCTGTAGGTGTACTGTGCAAAAACTTGTTTTGCACAAAGCGGCCTCCTGGTGGCGCTATAACAGGCCGTTCTGGAAAGTTTGGGGTAGAGGTTCATCGTTGGCATCCAGGGAGTGTGTGTGCAAAATTTGGCATCGACCGGGTTAACGGTGGCCGAGATTAGCTGCTAACGGACGGACGGACACACGGACACACGGACGGACGGACACACGGACGGACGGAGTGCAAAACATACTCTCCCCACATGCCTTCGGCCTGGTGGAGACAACTAGACCTATTAGTGTCACATTAAACCCCCTAGTGGCCAATGACGTTATTTGCGTGTTAAATCAACAAATCCCTTGTGGCCAATGACGTTATTGACGTAGTACTTAGTACTTAGTACTTTTTTTTTTTTTTTTTTTTTTTTTTTTTTTTTGTGCATTAGCTAGGTGGGGGTCTTACCCACAAGTTTTTTTTTTTTTTTTTTTTTATTGGCATCATGACAAAATAATAATCACACCTGTGTGAACTGAGTTGTGAAACTCCCCTCTCTCCCCCCCCCCTCCTCCTCCCCCCCTCCCGAGATAAAGACATGAATCATGACAAAATAATAATCACACCTGTGTGAACTGAGTTGTGAAACTCCCCTCTCTCTCCCCCCCCCCCTCCTCCTCCCCCTCCCTGAGATATAAATACTTTTATATCAATGAAACCAAGGTGTACTAAAATGCTTATAAGTAAACGATGGAACATGCTAGGAACATATTTTTTTTCCGGTGTAAACTAGAGACTTGCAGCTTTAAAATGAGATATTTCGTGACATTGAGGTCATATCGCACATTTTTCTATTGTCATTCAAAAAGTCGCCAAAGTTGGCCTAAGGCACAATAAGATGATATTAAGGGTGGCAATAAGCCAGTTAACCTTAATAGATCTGAGGCCCTTCTAAAAAAAAACGTCTAAATCCTGACCGAAGTGTTTTATATATTTAACTTTCAGGTTGCACGTTTTTATGCTAAATTCATTACTGGATACTGACCACATTTATCACTAACAATAAAAAATGGTACAGCTGGTTGGCGGCTTGCTTACTTACTAATTGACGTAGTATTTATACAATGGGTAGTTGACGGCTGTTCACTACCGTCAGGACAGCCGGACAGCCATCTTCATCTCAATGGGATTAACCTGTATATATTAAATAAAAAATAAGATGTATGTCACTCATTCTTGAGATGAGGGACAAAAGTGGAAAAAACATGTCCCACACATAAGAGCCTTATTATTGTTAAAAATAAATTAATTTAATAAAAATAAAAGCACTTGCAAAGTTAAATGTAATACAGTTGTGTATTATTATGCCATTAATTTCATTATAATTGTTTTCATATGCCATCTGAATTAGTTAAAAGCAGGCACTGTACCCAAAAACGCCTGTATTTAGCCTGTCCCCAGCAAGTGGTCATAATTTCAAACTGCTAAAAAAGTGTCTAATACTGTCACAATCACATAAATATACATACTAAATTAAAGTAGATTGTCAACAACATAGCAAACAATATACACAATAATTTTAATTTATATTTTCCATTAGATATCTCATATAAAATGTGTGTCCCACGTCTCCCGTCAACTCCGTCAGGTTTTTTAAAAGTCTTAAATTAATCAGAAAATATTGTCGACAGATTTAGCCTGAAGACTCCTTTTCCAAGTCCCGTTTGTATTTGTTGCAACTGTGGAGCACCTGGTCTGAAAAGCATTCAATTGTTTGATATTTTAAACAAACAATGTTGATATCAGGGTGGTCACAGCTTTTACATGTCAACTCCGTCAGGACATTATTATGATCTTTGTTAAGAATTCCAAAATAATGTTTATTATAAAAGTTTAGGGTTAGGTTTAGCTAACAAATGAAGCAAAAACAAAATGGCTACATTGTACTACAGAGGGTTAAGATGAAAACAAATGACATTTTGTCAACTCCGTCAGACGTCAACTCCGTCAGGTTTTGTGTCTGACGGAGTTGACATGTATCTGACGGAGTTGACAAAAGTGTTCCTAAAACAATAAAATTATAGTTTTTGAATAATGGGACGTATTCTAATTTGGCACACAGTTAGAGCATGCCTTAAGGAACATTTTTGGCTATAGGGCCATCACAGATTTGTCTCGTGGTGACCATGGCAGCCATTTTCCAAAATTGCCGCCACCTGATGTTATTTTACAATAACTCAAGTTCTACACCACCTAGGATCTTGATTCTGGTGACTAAGACTACATTTTCAAGGATGAGGGATACATTGGTACTATTTAGATTTGTCCTGTGACCATGGCAGCCATTGTTTTTCAAAATGGCCGCCACCTGCTGTTATTTTACAATAACCCAAGTTTTAGACCACATAGGATCTTGATTCTGCCGACTAATAATACATTTTAAAAGATGAGGAATACAGTGGTACTATTTAGATTTGTCCTGTGACCATGGCAGCCATTGTTTTTCAAAGTGACCACCAACCTGCTGTTATTTTACCAATAACTCAAGTTTTAGACCACCAAGGATCTTGATTCTGGCGACTAATCATTACATTTTCAAGGATGAACTTTCTCTGGGAGGGGTCAGGGCTTATTTCAGGTGCAGGTTGAGTTGCTACTGACAGGACATTAAAAGGAGGTGGGCTTTCTGGCCTTTGACTTGTCTCTTTCAGGTACAGACGCACAGTTTGACTTCACTGGCCACTGCAGTGTGGCGTTGTATCTTGGTGGCCTCCTGCCAGTGTTTCTCCATCCTTCTCATGAGCTCTGTGTTCTGGGGCTCTGTTATAGTCAACTTACATTGTCTTGGCTGGAGATTGCTTTCCTGCAGGGTCCAGCCCAGTCTTGTGCAGATGGCTACTGGCCCACCTGGAGGCCCCAACCTCACTTGTTTGGTTGGTGTGATTAGGTGGGGTGGTCTTCCCCAATCAGGATGAAGGGTTTGACCCTTTCAAACGGCAGTCTGGCCAAGTGTCTGTATTTAGTTGTGAGGCTAGATACAGGATACGATTGCTCACCCAGCCCCAGGTGACTTGAGGTGAAGGCTCCTTTGATTTGGTAACATTGCTTTGGTTGACATGCTGGGGACACAGAACGACACTGATGCCTTCAGTGTCTGCACATCCTGCCTGATAGTCCTGAAGGCAGATCTTCTGTCTTCAGTCTTTCGCTCACTGTTCACTGCTCACTGTTCACCTCAAGCAGGTCTTCAAGGTGTTTGCCTTTGCACAGGCTATATGGCTAGGACTCATGCTTCAACCACTCAGAGAACTCCAACAGGGTGTTGGTTGCTCCTGGGCCGCAGAGCATTGTGCGGCAGAATTCTCATCCCTGGTGGCAGCTTGTTGAGGAGTCGTGCAACATGTGAGCCGCATCTAAGTTCTGTGTCTCCCTCTGGGCCTAGGGTAGACACTTGCTATTTTCCGTAACACTAATTGGTGGGGCTGTCCAAACTTGTTGTTTAGGTGTCAATCGGGTCTCTGTTTGTGAAGTCGGGTCTAGGTGGTCTAGAAGATGAGTTATTTAGTCAGGGGATATTAATACAATCTGGTAATAAATTCCTTATCAAGAATTTTCTTCACCAATGTGTTTGGAAGGGTGTCTACTAACATATCCCACATTGCTTTATATTCAACCACCCTAGGGGACCTTTTGACAGCTGCTGAAAGTTGGGGTACCATCAACAACCTATATAAGGCAAAATGTTCATTATGCTTTAAGTAGCATGTGACATGTCAAACTAGGGAGTTTTCATGATTCTGAATGCATTCCAAGCATTAGCTATGCACGAAGAACACTCCTTGGGCTGAAAACGGCCATAGCCATCATCACAAAATGAGGTCAGCACATTTGGGCAAGTGGATATATGGCCGAATTTAGCCCAAGGGGTTTGACCCCTAGTTTGGCCATAGACTCCCTAGTTTTGCCATAGCCACTTGGTATGGTACCCAACTTTCAGCAGCTGTCAAAAATGCCTCTAGGGTGGTTCAATAGAAACCAATGTGGGATATGTTAGTAGACACCTTTACAAACACATTGGTGAAAAAATTCTTGGTAAGAAATGTATTCACAGATTTGACATTATTCTGATAATAGGCCTATTCCCTGACTAAATTGGTAAAATAATAGCAGGTCCACCATTTTTTTAAATGGCTGCCATTGTCACGGGATAAATCTAAATAGATAAAACTGTATTCCTCCTCATTGAAAATGTAGGATTAGTCATCAGAATCAAGATCCTAGGTGGTGTAGAACTTGAGTTATTGTAAGATAACAGCAGGTGGCTGCCATTTTGAAAATGGTCACAGGGCCAATATAAATAGTACCACTGTATTCCTCATCCTTGAAAATGTGGGATTAGTCACCAGAATCAAGATCCTAGGTGATCTAGAACCTAAATCAGTTAAACTTGTCAACTCCGTCAGATGTTCGTCAACTCCGTCAGATGTTCGTCCCGTGATGTTTTTGTTAATTTCCAAAGAAATAGAAAATGTGATGTTAAATATTTTGTGCATATGTATTGAAACACC
The DNA here is from genome assembly GCF_964188405.1 of Protomyctophum parallelum. Lineage (NCBI taxonomy): Eukaryota > Metazoa > Chordata > Actinopteri > Myctophiformes > Myctophidae > Protomyctophum > Protomyctophum parallelum. The sequence goes on along the minus strand of NC_139697.1, from coordinate 76,352,416 downwards.
AACTGAAATGATACGTAATGATGATTTTTTTTTTTTTTACATGGCTTTCATGTTATAATATTGAAAATAGAGGTTGAAATGACGGATTTGAGAAATTGGATATTTCATAATAGTGTGATATTGGAAAAAAACAATATTAAAATAATTGTATTACTTAACTTGATTACTGAAAGCCATTATAAGAGAACTGAGGACTTTATATTATTGTTGAAATTATCAAATTCAATTAAAAGGTATTTTAGTGTGTCTGACGGAGTTGACATGAATCGGGTATTAAGTGCATAAATGTCCCATTTTAGAAAGAAATGTTATGCGAAAAACCTGTTCCTTCTCAATATTGGTAGTTGAGACCTGTGTCTACAAATACATCCATTTGATTTGAATGTATCTTAAAAAAAAAAAAAATCCAGTTTGAAAAAAGTTTTGTCCCTTATCTCAAGAATGGGTGACGTACAATGTATATACAATGCTTTGAGGAGTGGTGCCGACTGAAAATGACTATTTTGACAGAAGCACTGACGTGTGTGTGTGTGTGTGTGTGTGTGTGTGTGTGTGTGTGTGTGTGTGTGTGTGTGTGTGTGTGTGTGTGTGTGTGTGTGTGTGTGTGTGTGTGTGTGTGCGTGCAGGTGACTCGTGAGATGCAGGAACATGAGCAGGACTCTGAGCTGCGAGAGCAGATGTCAGGCTACAAACGCATGAGGCGTCAGCACCAGAAGGTAATGGGATGTAGTAATACAAATGTAAAAAAAGTAGATTCAAGACTATGGTGGAAATGGGTCATCTCATCTTCTGAGGAGGTTAAAACCTCATTATACTTTTAGCGTTGTAATACAGATGCCCCATTGATGGTCCTGGCAGGAAGCATGCCTTTTTAAAATGATTGGCAGGACCAGTGATGCAAATAGCCTTAGACTCACTAAATTGAGAAAGGATGCAATCACGCCAGGACAACGCTCCACACGTCTCAAACTCTTCTCCCTTCTGGCTCCAAAACTGTGGAATGCACTTCCCATTGCAGTCAGAACTGCAGCATCATTCCCAATCTTCCGCCGTAGTCTGAAAACCCACCTTTTTAGACTCCATCATGGCCCATAGCACTTACCCTACCCCCTTAGATAGCATTTCTGTAGACTTAGATAGCATCTGATACAGTCTTATAGCATGTTATGTAGACAGCACTATAATTGCATTGTATATAGTCATAGCACGCCATAGTACATATGTATAGCATAGTAGTATATATATATAGTTTATATGTATAGTCTCATAATATAGATATTCCACTGTTACTTTCTTAGCTTACGCATGTTTTATGATAAATGCTTTTTTGTTATGTATTCCCATGCTTTTGTTCTTGCTTAATGTAAGTCGCTCTGGATTAAGAGCGTCTGCTAAATGCCTAAATTGTAAATTGTAATGTCACCCTCCGGGGGTCCTGGGATGCAATACTGTACTCAGTACTGTACTCTAACGTCGTTGAAGTAGGACCCATCTAAAAGACCACCCCTGGGTCCCGGGACCCATTACATTGAAAACCTATTTACATCACTGCATGACACAGACAACTGTCTGCAGTGTGTGCAAATTTATTAAAAGGCCCCTACATCCCACAGCTCATTGCCTCATTGAATGTATATCCTGAAACTTCACCACTTCTGTTTTTGTTATTTATAAATACAGTAACTATGTATACCAGTGCCTGTGTACCAGTGTACCTGTTTTACTTGTGTGGACAACTTTGTTTTAACCCATTGAATCAGCTTATTTTTCTGTTTGGCTTTTTGGCATTTCTCAACTGCCCCTGTCTAGATCTCAAGTAGATCTGATAGCCTTTGTAACACTATTGGCAAGACGCCTAATACTTCAAAATCACCAACCCCGCCCTCCCATACACAATGGATAATAATTTACAGCTTGAGAAAATTAGATATACAATGAAAGGCTCTGTTAAGAAATTCCATGATATATGTGATCCTTTCTTGGCTTATACTGAAATAATTACCTTTCCAGTTTTCCCTGTTATGTTATGTTATGTTGAAAAAACGCAATAAACAAAGAGGTCTGCGAGCGAGTAACCCGAATGTGAAAACATGGAATTCTGCCCCATCTGTGTGGCACAGCTAACTGGCCTCTACCGCCACCCTGTGGCAGTCAATTGTTTAAAAGCATGAAAGCATTATGTGTCATTTTACCTCACAGTGTCATGTACATCTGCTAGTTTGAAATATTTAGAAAAATCTTGAAAATGTGAGAACTACTGATTTGTTAGAATCGAGTCAATCGACCTCAGGTCTTACTGGTTTAAAATGTAATCTACACTAAAATCTACTAGGCAATGTACAAAGAGCTTTGTGAATGATTTCTTTGTGTTGCTCTGCACTCAGCACCTGATGGCACTGGAGAACAAGCTGAAAGGTGAAATGGACGAGCACAGGTTACGACTGGACAAGGAACTGGAGAGCCAGAGGAACACTTTCACACAAGAGATCGAAAAACTGCTGAAGAAACACCAAGCTGCCATGGAGAAAGATGTACGTACATACAGTACAATGCAGATAAAGTAGACTAAAATAGTATTTAGTATTTTTACTTTTCAACTGGCCACATTCACTGAGAGATTTAAACTAAGGCCTGGGCTATACTTACAAGTAAGACGCGCAAACGCGTGAAGCGAACGCAGCTTGTGTGTGTGTGGTTGTGTGTGCGTGTGTGTGTGTGTGTGTGTGTGTGTGTGCAAAAGCTCATGCATGCTGCATCCAATACAAATTATATCAGCCTATATAGTCCAGTCCGCGGTGGCCTCCAGATGATTTCATTTGTATTGTGGACACCAACAAGACCCTTGACTGCATTCTGTGTTCACTGTGCCTGCCGACCATGTGCGTGCGTGAACGCTGTTCCCGAATATGTCCTTTATTAGCCTACATTATAACGTGACATTTATTATACACCTCGAAAATAGCCACTCTACAAGCTCACAACTGGTTGCGGACGCGACACTTCTAAAGGTCTAACTCTGCTATTATTTTCTATGCAGGACTTGCCAGAGCAATGATAAAGTGTCTATCACTTTGGCATCATCCTTCTGGTTATGCCATTGTAGTTTTTCTTTCTTTCCATATTAAACATTTTCCAAAATAGCAGATGTACAAGCTCACACTCGTCACTTTACAACGCGTTGTGAGCTTGTAGATTGGCTATATTCACTGTTTGACGTACAACCAAGTGTAAAATTGGTAAATTGGTGTCTTACCATAAACTACAGTCATCACTTGTATTATCTCTGACCAGTGAGTCAGTGACCACACTACATGCAGCTGTGCGGAATGACTTAATGTAGAAGTGCATCCATACGTCTCAAAGCATAATGTTTCCTACTTTGCACCTGTGTTTCATCCAGCTGAAGACATTTAACAACGACGAGAAGAAATTCCAACAGCACATCCAGGTGCAGCAGAAGAAAGAGCTCAGTAGCTTCCTGGAGTCACAGAAACGAGAGTACAAACTACGCAAGGAGCAGCTCAAAGAGGTACACCAAACACACAAACGCACAACTTCTGCGGGCAGCCATAGCTGAATGGTTTTGAGAGCCCGCCTGGGAAACCGAAGGTCCCGGGTTTGATTCCAAGCCTCTGTAATGTGTCCAAGTGTCCCTGAGCAAGACACTGAACCCCTATACTGCTCCCTGAACAACTAACGGTTGCTCACTGCTCCTACTAGTAGTTATAGGATGGGTAAATAAATTGAGCTAATGGTGCCAAAATAAAAATGTTGTACTTGACATATTATCAGTATATAATCTGTGAAAAGGTCACTGGTGTATCCGATATCATGTAGCCACATTATGTCAGTTGGTCTTACTCTGCGTACACACAGTTGATTTTATTCTAAAGCGTTGTCATTTCAAATGTGCACACACGTTGTCCAGGAGCTGAGCGAGAATCAGTCCACCCCAAAGAAAGAGAAGCAGGAATGGTTGTCCAAGCAGAAGGAGAACATCCAACACTTCCAGGTTAGCACTGCATTCCCTTCACTTCACATTCACTTCATTTAACTCTTTCCCCGCGACAGCCCCATCTAGTGGTTTGTCGCAGAACGCCAGCCTTTACGGCTGTAGTCCGTAACACTGAATAATTTCCGACTTTCCTTTCCTTTTCACAATTGGCTCATGTTCGGGGGAAAGAAGCCGGGCCAGAGGTTGATATTTGTCACTACACAGTACAAATTCTCCTACGGGCTGGAGGGGGGGCGGCACCTGGCAATGGGGAGTGTTGTGCGGGGGGAGTAGGACGGAGGCTCTACCTCCTCCCGTTGGGGGGGAATAACGACTTACATTGGAGAGATGTAAAAGCGGTACAAAATAATTCTAATTGGCTACTACTATATGAAAATAAATAAATAAGTCTGGAATCCTCCCGCACTTTATAACTTAGGTCGGTAGTGGATTCCCCCGCCCCGTGAAAGTGCATTATGTATAGAATGTAGACATTCTAGGTCTAATGATGTGTGCTTGGTGCCTTGGTATGGTAGGCAGAGGAGGAGGCCAACCTCCTGAGGAGGCAGAGACAGTATCTGGATCTGGAGTGTAGACGCTTCAAACGCAGGATCCTCATAGCAAGGCACAATGTGGAGCAGGACCTGGCGCGAGAGGTACAGTACTCTCACGTACACACACACACACACACACACTCACACACTCACAGGGCTTTAAGCAACTAGTCGACTAGGAAATCCACTAGTTGGCAATGTTGGTAAAAGAAACGGCTTTTTTCCCATTTTTGTAGGCCTCAAGATCAGCTAGAATGCTAGATTAGTCACCAATGTACACAGTTTTTAAATGTACAAATATTAAAAAATATATGACAGACGTATACTGTAGCTAAAGTGTCAAATTGATCTTTTTTCTTTTATGGGTTAAATTCAACCATGGCGTTGTACGAGCACTCACACCTCGCCACCTTCCATTCCCAATCCTTGTTCTTGACGTGTTGTCGTGTGTGTTTTTTATTTTTCCAAGGAGCTGAACAAGCGTCAGACCCAGAAGGATCTGGAGCACGCCATGCTGCTCAGGCACCACGAGTCCATGCAGGAGCTGGAGTTCCGGCACCTGGGGACCATCCAGAAGGCTCGGGCGGAGCTGATCCGCACACAGCACACGACGGAGCTCACCAACCAGCTGGAGTACAACAAGAGGAGGGAGCGGGAGCTGAGACGCAAGCACGTCATGGAGGTCCGACAGCAGCCCAAGAGCCTCAAGGTAGGACCGGCATAGTTCTCAAATGTTTTCAGGCCCAATGACCCCCAAATTGATATATATTTGGGGGTCATACACACACACACACACACAGAACTGTTACATTGCAACCCAGGGTTAATATTGTGCATTTACTGCCGCATAAGAAAGGTTAGCTTGAGAATGGGATAAGCTTTTGCAAGGTTGTGCACAAATGTTGCTGTTTTTCTAAAGCGTTTAAAGGTAAGTGCTCTGTGTTTATGTCTTATGTCTAGTGTTTCTACAATTCAGAGTTTTGCCATTTAGCAGACGCTCTTAATCCAGAGGGATTTACAGTAAGCAAGGGAAAACACAGTAAGCAAGGAAAAGACGAGGGAAGGTAATCTAGGATCATAGATCATAAGTAAACTAAGAATCTATCATCAGTCTACTCTAAACAGTTGAATATCTACTAAATCAATTTCTATGTCCCGAGGTCACTCGATGCATACAGTGAATGATTAGTAGTCTTTAAGGTGCTCATTGTTGTAGGCTACTTCACCCAGCAGATATGGGAGTTTTTTGTCTGTACCTTGTACCTTGTCTTTTGTTTTGGGTCGGTCGCAGTGCCACGTGTATTCTCTCTTTAGGGCCAAATAGCATTCTAGTTTTCTCTGATGTTTCTTTCCAATGCGTCGGGTAGCGTTCCTTTTGCTGTTACACACACATACACGTACAGTACCTCCACCTCGCTCATTAAACCATCATCATCCCCCCCATGCAGTGCAAGGAGCTGGCGATCAAGAAGCAGTTCCAGGACACGTGCAAGACGCAGACGCGGCAGTACAAGGCCCTCAGGAACCACCTGCTGGAGACCACGGCCAAGGCGGAGCACAAGGCCGTGCTGAAGAGGCTCAAGGAGGAGCAGACGCGCAAGCTGGCCATCCTGGCGGAGCAGTACGACCACTCCATCAACGACATGCTCTCCACGCAGGCCGTGAGTACCTGGAGAGCTTTTCATGTCAAGGCCCAGAATTATCTGTATTTTCCCCAAATATGTTGTTCCAGGGACCCCCCCCCCGTTCAGAAGCAAGGTTATGACTTAAAAACATTCAGGAGAGAATATATATTCAAAGATTTGCATATCAGACATTACAACATCATCAAGGCCCTTAAAATATTTTTTGTCGACTAAAATCTTATGATATCTAGTCGACTAAAACTAGTCTAAAGCTAAAAAGTTTCAGTGGACAAAAAATATGACCAAAACTAAGTGAAATTTTATTCAAAAGACTATGACTACAACTAAATCAAAATTAACACTGCTAGAGAGGCCAGGGCCAGGCGCTTGACTGAAAATATATCCAAGCCCATATTTGGAAACAATAACCCAATCTTAATCTTGCCGATGTAGGTTAATCGAATAATAGAGAAGCAGTTGTTTTTATTAGTGTCTTATATCAGATATACTTGTAAATCTGCAATTTTTCACTATGTACTTTATTTAAAAAATATATATTGTTAATTCATTGTATTCATTGTATCATCCAGCCAAAGGTTTAAAATGATTCTCTTGATATACATTTTAAGTCCTATCACCCAACCCTACTAGAAGGGATGAGACACCACCTGTTGGACAGAGGGAGTCACTGCACAGTAAAATCCTCTTGTGAAAATAGCAGATCTACAAGCTCACAACATGTCTCTTCACGCCATGTTGTGAGCTTGTAGATTGTCTATTTTCATTCATTATTCATTATTATTTTTTATTTATGGGGAAATAAAATGGGATTTTTCTTCCCGTGACCCACAAATGGGTCCCAACACATTGTTTGGGAAACATTGGTGCACCATTACAGTATCTAATTCCAGTACGTCTCTCTCTCAGCTGCGACTTGACGAGGCGCAGGAGGCAGAGTGCCAGGTGCTGCGCATGCAGCTGCAGCAGGAGCTGGAGCTGCTCAATGCCTACCAGAGCAAGATCAAGATGCAGACGGACGCGCAGCAGGACAAGGAGAGGAGGGACCTGGAGCAGAGGGTGTCGCTGCGGAGAGCGCTGCTCGAGCAGAAGGTGGGGCTCAGGGCGACGCGTGTGCGTTATTTTTATCCTCTGGATGGTGCTGTTCGCTAAATAACGGGGGTCAGCATTGTTTTCGGGGGTACCCGGAACACCACACGTTGATCACAATCATCACATGAAAAGCATGTCCTGCTGGTAACTGCAGGGGTCACACATAATGGCAGTCCATACTTTCTCCAACCATCGAACTTTTCGTCGGAAAGATCAGACTTTTATTTTTTCTCCGAAGTAGAGTTTGGCGAGTCACAACATCTGGGAGTGCAGCTTTCAGAACAAAAAAGAACAGAACTTCAGAACAGAAGTGTACTTTCAGAAGTTGCAAGCGTTTCAGAAGTTGCGAGTGACGTCATGTTGTAGTTGTACCGGAGCTTTCCGACGAAAAGTTCGATGGTCGGAGACAGTATGGACTGCCCTTTAGTCAAACTAATCGATGTAAGGCAAGCAATTATTTAAAATATAGTTCATTAAAATAATAAATGTTGAGGGGAGAAATGTATTTGTTCATATTTTCTTTTTTCTAAAAAAAAAGAAACTGCAAAAAACTTGTTCTTTCTCCTTCCACCAGATCGAGGAGGAGATGCTGACGCTGCAGAACGAGCGCCTGGAGCGGATCCGCTCGCTGCTGGAGCGGCAGGCCCGCGAGATGGAGGCCTTCGACTCGGAGTCCATGAGGCTGGGCTTCAGCAACATGATCCTGGACTCCTCCCAGGGCGGCTGGGTGGGAGGAGGAGGAGCAGGAGGTCAGGGCAGACTCAAACTATGACCCAAAATGTTTGTTCCAGACGTCCACTATCTTTTTTTTCACTGACGTAGACTCTATGCTACGATGAATAAAACTAAGACTAAAATATACGACAATGTCGTCAACAAAACTAGACTCAAATGTTAAGGAGGGACTAGTGGAGAAAAGATCTAGTAGAATGAAAATAGCAGATCTACAATTGGCTATTGTCATTTCGACAACATCAAGGCCCACCAAATTATATACAATCTTACGATATCCAGTCTAACAGACTAACACCAGAACATTTCAGACGACCAAAATGTGACTACAACTAAATTCAACTAACTTGTGGGTTTTTTCTGTCCAAATCAACACTATAGGTCAGGGAGGAGGTGCTCAAGGTGGAGGAGGAAGCCACTGGTCCGGAGGAGGAGGAGGAGGCCACCATCACCTCCACCACCCGGGCAGTTCCAGCGGCTCCCCTCAGCAGCAGCAGCAGCAGCCCTGGGGCCACCCCATGCTGGCCGGGGGCCCTCCGCCCTGGAGCCTCCACCACCACCACCACGGTCAGAGGGGGAGCGGGGGGGGCGCGGGAGGAGGTGGTGCCGGGGGAGGAGGGGTGAGGAACAGCCCGCAGGCCATGAGGAGGACGCCGTCGGGGGGGAGGAGCGAGCAGGGGATGAGCAGGAGCGCCAGCATCACCTCCCAGATCTCCAACGGATCCCATCTGTCCTACACCTAGACCACACACACACACACACGCCCATACTCTGAAACGGAACACAACACTTGGCGTAGATTTTAGGCCGGCGGCGGTGCGCAGAAGTGGGGGTCCAGGGACCACATTGGGTTCCTTGAGGGGGTTCTAAATGGAACCTTACAGGTCTGTTAGTCTTGAGAGTGTACGAAAGTGCACAAAAAGGTTGGGTTCCTTAAGGGTCCACTTGGTTCCGTTTGTACACTCTCAGAGTGTGCAAGGGGGGGGTGGGGGGGTCCTTGAAATTAAAACGTTTGAGAACCACTTATTTAGACTATGTCTTGTCCAACAAGATGGCACTGGTCATGCACACATGCACGCCACTACGCATGCATTCCACACAGTTCCTGTTGCTTGCATCGATGCATTTAAAACATACGGCACAGTGCTCGAACTGCCCCGTCTCATCTCGATATTGATTTCCTTTGATGTGCCGCTTAGCAGGGGACTGTGGAAGCCCAAAGGCCCTAAGGCTACTCTATAATGGATAGGAGTCATAATAAGGTAATGCCACCGTTTATTTTTTTACTGTAGCTTAAATAGTGTTATTTTGTGTCTTTGGGTATTTGCCGCACTAGTTTTCAGTTGCCATAGACCCAAATATAGTTTTCAGTTGCCACTGACCCAAATGTACTTCTCCATATTTTGAAGACAGTCCCAGTGCCAATAGCAAGAACTGAGGAGTGAACTTAAGTAGGTTGTTTGTTTCCCATGGCCAAAATCCGTCCCACAGCCTGGTTTGTTTTGTTTGGTTTACTTTAAGGACTTAAGGACAGGACTGGAAAGAGGGAGGGAGAGACATGCAACAAAGGTCGTCATTAACGGGACTCGAACACGCAACGCGCTGTCAGGCCAGAGCCTATATGCGGCATGCGCCTGGACCACTAGGCCAGCAGGCGCCATGAGAGGATTTTTTGATATGCAGTAGAAGGCTTTTAGAAGAGTTGAAGCAGGGGTTTTAATTAAAGACGGAAAAAAGAGTGATTTCAGAAGGGTTGCAAGAGGTGACGTTAGAAAGTAAATGGAAAGATGAGAGGATGTGCTAAGATTATGACTACTCAACCGTTTAGAGTATTTATTATTATGGAGGCACTGTGGGACGTATTTCTTGTATGTATGGCTCTTAAAGATGCCAAAAGCAAGGACAGAGAGACTCCTTTGGTCATTGTCTAATGAACCGGTATGCCAATTTCATTAAGCTGATTCATTAAGAAGTATTTCTGAAGCTTTTTTCCCTCCTTTTTCTTCCAATTTATGACAATTCCCAATTGTCCGTTCATGTATAGTCACTGCCAAGCCGTACAGTTTGTCAGATGTTAGGTTATAGACGGCCAAGTGTCTCCTCCAGTATACATGAAGTTGCCAGTCGCGTCTTTTAACCTGACAGTGACTAGTTTCACTGGGGGGACGCACATGAGGAGGAACAGGCTATATCCCTCCTAGTTCTGTGCCGTGACGGAGAACGCCCTCCCTGCCCGGCTTCCTGCGACAAACCCGGCCAAGTGTGTGTGTTTGAGCACAATTGGCCAAGCCGAATGCACCGCGGAGCAGTCAAACCTCTGGTCTTCGCAGTGGTGGGCAGGAACCGTGCCCATCTGCGTCGACCCCAAAGCCTCCAGTATTTCTGAAACATGATAGTGTGGCCAAATGTACAGTATGTGTGTAAAGGTGGGTTACAGATGGGTGGATTTCAGGAGTGTTTCTGTTTAATTCATATTATGTGTACTCAGGTGTTTTTGGGTTGTATTTGGGCATCCACAGGCCCCTTGCCTTCCATCCACATGTACCCATAGCCAATGAATGAGGCACGCTATGCCCACTCTGCTCATCCACCATGGGTTCTCGGCAGCATTTAACCCATTCATTATTTGAATTTGAACCACTTGAATTTTACCGTGACCTTTGCCAGTTGTAATTACCAATGAAATACAGTATGGCGTGTCTTGATCGATGAAAATCTATGCAGTAGGAAAATCCCTGGGACAATTTTAGCCCCGCCCTGTCGTTTTACCCTGAGAGCGTCGACTCAAGTGGTACTCTGGCAGATGCATTCTTGCGACATTCTGCTTAAATGCACATCAAGCTTTATATTCAACTTGACACACACACACACGCATGGCAACCTTTCTCATCATTTGAGCTCTGGTCCGCAGTCCCAATACCCCCGCAACACCAGGCAGTTGAATATCATGGGGCAAATGAGAAAGGGACGTTTTAATCAGAGGAGAGAAGGGACGTAACGGTTATATTTCAGAATCGGAGAATTAATGATGAATTAATTAACTACAAGCGCTGTGAGTTTGTAGACGGGGCTGCTTTCGGTGCGCGACGGGAGTATAAATCCGGCACATTCCATTCACATTGCACCTAGTTTCAATACATGCACAAGTGGTTTGTCTGTTGGCGAGTGTCCCGTTGTGGCCGATGGACTGGAGCGGTGATGCTGCGATCCCCCCCGCCATGCCTCTGCAGTCTCCCCCCTGTGTCTGGCAGCCCACTCTGTCTCACCCCCCACCACCACCCCTTCTCCCGCCTACCTTCCTAACTTGGGAAGAACACTTCAACCAGGTGAAAGAAAAGAATACAAAATTATATATAAATACATATATAAGTATATATATATGTCCTTTTTTATTTCATAAAGGCTACCATGAAACAGAGATATAAAGGCAGAGGGTATATAGACTGTGGAGATTATACATTGTGATTTTCAAAGGTGGAATGTACAGGGATCCGTGTTTATATTGTACATTTAGGATTTGAGGAAAAAAATATGGAAGTGTAATAAATTGACAAATCGGAGAGATTGAATTGATTGTGATGTGGACACGATGACATGGTTTATAGCAGTGCTTAGACAAGGAACAAAACAACGTTGACATTTTCTGGGGCTGCGTTTTCACTGTACAGTTTTAGAACAATTGTTATTAAGCGGTAAATCTCCCATCGTAAAAGGACAGTTTAAAATGATTTGTTGGGTCAAATCTTCAGGAAATAACGGTTTCATGATTGATGAGGTTAAAGTTATCTTAAAATGATGCGTGTAATGAATCAGTTTCTTGCAAAAACATATGTTAATGACGGTTAGAAGATTGAGAACACTTTCCGGGGGGTCTTTATTTGTATAATATGTAATTTTTAGATTTTAGCAGTGAGCCCAGTGTCTATGATGTCATGGACACTGGGCTCACTTCCTTCCTGGACTACAATTCCAGTAATGCAATAATGCTTTGGTACACTGCTCCTCCTTGTGGATATTGAGAGGGCTGTCTTACTGAGACAACATGTAGTCCAGGAAGTAAGTGAGCCCAGTGTCCATGACATCATAGACACTGGGCTCACTGCTAAAATCTAAAATATCTAAAACCACATATTACACACATAAAAACCCCCAGGAAAGTGTTCTAAATCTTCTAAACGTCATTAACATTATAATTTTTTTGCAAAAATGGTGTCCCTTTAAAAAGGCTCGGCATACTCTTTGTGGAAACGACGTTCAGCGAGATTTTAAGAACAAAAAATCATTGTGGCATTGCATTGCCAAAGTTTGTTTCGGAAGTTCTTGCACCTCCAACAATTCCGAACTAGCAAAACCTCACTGCACCCGCACCCCCCGCACCCCATTACGGACATGTATGTGTGACAGAGATTCCAAGGTGTTCTTGGTTCATTGTGTTTTTTTTTATCACAAACCAGGTGGCAAATCACCATTTTAGCACTGTATACAAGTGGGCGGGGTCTAAACGTTCAGCTCTCACAGGCGGAGCCACGTCGAGGATAAAACAATTGTATTAGCAAATTCCTTGAGCGCTTCCATTGAGCTGAAAAGAAAAGTCATGCTGCCAACTTTAGACTCACAAACAAAGACGGGATGGCAAAGAGTAATTTCCAAATACCGCCGCAAAACCAGACGGTGAAAATGTAGCCAGCATCTGGTTCTGGAGTGAGTTACTCACGGGGTCTGTTGGGGGCCTCTAAAGTGGTTTGGACTTTTCTTTGACAAACATTTACACTCTCCTGTTTATAACTGCTGCATTATCACAGTACACATAAAAATGTCCCAACTTTGAACTCTTCAACCAGGATGTCATCGCTCCCAATCATTTCGTTTTTTATTGTTTTGTTTTAACGCCAGGATGTTTTATTTCCTTTTTTTTTTTATTGCGGAAATAGTCATTTTAACGATGCAATGTACACAGTCAAATCCTCAGTGTTAATATGAACGCTGTGAGTGTGCACCTGGAACCAAATGGACCCTTTGTAACTGTGTACAAAACAAAAAGGAGTAACTCTTGAGAGTGTACAAATCCTTTTGGTTCCATTTGTGCACAAACACTAGACTGACATTAACACTCAGCATGTTACTGTGTAGAGAGGGCCAGATGAGGAAGAGAGACATTTCCTCCAACAAGTCTTAGGAGGGTCTAGCTTTCTGTCTTGAGGATGGAGCTAGTGTACGTTTTCGATTGCACACGTGGTTGTCCAGAGGAGAATATTAAAGCCTGGTTTTTACTTGGTCGCACGACAGCGTCTCTCGCTGGAAATAGCTCAATATCGACACTGTTGGGCAGAAACCTATCTCCATATTTTCAACTTTTTGTGATTTGTGTGTGTGACTACAGCGTCACACAAAGGCATCGGAAGTTTTGAGCTTGTAGATCTGCTATTTTTTCATTTTAATGCTGAAAAGTAACAGTTTTGGACGTTAGGACATGTGAGCTTCTTTCCACCCAACAGACGCTATAGATTATAGAAGCTCACGAAACGTGTCGCCTCCGTCGTGACACCTTGTGTTCTTGTGTATCGGCTTTGTATGTCCAAAAACGCTTACTTTTCAGGAAATTGATCCAGTTGATCCAATGTTGTTAATATTTAGTTGCAAGCTGTTGTTAATTTTGTGCAAAAAATTTAACTCATAGAGAGAGACACACGCAAATCAAAAATAGACATTGTATGGAAAAATATGTAAATAAATATGGAGATGCATGGTTTTAGCCCGACGGCAACGATATTCTGCGAGAGAGGCCGACGTACAACGGAGGATAAAGGAGGTGTGAGTCTACTGTGATTAGCCATATATCCCCAACAAGGGGCTTCACTGTCTTTGGCTGCTCAGTGAGTTGTATGTCTCTGTACAGTCTGTCAGTCAGTATTCCTTTCTTCCTGTCATTGGTGGATCTTTACTGTTGGATTCTACTCTCCAGTCCCGGAGACCTGTATTATTAACATCTATTAAAAAGAAAAACAAGAAAAAAAAAAAGTATAGATTGTGCAAAAAAGAAAAACAAACTGAATGTCAAGACAGATTACAGAATATAAGAGTGATTTAAATGTATAAAATAAATTCAGAAACAAAATGTTTAGGGGTTAAATGTAATATTTTGTTTGTAATTACTATTTTTTGTTGGAAGAGGGCTACTGGATAAAGAATCAACTGTAATAAAGTAATTTTAGTAATTTTCTGGTTCTTTCTTTTGCTTACGTGCATGACTGTGCGTGTGTGAGTGACCAGCCGTTCTCAAATATTGTCATATTGTCAGGGAAACCCAAATTGATATGCGTTAGGCCACCAACCCCATCTCACAGAAATGTGGAAATACACGACTAGAAAACCCAATAATCCGTACATGTGACACTGCATATGCAATTCTGTATTTCTGTGAGATCAGGCTGAGGCCACAGACCCCCATAAGGGGAATTCACACATTTTCAAATTTTTAAATGTTTTGAAAATAACAATACCAAGCTGGTTCAAGTGGTTACTCTATTCCTCATTTTGAGAACCACTGTGTTAGAGCAGGCTACAAAAGGAAATGGAAATAGTGTACATCAATGGAGTATATTGTTAGACCTTTGGCCAGTATAAAGTCCAGCTGGAAACCAGTGTTTGTATACTGTTTGCTTGTTTACTTTGTGTAACTCCTACTTTTGTTCTTCTGACAGAAACACTATGCTTTATTATGTTCAGATTAGGAAACATTGAAAGTGAAATTACTGCCGCCGAAGTGAAAATATCGTGAAACTTTCTTAGGTGGCCGGTTAAGACTGATATGAGGTTAGGGGGCTTACGTGGTCGGTTAAGACTGAGGTTATGGTTAGGGTTATTAATTAAACGTGGGTCGCATTGTCCGTTAGGATGTCCGTTGTCGGACATCCTAATCGCAGCCAGTATAGGCTACAGGTGAGCCTGCTGGCTCGATTGCATTAGAGTGCTGAGTATTTTCATTCGAATCCGCTGCCTTGCTCAGCGTGTGTAACTTCGCCTCCACGTGAACTCCCCACTTTCCTCTCCCTCAAAGATTTGTTGCGTCTGTGTTCTTGTCCTCCGCACCATGTTGCCTCTCCTCCGGCGAGGGGGCGGCACGGCGCCAGGCCTGCTCCTCCCCTGTCCCCCGTGCCCCTCGCGCCCCACTGTCGCCCCATGCCCCCTCGCACCCCCCCTTCTCTCCTCCTTCAGGAAGTCGGCCACCAGTCTGAAGTATTCCAGTATGGCAGCGTGACTCCAGTTGCGCGTCGTGGCTTTCTCTGGCCCTCCCTGCGTGCTGCCCCACTCGTCCCGTGCGAACCCGCAGTGCCCCCCCGTGTCCGTCGTCACCAGCAGGAAATATGGGTTGCTGTGGAACAGCGGGAGAGGCGTGGTGGAGGCGGGGGGCAATAGCGGGTCGTCGCGGCTGCGTACGCAGAGCACGGGGACCGCCACCTCGTCTGCGTCTCTCAGAGGCTCGTTCCTTTCCCAGTAGCCGTCCCAGTCCTTGGCGGGGTAAGCCCTCTCCCCCAGTGCCCAGACCTCCGAGGGCCCCGTGGTGACTCCTCTCGGGGGAGAAGTCACCCCGGATCTCTTGCCTTTCGGAGGGCCGGGTGAGCCTGTCGGAGGGCCGGGTGAGCCTGTCGGAGGGCCGGGTGAGCCTGTCGGAGGGCCGGGTGAGCCTGTCGGAGGGCCGGGTGAGCCTGTCGGAGGGCCGGGTGAGCCTGTCGGAGGGCCGGGTGAGCCTGTCGGAGGGCCGGGTGAGCCTGTCGGAGGGCCGGGTGAGCCTGTCGGAGGGCTGGGTGAGCCTGTCGGAGGGCCGGGTGAGCCTGTCGGAGGGCTGGGTGAGCCTGTCGGAGGGCCTGGTGTAGGAGGTCTGGGTGTCGTCTGCCGAGGCTGGGTGGAGGTGGAGGAGCAGAACAGAGCCTCCTCGTAGTCACTGAGGGAGGAAGAGCGGAGGATACGATCCACGTCCACAGCTGCACTGAAGGAGGTCGCATACCTGAGAAGATATGGGTGAATAGTGTCTCATTTTAAATAGAGGCTATGCACGTGACATCATCGTACCTGGAAGCAGGCCCGGATTAACAATGGAACTTAAGCTCCAGGGCCCACAGCTTGCAGGGCCCTGTGCGAGACTATTGCAAATAGGTAGGCTACAGCTGTTGCTGCGTCGAAACCGTATTCATAGGAAACCAATGTCAATGTAACGCAACACAGGACCTAGTGTTTTTGGTTTTTGCCAACAGTTTCTTAACCAATATGCACTGGGAGGAGACTCAAAATAGCAGATCCAGTGTCGGGGCGCAGCCTTATAACTCTACGGGAGCAGTGGCAATAGTGCTGGCAGTGCGCTGAACGCACACGCGTTCATTCACTGGGCGCGCAAATGCAAAAGTGTCGTTCTTGATTGTGTTACGCACAAGTGAATCCCATGCGTACACGCGAACATGGGGCCTTTTGATTTGGTGTAGCGGCCCTCGGAGGGGTTGATTCGGCACTGCCTGGAAGTTAATCAGGAACGCCTACTGAGTGGCAAAAAACAACTCCCTGGCCTTGACAGCCCATACATCCAAACATCCGATTGTGTTAAAGGACGTTAAACGCACCAACATTCCAAGCTGTATGGAAAGCTTCAATTATTGTCTTTCTACCTCTAAAGTTGTTGTTTGCACACTCATGTGAAGGCGCATACATCATACATCACATTCCGTGCTCAGCCAATCAAATCATCACAAATGTCATTCTGGCCAATCACTTTTGGCGTCTACACTTTTCTGCCCTCAATTTTTATCCTCAATATGTACTTTGCTCAGCCAATCAAATCATCGTGTTTGTGTTCACATGCAGGTGATAATTTTTCTAAAGTTTGGAAGCTTCGTTTTCAATAACCACCTCACCTGCTGAACTGCAGTTTTCTGTGGATGAGCGCCCCCCAGTGGTAGACGGGAGGCATGGGCGTCTGGAACCACAGCTGGCCCCGGAGCACCGGCGAGATGGTGGCGGCCGCCGTCAGGTGGGAGGCGGAGCCACACTCCCCTAGGTAGGACAGCAGGACCCCCGAACCGGAGCCCTCGCTCACCGCCACCAGCACAGAGGACGGGTGACAGTTACGCACGTAAGCCACTGCCTGGAAAGGGGTTAAAGGGGATTAATGGGGTGTTCTTTTTTATATTTTGTTTTGGGTTTTGGCTTTTATGCCTTTCATGTATAGTCTAGTTAGGCCGCTTTTCCACCGGGGTTGAACCGGTTCAGTTATTGTATTCCCGCCTAATATTTATAGGCTACCACTGAAAATTAATTGGTTCAGAACCCTTAAAGTTGCTTCAGAACTGGAACCAAAAAAATGGCCACCGGTTGTCCGGTTCCGTAAAAGCACCAAGGTTCCAAGAATGTAGAATTAACTGGTTCTAGAACCAAAGCTCTTTTGGTGGAAAAGGGGCCAAGAAAATGGGGAGAGAGATGGGCATTGGGGAGTGGCTCACAGCAAAGGTCGTCGAGATCAGGAATCAAACCTGCAACAAGCTGTCGAAGTCTATGCCAGTCTTCCGGGCCTGTTGTTACTTTATCCACTTAAACTTGCTTAAACTTAAAACCCTATATACTTGTATTGACCAGGGTCAGGTTCTTTTCCTTCTACACCAAAACTTTGCCAAAAATAGCCATTCTACGAGATCACAATGTGTTGAGATGCTTTGTGAGCTGGCAGATCTGATATCGTACTCTAGGGTTTACGTGGTTAAAGGAAGTTTAATTTCAAGTTTGATATCTGCTGTTGGGCAGAAACCATGCAGCTACAGTAACTCCATAATGTAACATTTTCAGGAATTGTATTTATTTATATATTTATTTAAGACAAAGCAATACTGCCTCATCAAAGTTGGTATTGTGACTTTATATATTGTCAACTACTTGCATGAGTGCGGAGAGGTGGTTGAAGTTAGCTGCTTTGGCAGACAGTTTGAGGGGCCACTGGAGTTGGCTGCTGGTTTCTCCCCGACAGTGACGAATAATAGATGTACACACATTAGAGCGACTGTAAAAGCTCACTTGTACAGTCACTGTACCTGCTCAAGATCGTCCGGGTCCCCAAACTCGGTCAGTCGCGGGGTGGTGAGCGGGCAGCCGGCCGTGCCACGCGGGTGAAACACCACCGCGTAGAACCCCTGACACAGGGCCAGGTGGCAGAGCTCCTTCAGGTGGGGGGTCAGCCCTCCCAAGAACTGCGGCACGAGGATGAGGACGGGCGGGGTGGAGGTGAAGCAGCCCAGTGCCTTCGTCCCAGCCGGCTGACGCTCCCTCTCTCTCTTGGCCTCGGCCCTGCTCTCCCTCCCGGCCGCTTCCACGGCCCAGTCCAACGCCACCGTCCCCCCGTCTCTCATTAACAGGTGGTCCCGGCTGAACTGCACTGGACTCTGCTGGCCGTCGCAACAGCTCCCCCACAGCAGCCCGCGCAGCGTCTGGACGTGGGGGTCTCCTCGGGGCCAGGCTGCCAGCCTCGGCAGGGCCAGAGAGCCACAGTGCTGGAACAGGTGTCGGGCCAGAGCGGTGGGCTGGCACGCCACGCCACGGCGGGGCCAACGTTGTCGAGGTGTGCTGCTCTGTTCGGGGCCAGATGTTGTCCCCACAGGGCCGTCCTCGTCCCAGGATCCCTCTGCCGTTATGTTTAGCTGTGGGAGTTCCAGAAGCCAACAGACGGCGAGCCAGAGCCTCCAGGCGCCAGCCCTCGCAGCGTGCCAGAGCCAAAGCTGTGCTGTGGGCCAGTGCAGGCCCAGGGAGAGCAGCAGGAGAAGCAGTGATGGAAGGAGGCACAGCACACATTCACATACTGAGACTGACATCGGCAAAGCCAGGTACAGGAGCTAGATGAAGGCTGATTTCTAACTGGTGCTACTGTCCCCCAGTATATTTAGTCCTTAATATTAATATGGCACTCTAAGGAGTGAACAGGACTTGAATTTCCATCCGATATTCCCAATTGTCTCCAGGTCCAATAATCAGCATATGGTCTGTATTTATATAAATGTCAGTCTATGAATCCCTACAGTTCAAACTCTCCTCTCCGTTTGCTCTGTGCTCCTCCTCCTGCTCCTCATAAATCATTGGCCACCGCCCACCAGCTCCAACAAAAACACAAAGTGAGCAAATAGAAGGCAACACACTATGTCCTATATTAAGGAAACAAACGCATTCTACATTGTGGCTTGTCCTATAGACTACCTGTCATATTTCTGTTGTCATTTAAAAATCAGACCCGTCTGAAGTGAGTTGTACTGTACTGTCTGTACTGTACTGTACTGTACTGTACTGTACTGTACTGTACTGTACTGTACTGTACTGTACTGTACTGTACTGTACTGTACTGTACTGTACTTACATGCTTAAAATTAATCTGTGTAATTAACATCCAGTGTGTGGATGTTAATTACACAGATACAGTATCGGAGACGTGCATAACTGTGACAATACACCTCGCACTGTTTTGTCATTATTTTATTTGTGTATGAATATTTTCTCCTGAAACTCCTCTGGGTCTCAGGCAAATTATCATGCTTGTTTGTTATGTTCGCCTCTCTGCAATATTGCAAGAGAGGTATTATTGTCTCCACCAGGCCGACAGAGTGTGTGTGTGTGTGTGTGTGTGTGGTTTAGCCAGCTAATCTCTGGCTAAACCATTGGCTAATGGGTCTGCAGACCACCGCGGACCGGCTCTATGACTCAGACATAACCATATATGGGCATAGCCTATACGATGACATCAGGGAATATTGGTCGGTTGAGGTGAGGGTGTACTGAGGAGTACAGGCCGGCCAACTACAGTGGTGCTATGACCCATTGAAGTGACTGCCACAGGTTTATTGTTTTTGAGGGGAAAAACGCCAAGGAAATCATGGCGACGTGCATGAGCGTGATCTCTCGGGTTGGTATCACCACAACATTGCGTGCATTCAGACCGGTGACCAGGCAGGGGACAGAGATGTTCAGCACCCCACGTCGCCTGTCTCATGGGTCCCGCAGCAGTCTGTACGAACACATCCTGGCAGGGTACAGTGGCAAACCTGACATAGACATGGCAGCTGTGTGTGAGCACATTAACAAAGTCATAGCCAACGTGGAGAACAGGAAAAGCGACCTGCGAGCGGACGACGTCAGAGAAATGCCCTGAGTGTGGCAGCAGCTGCAGGCGGTGAAGAGGGACATCTCTGAGCTGGAGCGGCAGAAAGAGGCCATCAGTGACACAGTCAGGTTACTAGTGCAGAAGAATGACAAGAAAGCCCTTGCCATTCTGCCTGAGTACATCCAGGCTTGGCAGAAAGGGTGAGACATCCGCAGCAAGCTGAAGGAACTTTACCCCAAGGAGAACGAGCTGGAACGGGAACACTATGGACGAGCTCTCAGATTGCCCAACACCACACACCCTGACGTGCCAGTTGGAGAGCAGAGTGAAGCCAGAGTGGTGGAGCTGCTCGGTGAGAAACCAGCGGTTGACTTCAAGCCCAGAGGCCACGTAGAACTAGGTGAGAAATTGGACACCATAAGACAAAGGCCCATATCTCTGGCCACCGGTCGTACTATTTGATGGGAGCTGGGGCCAGATTACAGACTGCTCTACAGAACGATATGTTGAGAGGAGCCGTTTTCGAGGGCTGTGTTATGCAGCCCAATGCTTATCTGTCTCAAGTCTACTCACTAGATCCCACCCGCTTCCCTGACCTCAACCTCGCTGGAACCGGAGAGGTTGGGGTGGCGGGTTACTTCATGGACCACGCTGTGAACTGGAAGGACCTGCCGGTCAGGAGTGTGTGCAGCAGCACATGTTACAGAGCAGAGACGGATACGGGCAGAGAAGCGTGGGGACTGTTCAGGGTCCATCACTTCAACAAGGTGGAGATGTTTGGAGTGACGGCAGACGAGACGGGGGAGGAGAGCGCTCTGCTGCTGGAGGAGTTTGTCTCGCTCCAAAAAGAGATATTCTCCTCTCTGGAGCTGCACTGCAGGGTGTTGGACATGCCGGCGCAGGAACTGGGCACACCAGCCCACAGGAAGTATGACATTGAAGCCTGGATGCCCGGCAGGAACAGCTACGGAGAGATCTCCAGTGCCTCTAACTGCACGGACTACCAGAGCAGACGCCTAAACATCCTGTATGAGAGGGAGGACGGCAGCCTGCAGTATGCTCACACGGTGAATGCCACAGTGTGCGCCGTCCCCCGGACCGCCATAGCGATCCTGGAGACTCACCAGACTAAAGAGGGAACAGTGCGCGTTCCCCGAGCCTTGCAGCCCTATCTGGGTCTGGAAGTTATCGAGGAGCCAACCTATGCTCCTCTGAAATACGTCGGACCCAACCAGTCGAGTCCACCACCCAGACCTACCTCCAAGACCACATGACGCACACAATCGCAGAATGGTAGCGAGGCTCAGCTGAAGAGTAAAAGGCCCAGACTGGCTACATTGGTGCTGTGATCAATAAACTAGGTCGCTTACATTTCATGAGCTTTCATTAGTCTTTCATTAGTGTATATCATATGGTAGAGCAAATATGATTTCTAGCAATGTCATGGAGTCTTTAATGTATGTTGACTTATGAGAGGTTCGAAAATAGCCGATCGACAACCTCTATACATTTTATTCAACTGTAGATTTAGTCAACTAAAATCTTATATTTAGTTGACTAGTCACTAGTCAACTAAATATAAGATTATAATGGATTGTAATGGATTATTGCACTTTTATATGCACTAGTCACTAGTGCATAGAAAAGTGCAATAATACATTAAAATCCATTATTATTATTTAATATTTACCTACACTATGTGTGATTATTTGTCCTACACTACAGCTAATCCCCTCTAGGGGGCAAAATTGTCCCACACTGAAATCTATGTAATTACAAAATGTTGGAACTATCAGGTCGATTTTGAAGGTGCAGTTTACCAGGTCGTGATACATAAATTGGCCTCGCTCTGCGCACATTCGTATTATGAAAGGCATATCGGCCCGTGTTGAACGCACTCGGCCCGTGTTGAACGCACACACATTTGGCATACCGCGTCCCTGAATATTTTAGCATTGTGGGAGTGTCCATATGTTAATTATTCTCGCTTTGCGCAATTTGCTATTAAGCCCCTTGACCTAAAGACACTCAGCGCATAACGATTAGACGTGGGTCTGACCACCTCATAAACGCAAAAAGCACTGTTTGATTTGACACTTGAGCGGCTCTGGAAGGCTGGTAGAGTGTTGCCATGTCTGTTTATTATAAGCGGCTTATTTTTCTGTAAAGTTGCTTTGTGTGGTTGCTTTTCTTGTTTCTAAAGTGGTTATTTGGGCTTTTCTCCTAATGTTGTTTAAACCAGTGATCGTCACACAGCACATTCCCATGTCAAGGATCCCCAGATGAATGCATTTGCCCAACTAAGGACAGCTAATCCAAAAATTAAATAAAAAGATTACTTTTGAAAATAGCAGATCTATACCAGCTCACAATGCATCACATTCATTCATTAAAACTATGAACTCTGACTGCAGGGGGATATATAATGATCATTATAACAATGTGCAAGAACATATTTAAAAAGAAGGAAGAACTTTATATTTGTGGACAATCAAAATATGTTTTTTTATTTTAATGTGGTGTCATTCAAATTAATCTGGATATGGCAGACTCACTATTTAGAAAATAAAAACATGGCACTTCATTTAAAATAGGTTACAGACCCCTGTTATATGCGCTTATTTTTATAGACCTATTTACTTGTTTCTATGAGACATGGCAGTTTTGCGTCTTTAAAAAAAAAAATTGAGATTAGAAACGGCCATAATTCTTTCATTTCTCAACCTTAAAAATAAATAAAAACATCTCCATAATCCGTGGGAAATGTGCTTTCATATGCTGTATCACACCCGATTCAAGTCTTCTTCAATAAAATGCTACGAGCGAACTCAGCGAAGACCATACCATCGGGGCCACAGCATTACGCAGCACGCATTCAACTCATTCCTTCGTCGTGACTTGAATGAAATAAAATATAATAAACGTTATTTTACTGGTGTTTTTCAATAGAAACAAATAAAGAGCGTGTGTAGGCTACTGTGTGCAAGTGCAACAGTACATATACATGCATGCACTAGGCTATATTTCTTCCGTGTCGGGATGGTGATTGAGCTCTTCAAGTTCACAGCCCGTTTGGTCTTTCATAAAAAAACGTTGATATTAGCCTATAAACACTCATGGTTCTCTCATTTCTCAACCGTTTTATTAAATGTAAAAATCTCCATATTCCTTATGAATCTTGCTTTCATTCGCTGTATGGTACATGGTTCTATCGTTATCGAATTAATTAATTACGCATGGATTGTTTATATGCTGCTATCTACTCGCAATTCCATTCCGATCTGAAAGGTGGGTCTGTTCTTTTGAGGCATAAAGGTGACAGCATGCAGTGCAATAGGAATAATTAACCCAAATGTGACAAAGGCATGTCATGTCTTCTATGGTGCCAGCCTGAAGAAATGTCATACCACGATCCCCAAAGTGCGCATTCCGTATGTGACATCAGCTGACTGGTAAAGAGAATAGTACGGACATGTTGATTGGGTACGTCTCAAACACGCCTTAAACACACCCATGACTAATTCAAGGCCGTTTTGCGCACTCCGCGGGGTGTCAAAAGCGCTTCTTAACATGCCCAAAATTGCAATATGACATACTACACGCCCCCAGATCATAATACTGTAATTAGATTAGTAATATAGAAGTAAGTAACATAGAAGTCCTAAATCGACCCCTATGAGTATTATTACCTATTTTAATATACAATTTAGGCATTTAGCTCTTAATCCAGAGTGATTTCTAGTAAGCAAGGAAAACCAGAACCTATCATAAATGATACGTTTATACTCACTCTCTCATGGCCGGGTACAGTAGCAGTATGAAAACAATTGACAAACAATGACCCACAGGTTTTATCTACACTGGGATAGTTTTAGGATTAATAAAGTATCCATCCATCCATCACACAGGAAGACAGCTGAGGCTTTGATGTGGGTAGTGAAATATTACTTTTTATTCAGCATCCATCAAGTCACATTGATTATTCATGGTTACAATTTGATTCATTTAACATAATCTCAGGTTACGTAAAAGCATTTTCAACAATAATACAGCTTTACTACATGGATTGGATTTTTCAAAAAATGCTTACTGATGCCAGGGCCATCATATATGATTCATTGCAGTGAATGAATTGGCGTGAGCTTCTAGATCTGCAATTTTTGGTCTTAAATTAATCTTGTAAAGAAAGACATGCCCCAAATAAGGATGCCAGTTTGAAACTGTTTAAAGAGTTGCCCACCCCTAGTGTAAAGCATACGTTATACAGTTAGTTACCTCACTGTTACTAGCTCTAGTCTTGCTAGATTTACATATTGTGGAAGCAATTGGACTGCCCCGAAGTTATGATAATGTTTTGGGTCTATGTGGGCATGGGGTTTTCCTAAATGAGTATTATATCTCTCCATATTTAACAGAAGTCAGCAGTCCTGCATTCATGATTGAATGTTAGGTTGTCTGTGCAAATTCCTGCTATGAACCTCAGAGCTGGCAGCGAAGTGTTTCTGAATGTTGATGTTTATCTTTACATCACACCTGCATATCAGTATGCATAGAACATGCACAGCATTCATTTAACTCTGTGATGGTGCATGCATTCAGATAAATTCACAAAGGATTTAACTGCACGGTAGCCTGGGGATGTACGTAGACGAATCACTCTCACTTATTGCTGTCATCTTCACACGTCGACAGGTGGCAGATGTGTTTTCATCTGCCATTTTAAAATTATTATGCTTAAGTTAAGTTGAGGCATTATAAGTGCATGCATATCTGTGGTAAGGCTGTGAATGTGATGACCTCATCACATTTGTGAAGACGGCTATGGCCGTTTTTAGCCCAATGAGTGTTTTTTTCATGCAAAACTAATGCTTGCAATTGATTCAGAATCATGAATAACCCCTAGTTTGTCACATGCTACAGGCTCTCTGAGTCGGTTCCACGTTTTAAATCGTAGCCTATAGACTATCTTTTAATCCTAATTTCTCCTGATTGTGTTTTACTGATTGTTTCTCTGCCTTAAACTTCTAACTGTCTACCTAAATTCTTCCAGGGGTCACAATCGGGCGCTCTGCAGGCCGCTAATTGGGGAACCCTGGTCTAGTGAAATGAACCATTCAAACCACACTGATATGGACTCAGTCATTCATTGTTAGTCCAGTACCTGCCTGTAGACCCCATCGCAATTTGGTGTTGGGGGAATTTCTCACTTGAACTGAGTCAATGGGTCCCTAGACATGAAAAATCAATGAGGTGCTTGTCCGCCATAGTGCCACGAATGGCGCAATGGCCACATCAAAAATGGCCGCCATCGGCTATGATGAAAATCCAACCTTTTTGTTTTTTAGTGTTTAAGCACATGTAATACATTCATTTTGACTAATTGTGGTGTGTGGAATTCATTTCTGATATTGTTTTGATGATTTGGGGTGATTTTGACCTTGAAAGGTCATAGTCAAGGTCATTTTGCTATTCCACAGACCTTGGCCATAACTTGTCCATTTTTAGGAGTAAGAACAGGAACAATAAGTCTATTTCAACTAAATCTGACTCTTAAAATTAATTTCTGATATTGTTTTGACCATTAGGGATCATCCTGTCATTGAATTATTGATGTTAATGTCATTTTTCAATAATTTGATTATGATTCTTTAGTCGCTTTTACTATATATTTTCATGATTTGTTTTCTTTACATAAACAAAATACATGGGCATGAGAAAAACAACAACAGCACCATATGTGCTGTGTGAATAAGCCCATTGTACAAAAGACTCTGTCCATGGCCCAAATGAGCCAATTCATTGCTATGGCAACCCCATAGTGGAGGTAAGTCAATATATCATAAGAATCGTTCACTTGATGGTACAAGCACCAAATTTGGTACACAACTTGTGCTTCAGAACCTACTCTCTCAGAAAAGTACGTTGTCCACTTGAAAAAACTAAATGGCCACCATTTTTCAAGATGGCCGCCAAATGAAAAGGGCCTTTTGTGGCAGTTCTGGACAACCGTGGGTCCGACCAACTCGAGACCGGGCACTGCTCTCCCTGTGTGTGTGTGGAACGTGTGTGTCGAATTCGGTGAAGTCGGTGGGGCAAACGGTTCTCGGGTTACATGGATTACAGATGTACAGACACACACAGACTTGAATATATGTCAATGGGCAATGCCCATTGGGTTTTTTTTTAGATGATGGGTAAGAAGAGAGAGATGTGATGTCAGCTGGTGTGGGCTAAGAAGTGGTCAGGGCTAAGATAAAGTATATGAGATGTACAGTAAGTGCAAAGAGAGATGGTGAGGGAGGGAGAAAATTATTTGTACCAATTGACCAAACAGTAGACAGTAGTGTAACAGGTTAAGGTGAGTATAGAGATGGAAATGTTCTAGCAAGTGAAGCCAGTGTATTGAGAATATGGGACATATGTGTCAGGAGTTATTTGCCGTACGGTTGGAAACGGTGGCACTGATGAAAAGGAGGCACAGCTGGAGGTGGCAGAATTAAGGATGCTATGGTTCTCATTAGGAGTGAAAAGGAAGGACTTGATCAGAAATTACTAAATTAGAGGATCAGCCCAGGTTAGAAGGTTTGGGGATAAAGCAAGAGAGGTGAGGTTGAGATGGTTTAGACATGTGAAAAGGAGGGATGAGGGTACATTGGGAGAAGGATGCTGAAGATGTAGCTGCCAGGTAAGAGGATGGCCAAAGACGAGGTTTAAGGATGCTGTGAGAGATGACATGAAGGTGGCAGGTCACAGAGGAAGATGTAGAAAACAAAACCAAAAGGGGTCCTCCCCTTTTCCCTGTGCGTGCACACACACACACACACACACACACACACACACACACACACACACACACACACACACACACACACGGTACTGTACAGGACACTACAGTATGTTACAGTACAGTATGGTAAAGTACAGTAACGTGCGGTACGGCATGGTACAGTATGATACCATAAGGTATGGTACAGTACAGTATGATGCCGTACAGTACAGTAAGGTACAGTATGATACCATACCGTACCGTACCTTACTGTATGGTATCATACTGTACAATACTGTACTGTACTGTACTGTACTGTACTGTACTGTACTGTACTGTACCGTACTGCATGGTACCATACTGTACCATACTGTACCTTACTGTATGGTATCATACTGTACAATACTGTACTGTACTGTACTGTACTGTACCGTACTGCATGGTACCATACTGTACCATACTGTACCTTACTGTATGGTATCATACTGTACCTTACTGTACTGTACGGCATCATACTGTACTGTACCATACCTTATGGTATCATACTGTACCATGCCGTACTGCACGTTACTGTACTTTACCATACTGTACTGTAATATACTGTAGTGTCCTGTACAGTACCGTGTGTGTGTGTGTGTGTGTGTGTGTGTGTGTGTGTGTGTGTGTGTGTGTGTGTGTGTGTGTGTGTGTGTGTGTGTGTGTGTGTGTGTGCACGCACAGGGAAAAGGGGAGGACCCCTTTTGGTTTTGTTTTCTACATCTTCCTCTGTGACCTGCCACCTTCATGTCATCTCTCACAGCATCCTTAAACCTCGTCTTTGGCCATCCTCTTACCTGGCAGCTACATCTTCAGCATCCTTCTCCCAATGTACCCTCATCCCTCCTTTTCACATGTCTAAACCATCTCAACCTCACCTCTCTTGCTTTATCCCCAAACCTTCTAACCTGGGCTGATCCTCTAATTCAGTAATTTCTGATAATGTCCTTCCTTTTCACTCCTAATGAGAACCATAGCATCCTTAATTCTGCCACCTCCAGCTGTGCCTCCTTTTCATCAGCCACCGTTTCCAACCGTACGGCATGGCTGGTCTCACTACCATCGTATACATCTTCCCTCTCACTGGTAGCCTTCTGTCACAAATAACTCCTGACACATATGTCCCATATTCTCAATACACTGGCTTCACTTGCTAGAACATTTCCATCTCTATACTCACCTTAACGTGTTACACTACTGTCTACTGTTTGGTCAATTGGTACAAATCATTTTCTCCCTCCCTCACCATCTCTCTTTGCACTTACTGTACATCTCATATACTTTATCTTAGCCCTGACCACTTCTTAGCCCACACCACCTGACATCAAATCTCTCTCTTCTTACCCATCATCTAAAAAAAACCCCAATGGGCATTGCCCATTGACATATATTCAAGTCTGTGTGTGTCTGTACATCTGTAATCCACGTAACCCGAGAACCGTTTGCCCCACCGACTTCACCGAATTCGACACACACGTTCCACACACCCACAGGGAGTGCAGTGCCCGGTCTCGAGTTGGTCGGACCCACGGTTGTCCAGAACTGCCACAAAAGGCCCTTTTCATTTGGCGGCCATCTTGAAAAATGGTGGCCATTTAGTTTTTTCAAGTGGACAACGTACTTTTCTGAGAGAGTAGGTTCTGAAGCACTTGTGTACCAAATTTGGTGCTTGCACCATCAAGTGAACGATTCTTATGATATATTGACTTACCTCCACTATGGGGTTGCCATAGCAATGAATTGGCTCATTTGGGCCATGGACAGAGTATTTTGTACAATGGGCTTATTCACACAGCACATATGGTGCTGTTGTTGTTTTTCTCATGCCCATGTATTTTGTTTATGTAAAGAAAACAAATCATGAAAATATATAGTAAAAGCGACTAAAGAATCATAATCGAATTATTGAAAAATGACATTAACATCAATAATTCAATGACAGGATGATCCCTAATGGTCAAAACAATATCAGAAATTAATTTTAAGAGTCAGATTTAGTTGAAATAGACTTATTGTTCCTGTTCTTACTCCTAAAAATGGACAAGTTATGGCCAAGGTCTGTGGAATAGCAAAATGACCTTGACTATGACCTTTCAAGGTCAAAATCACCCCAAATCATCAAAACAATATCAGAAATGAATTCCACACACCACAATTAGTCAAAATGAATGTATTACATGTGCTTAAACACTAAAAAACAAAAAGGTTGGATTTTCATCATAGCCGATGGCGGCCATTTTTGATGTGGCCATTGCGCCATTCGTGGCACTATGGCGGACAAGCACCTCATTGATTTTTCATGTCTAGGGACCCATTGACTCAGTTCAAGTGAGAAATTCCCCCAACACCAAATTGCGATAGGGTCTACAGGCAGGTACTGGACTATGTTACTTTCTTAGCTTACGCATGTTTCATGATAAATGCTTTTATGTGATGTATTCCCATGCTTTTGTTCTTGCTTAAATGTAAATCGCTCTGGATTAAGAGCGTCTGCTAAATGCCTAAATTGTAAATTGTAAAATTGATTTCACTGTTTGACCCACACATCCACACTGTCCCTGCTGATTTCACTGTTTGACCCATCCACACTGTCCCTGCTGATTTCACTGTTTGACCCACACATCCACACTGTCCCTGTTGATTTCACTGTGTTCTTGGAGAACGCAAGAGTTGGCTCTTTCCTGTCAATACCCATTAAGACCTGAGGCTGATTCTACAAAATGTCTTCTAAACAGTTTTCTGGGGGAAAGAAACTTATGTTGCTATATCAGTGTATAAGGTATAGTATATCAGTGGTGCATGCTCAAACCTTTTCATGCCAAGCGCCCCCAGAAGCAAAAATGTGAGTTAAAATTGCTTGCTTAAAAAATATATACAGTGTATATGTTACAGTACAATTGGAAAGATTGTACTGTACCGTTTTCTTCAAGTTCACCTCCGTCACAGCGTTGCAGGGCAAATGACGTCTTGGAGGTACCCAGGCTCTGGGGGATGTTGATTTACGCTTCTGTCCCTATCGGGACATAACTCGGACTGAAGATGACTTCGCAACGTTCGGCTGCACGGTTGTTACGACCACCAGTCTAGGGTTAGGGGAAGTAACATAAAATTAAAGTTGAATTTAAAATGGAATATACATTTACAAAAGAAGAACCAACTACAGAAATCTTTACAATAAATACAAAACCACAGAACTCAAAGTAACAAAGCCATAAATCAAAGGTTAGGTTTGGTGGAAGGACAGAGGAATGAAATCTCCGCTGCCAAAGCTGTCAGTCCTTCACAAAAGTCAGTTCATGGGTGATCTTATCAACTATAGTTATGTTGAGTGTTCTCCCAGCCAATCCATGTAGGGCTCATCAGAGCTGGAGAGCATGGAGAATCAGCTGGCAGCCTCCAGTGATCAACAGACATGCAGCTGTCAGTCCATTTGCCAATCTGCACCCCAATTCTCCACCTCAAATAATATAGAATACCAAATAATGTAATGCAAGTATATCTAAATACAAATATACACTAATATGGCTGGCCGTAATAACGGTGACTCGCTGACAGTGATGCAGGTGTCCTGTGTATGTGCGAGGTAGCCATTATGTACACTTAACAAAATAAAATTTTTAATTAAATGTAAAGATATGTTGCTGCAGTCGCTCTCACAGAGTAGTGATGTGCACTCCTGAGTCAGCCATGTCAATGGCTCAGCCCTGTTCTCTCTGGTGGAATTTATTTCTACACAGTCTGTGTCTATGGCAGAGACCAGGGGTGCCCACCATTTTTTGACTTGAGAGCTATATACTTTCAAAATGAAGAGTTCAACAGGGCAGGGCAGGGCAGTTTCTGTGGAGTGGGCCTTCTTGAATCCGGACTGGTTGGGATCCAGCAGATTGTTCTGTGAGAGATGGAGAGAGAGCTGGTTGGAGACAACACGTTCAATGGGTTTAGAAATAAATGAAAGGAGTGATACCGGTCTGTAGTTCTTGACATCTGAGGGGTCAAGGGTTGGTTTCTTGAGGAGTGGTGTTACTCTGGCTGACTTGAGGGCAGATGGGACGCAGCCTGAGGTTACTGAGGTGTTGATGATGGAGGTGATGAAGGGGAGCAGATCAGGTGCGATGGTCTGGAAGATTGGAGACGGGACAGGGTCAAGAGGACAAGTGGTAGGTCTAGAGGATGTTACTAGTTGTATAACCTCGTCTGGGGAAAGAGGAGAGAAGGAGGACATGCATGGTATGTTGGGGTTAGTGTTGGTTGAGTCAGATGCCACTTTATGTGGGAGGGGAGGAAGGGGTCATGCCTATGTTCCCTCAGCCCTATGTTCCCTCAGCCCTATGTTCCCTCAGCCCTATGTTCCCTCAGCCCTATGTTCTCCCATTCCAAAACAGACCCTATATGTTCCCTCAGCCCTATGTTCCCTCAGCCCTATGTTCCCTCAGCCCTATATGTTCCCTCAGCCCTTTGTTCCCTCAGCCCTATGTTCCCTCAGCCCTATGTTCCCTCAGCCCTATGTTCTCCCATTCCAAAACAGACCCTATGTTCCCTCAGCCCTATGGTCCCCCATTCCAAAACAGACCCTATGTTCCCTCAGCCCTATGTTCCCTCAATCCGATAAGTGCAAGTGTAATAAATGTAATAGTGTAATAAGTATAATAGTGTAATAGTGTAATAAGTATAATAGTGTAATAGTGTAATAAGTATAATAGTGTATAGTGTAATACAGACAGCATTTTTTCCCCAATGAAATTGGCTGACAGCTTGTCTTGTCTCGTCATAATAATAGGTTCATAATAATTACTCAAATTAATTAACTTATAATTATATCGGTCGGCCTCATGGTGGCGCTATAACAGCCCACTTTACGTTTTGGCTTATAACTCTTGAACCATATCGTGTGTACGGTTGCAAGTTGGTCATCTCCGTCAACTTTTTGCAAGATTCTATAACCTGGACGTGGCAGAGCTTGCTATGACTCACGTAGTCCTGGGTGTCGCCTCTAGACGAGGCAGGTCACGTACATAGACTTTTAGGTTCGGGTAACTTATGTGAGTTGACCCTGGTATACCTATAGGGCATAGGGCATACCCCGGAGCATTTAGGTGGACCAGGACTGTCAGCTCAGTTAGCCTTTGGAGCATATAAGGGCAAGAGGGCACGTACTGTGTCATGGCGCAAAAGGCCCATTCATAGTCGAATGAAACTGTGTGCCTGTGGCACCCAGGGGTCCCTGGAAGGGCCTCTGCTGTGTTTATATGCTGGTAGAATCTAAAGCAGCAGCATCAAATATTTGCAAGAAAAACTAAATAGGTCAAAATGGGCAGATTGTTTTACAGCCCAAAACACGCCTTCATTGAGTTGAGTGACAGCTGACATGACAGGCCTCTGTTATGGCACTCCTTATATTAGGACCCCAGAGAACCAATGGGGTAGAACAAACGTTCCGTCCTCACTGCATGTTACACTTTGCTAGTGCAATTCATTCACAGTATAAAATGTAAACCTTCATAAAACTAAATTATTAAATAATTAAACAGACTCTTAGGTTAGGTTTAGGTGTGCTTCCCCGTGGGAGGTTAGGGTGAGGGTTTGAGATGGTTAACATCGGTAGACTGTAGACAACTTGACTGCGTGTACTGTACGTGCGTTTGATTTGTGAGTTATCTTGGCACAGTACCATGGGTGTGTACGCAACTACGCATAACAAAACCATGATGCTTCTATGCAATGATTGGTATGAAAAACATCATTGAAGCTGAGAAGTGTCGGCTATGTGGTTGACACGCACTGTGAGAAGATGAGTTCAGATATGTACCAGTGCCACTGTCTGCTATTTTGTTTAAAGCTGCATACACCTCAAGCAGACTGAAATTATGAACCCTTTTGGGTGTTATTTTGTCCATAAAGTGATGCTATTCTTGTGTGATCCTCAACACAGGATTTGATATATCCAGACTAAAAGTATTAATATTGCCGCCACCACCAATAACCATGATAATACAGCAGCTATCTGCACCCGGGGAAATCACTTTGCCAGCTTGTGAATGTGATGGACATTTCCATTAATATTTTATTTTTGCCACGGACATGCAAAACAAGTGATCAATGATATTACCAGAACACAAATGTATAGCCTATAGTACTAATTGACTCTTGACGTGTCATAGTGTCTACTCTATTCCACTGCGCTACACATTTTAAAATAAGTAATTTATCAAAACTTATTTTTGGGGAAAAGCCGATCTACAAGCTCAAAACACATTACGGCATGTTGTGACCTTGTAGATCAGCAATTGTCCTTTCTTCTTAGCCTATAATGACATGCCCAAAATTGGGATTTCAGGGTTAGAGTAGCTATATAGTTACACAACTTACCCAGAAAGACTGGGAAGTTATCCACTGTATACTGGTGGCCGTCCTGAGACAGGCATTATATGTGGCATAATACATGGTCCAAGTATATTCCATGTTTGGGATTTCAATAAATGGGTCTTATACAGTAAGTAGGCTACAGTTGCAGTCCGAGAAAGGGACACTTAGCTGCAAAGGTGAATGGGTGCGCAGTATACTTAATATTAGGTTATTGCAGATGGCCTTTCAGAGGACAGTGTTACTTGGGGACATGAGGAGACAGGAAGTTCTACAGGCTAAACTAGTTTTGTTTGTCAACGTAGCTTAAATAGTTGGTGTCAGTTCATTAAAGTGTGTACTCTATGTAGGTTGATGAGACAACTATGCAATGGAAACATACCTGAGATTCAAAACAGATAATTAAGTACATGATGAGTGATTCATCATTCACTGCTCACTGTTTCACTGTGTTGTTGTGGAGCATTTGCTATAACAAAGTAAATAGACTAGACCCCATGCAGTAGTGTCATTGCTGTAACTTGGTATCTGTAATGTGTTCTGTTGCTGCAGGGTGAACTACTGTATGGGTAGCATTATAGTATAATTGATGCCTTACAGCCCCCCCCCCCCCCCCCCCCCCCCCCCCCCGAGGGCTGAGGGAACATATGCCTGAGGGAACATAGGGCTGAGGGAACATAGGGCTGAGGGAACTTGGGTACGGTCCCGGGAGGAAAGGAGCTGCTGATATCATCAACCTTCTTCTCGAAGTAGTTGACAAAAACATCAGCAGTGAGGGATGAAGGTTGAGTGGGGGGAGGGGGTTTAAGGAGGGAGGAGAAAGTGGAGAAGAGCTTCCTTGGGTTAGAAGTACAGGATTGGATTTTGGTGTGGTAGAAAGAGGTTTTAGCGGTGGTTAGTGAGTGGGCGAAGGCAGAGAGGAGTGAGTGAAAGTGGGAAAGGTCACGTGGCAGATCGCATTCTACCTTTTTCGGCACTGCTGGCATAGACGATCGAGTCTCAGTTTTTTGCCAATGTAAATTGTAATTCCTGGGCATACATTAACTAGGTGTGGCAGTAACGCCAAGAGGTACGGAGTCTGCCGGAAATGTACCGTAGTAATGTAGGATGTAGCTGTCAAATGAATTAAGAGGCATAGCCAGATGTTGAGGGATATTATGCACACATGTGTTGCTCTTTCCTGTATGTGACCTTCATATGTGTAACTTCAGGCACATCTTGGGACCTCTAGCATATAGAACAGTATAATGACAGGAGAACAAGCTGATTTATTTTTTCTCACACAAATGTTCGTACTGTATGCGTGACAAGTCCACACAAGCCAATTCTCCCAGAGGCAGTGTCCCAAAGATCTTTCACTACCCAATAATGCAGCAGGCTAGAGGCACAAATCCATAAATATCCTTGTCAAATTGTGGTGAAGACACTAAACCAAACAAACAGCTTTCCAGCCTGTTATTTTCACTAAGAAGAAAACCATAGTTACCCCTTGGGGTGCTCAGTTAATAAAGACATGTCAGACACTGCAATGGCTGTAGTTGTGAAACAGAAAAGTGCTTTATGTAACCCCTTATTTAGTCTAGTATAGTAGGGTTGTCCCGATCCGATTCCGATCACGTGAACTTGGGGCCGATTACGTCATTTTCAAATGATTGGAATCAGATTGGGAGCAGATCGCGACATCCATCCATCTGCGTGCATTTCCTGTCAGTCTGTTGGTCCGTCACCCCTCGTGACATCACGTGACATCATCACGCTATTCATTTCAATAGAAGTTGCACAGTGGCGCTTTGAAGCACCCGGAAGACTGCCGGAAGTACAATTATAACTAAATGGCTCAAGTGAGCGGAAGTTTAGCCTAGCCTAGCGCGGACCTCAAATTTGAGGTCCGGGCTTACGCACGTGGCGTCATGAACGTCCGTCCACCTCCATGAAAGTGCTGCAATTCCACATTTCGCCACGTAGTGGCAGCTTCAACGTTGAATAGCCTTACTGGGGGCTTGGTCCCCACCCATTATCCTTCATCTTTGATGTCTCCCTTTTGTCTGATACCTGTCCATTTAAACTCTAGACGGGCCTGCTCCAAAGTTATTATTGTAGCCACGCGGAAACTAGAGTTCGCAACAGGCCCGAATATTAAGGCCCGGCCCTACCTGGGCCCTCATCAAACCCTGTACACTCAAGACACTGCCCCCGCTGCCACCCTTAGATCTCCATATAGCTGACCACTGTTGCAGCACTTGCAAGAGGGCACCACGCAAGCTACAGACCGTACAAATGAGTGTAGGCTTAGAACACTTCACTATGTATTCCGGGTCTCCCACCCTGTAATTGGGAGTGGCGTAGTATTACTGTGACATTAGGAGTACATGAGCAATACCCCAGAGTCTCCCGAAAGGAGGGGAGGAAGAGAGACTCGATAGCACAGATACAACTATGACAGTGACACAGACGCAGAGAAGGCTCCCTTGACTCAAATACACCAGAGTAAGGCCAAGTGTGGACAAGGACGGACACATGCACACCGCACAGACGAACAGTCTGGTGAGACGTAGGAGGACACAGGCAGGAGGCAAACCATAGTGCTAGAGACCCCCCAAGAACGCACAAGGCAGAGAGAGCTTCCTGTTCATTCTGGCAGGAGAGAAAGGACAATGGGCGGGTTCGCGGGGGTGCCCTGGGTCACTGGCCGGCAGGTTTCTCACTTCCCTGTTGGCCAGGTGTGGCCCTATCTCCCAGTGCTGGTTGCGACTCGGTGTGGCTGCGCCCGGGGCCTCCGTGGACTTGTCTATAGCTGGAAGCCTGGAGGAGAGGAGCAGTGACTTGGCCAATCACTGCTGACCCGCCAACTGGAGAGTGTAGTGGTTGAGGGTTGAAACACTCTAAGAAGGTTGGAGACCACCTGATGACCTCTCTTCCAGGCCAAGGCTTAATCCATTAGGAATGGATTACATTTGCATCTTCAAACAGACCTGACATTCCATATGTTGATCTGAGCTCATCAAACCCTGTACACCGGCACCCAAGACATTCATTCTCGCATGTCTTTGTTTATATGTCTCTGTACCTCTGTACTTTTTGCAAACTCTTAATAAAGTATGAATTCAATCAATCAAACATACACATGTCAAGTTAGAGGTTCTTGGGTTGGGTAGCACCGAGGTATGTCTGTGACAGACAAACACACTGTATTTAATAGATAGATTAATCCTCCTGACGTCTTTTTGGGCATGTCATTCCAAATGAACATTTTTTAAATGTATTTTTGAGGGACGCTAGCCCCTCCTATATACAGGTTTAATGTTTGTTTTTTAGTTCAATGTTTGTTTTAAAAACACCATTGACAATAAGGATAATTTAATGTTTGTTTTGTCTCAAGGTTTGTTTTACATCATGTTGTAAGATGATAAGAGCGCCCCTCACTTCACACAGGTGTGATTTTTTAAATAGCATTTCATCACGTAGTGTTTTTAAGCTTGCAGATTAAGCAGGTTAAGCCGTATTGCAGCTTGTCACAAAATAACATGCTCATCTTGTAAGAGGATACATTAATTATGATCACATTATTTAGACTGCGTGACAGGTATCAAAATGTAATTCTGTTTATGTGCAATTTTAATATTTTAATTATGTATAATTTCATAGGTATGTGATGTCGTTTTAAGTCATGCCCAGGAGTGGTTAACCTCTCCCACCAAACTGTTCATTAGTGTGTTGCAATTCAACATGTCTGGTAACCACAGTGGAGGTCTGAACTCTGACCCTGTGGTTTGATTGATTGATTGATTGATTGAAGTATTTATTAACAGTTTGCAGAATTACAGTACATTTCAAGCACAACTCAATACAAAAACTGTCAACTGTGAGTGGACGACCAATAACGCACTACGCTTGTTTACACCATGTTCAATTCACCATAACATTTAGAGACTATAGCCAAAAAACTGGAAATTATCACCATAAAGGAGGTAAAGAGGGAAAATAAAACATATACAGTGAGGGGAAAAAGGGGTGGGTGGGGGATTCAGATTTTACGGGGGCCAGTTTCGAATTGCAGCTGTCCGTAGGTGCCCTTTGAGAGTGGTTTTGAAGGAGTCACCCTACCAATGGTCTTAATGACCATTGGTAGGGCGTTTCACATTTTGGTGGCATAGGAGCGAAATTAATTTAGTATTTAGTATTTAGACAGGTACATGGGTAACTTGGTGGTGTATCGAATCTTGTGGACCAGACCCATTGCAAGATCCTGTACTATGTCGTCAACACAGCCTGTCAAAGTGGGCAGAGGTGAGGTGGGTTCGGGGAGTGCGGCCAAGTAGTAGCCTGACCAGTTTGTTTTGGGAGGTCTGGAACCTTGTTTTAAGGGCCTTTGAGGTGCTGTGGTACCAAGAGGTGCATGCATAGTCGAAGAAACCTTGTACGAGGGCTCCTGTTAGGGTCTTCAAGGTGTTTTTGTCAACCAGTGAGGAGATCCTGTATGGGAATCTTGTTCTTTGGTTGACTTTTTTGATTACATGGTTGTCAAACTATGACCAAGGCATGACACTGGTGTGGCGTCAGACAAGTCCATTTATGTATTGGATTTTTGTAACAGCCGCACAATATTATTAATACATATTTACCAGTAATATTAGATTTTAACTTAAAAAGATTTACTAGAACTACTAGCTATATCAGATCTTGGTGTATTTGCAGAAGTTGAGGGATTAATGTTTGACGTTATTGCACAGACATGCAAAAGTAATCTGATCTAGCCAATCAGGATTGAATATGAAAAATGTAACCGGTCCGACTTGATCTTGACTGTAGAGATAATGTGTACTGATTTGCGTGATGTCTGGCCAAAATATGTGGGAGTAATATAAAAAAATGTGTTTTTCAAAAATCAGAAAGAAGGTATATGTCCGCACACTCCCAGTAGTATTCAACGTTTCCACCTTATCGGATTCCTGATGAAGACCCGATAGGGTCGAAACGTTGAATCCTAATAAAATACTACTGGGAGCTTAAGAACGGCGTGCGGACATCCTACCTTCTTTCTGCATGTATATTTTTTGTTCAGCACCCGTCAACTTTTTTTTTAGATGTGCATGCTTCCATTTTGGATCTTATCTTTTTGCTAAAATCAGCCTCGGCCTGGGTGTCATGCTGGCCAACAGCCATAGCTTTGGTGTTCCTCAGGATGGCCTTTGATCCTCCTCCAAGCAGAGATTAGCAGCAGCTATGATTGTATTGTTGTCATGATGGGTGTAATGATGATGAGAATGCTGAGAGGACTGCCAAGAAAGATTATTATTCCCCATGAAGAAGCACATCTGACTGCAACACATCTCATACAGTAGATCAGGGACAGTCGTCTCTGGCAGGCTGAAGGCCTGTCACAATTATTACATCATCGCCTGATCGCAATTATTCAGTTCAGTTCAGTTCAGTTTATTTTCGGAAGGAGGACATACATTCATACGTTGCACACAGTTTCCATCATTTTTTCCTTTTTTTTTTTAATAGTGTCCGTAGCTCATGTCCTGTCCGTTCCGAAAAAGGGTTAGGGAGAAGCCATAGGCTTGTCGGGCCCTACCCCTGGAGTCCATTTGTGCACGTGTAGCAGACCGTGCCTGCTTACACAGTGCATAGGCCTACATACATTCATGCTGTCCTTAGGTATGTACATTTATCTACACACATTCATATATACATATATATACACATATATACACCAATAACAACTGTAAATAATAATAATAATGACAATAGCAACAATAACAACAATAATAATAATGGTATAATATATATATAATATATAACACACAAGCATTATTTGAGATAATAGCAATTATTTTGCATCATCGATTCCTTGTTGAAAGAAATGTTCATACATTTTCAAACTTTTTCCAAAAATAGCAGAAATAGCAGATCAGCTATTCCGCTATTTAAAAATTATTTGGAAAGTATATAACATTGTTATAAATGTGTAGTTTCTTTGGAGTGCAATGTGCATATGTTTGGTCCGACACACAATATTCCGACACCCTACCCCAAACCCTAACCTAACCCTAACCGCATGCAGAAGCCATGGGTGAGTCTTAACTAGCCACGCATGTTGGGACTATTGGTATACATTGAACTCTCAAATCTGTGTTTGTAATAATAAACTTTATTTATATAGCGCCTTTCATGACATAAAAAGTGCTTTACAGGGCAGAAAAGAGAAAAACAAGAAAAAAAAACATAAAATATAAATAATGAGGGGTTTATGCACTGCAGCCCTGCTATAATAACATGTGCAGATGTCAAACTGCAGTCGCTGACAGTCTTGTTTACATCCTTCACTGACATTCAACTGAGGAAGTTGTTTTGTTTTCCTCCATATGGCTCCCATACACGAGCATCTGCCATCGAATGAGTGCTTTTGACCACAATGTTGGAACCCGATTGTACTGGTTGTTGCAGACACTTTTTTTGGTTTGTTTTTTAGTGTGATAAAATGGTGTATTTATGGCGCTTTACATAGATCGTGCATTAAATTCACCTATTCATACACCGATGACAGAGGAAACCATGCAAGGCACCAACCTGCACATTAGGAGCAATTGGGGGTTCAGTGTCTTGCTCAAGGACACTTCGACACTAACTCTGGGGGATCCCGGGTTCGAAATAGCAACCGCCATTGAGACATGAATTATGTTTCACTCACTGCGTTTACATGGACAATTATTTGTTAATTCAGAATGAATTAATTCCAAACAGATTCATATTGAACTGTTTACATGGAATCTGAATAAAATATTCCTCGTTCCTCATTCGTTTACATGACCAAAGCATTAATTCAATGCTACTACTAGTAAGGGCAGACACGTGTAAAAGAATGAATGTATTCCAAACTCTCAGTGGCCTTGTGGTGTTGATATGGTAAATATATCCCAATTCAAACGGTCCAAACCCGAATGAAAATTATTTCGGGTCAGACCGGAATGGAATATTCTCTTTCAATTTGAGGTGTTTACATGAGCATTTTTATTCTGAATGAGCAGACATTCTGAATACATTTGGAAAATATCTGTCTATGTAAATACAGCCACTTATTCATGTTTCTCCTTTAATTTGTCACCTGTTTTTGTTTGTCCACTGAGACACAGAGGAGTCACTGATGAGAAGGCTGCTGCGTGATCTGACCCAATTCCCAGCAAGAGCACACCTGTCCTGTACAAACAGAAAATAACTGTGTGTCTGCATAACAAACAAGTAAGTATGTCAAATCAGGGTCCAGGTGTGTCCTAAAGGTTTACAGAAGTATCCATCTCTTCATGTGTGGGCCCGGTCTCACATAGCCCCCGATGGGGAACATTCCAAGGGCCCTGCAGTCACACTCATAAATGCCATAGTTTATGTTTATGGGTTTGAAATGTTAACTCGATAAATGTCTGTTGAGTGTGTCAGTTATGTCGTGGAGGCATTTGAGGGTTCAATCCTTGCTATGAGGGATCTTGAGCAAGACGGAGCGAATCCCTTCAACGTTTGTGTGTGTTTGTGTGTGTGTATATATATATATATATATATATATATACATTAAAAGTTATATAATTAGACGGACGGCAGTGGATCAGGTGCTCAGTTGCCGGTTCAATCCGGGGTGTCCCCTGAGTTAGCGTCGAAGTGTCCTTGAAGAAACTGAACTGTTAGCTGCTCCCGATGCACTTACATAACATGTACAGGAATTTGCTCTCAGGGCAATTTCTTTTCTCCTACCAGATGAGCATCTAGGCTATAGAACTTACTCCTGAGAATGATCTGTGATGTGACAAGACCTGTTCCAGAAAGAAGATCTCACCACTTTGCAGGTGTGCACGAAATAATGATCCTCTTTGTCTGCAGGTTCTTTTAGCACTGTAATTACTGTTAGTCGGTTTG
Source organism: Protomyctophum parallelum (assembly GCF_964188405.1). NCBI lineage: Eukaryota > Metazoa > Chordata > Actinopteri > Myctophiformes > Myctophidae > Protomyctophum > Protomyctophum parallelum. Next base: position 76,311,210 of record NC_139697.1, on the reverse strand, counting down.
TATAAAACCTGGGCTTGTTTGACAAGGTGTAATAAGCGTGTATAGCATACAGTACAATCCAAATGCCAAATCGAATTAAACTTTATAGGATACTATTTCCTATAGCAAGTGCAACTGAAAGTTATCCACAGAAAAGAACGTCTTACGTCGTCATTTAGTGCCCTATAAACAAACATTATAAAGTCCATAGACTTGGCTGGCAAACGATTTATGTAATTAGTGCTCTAATCAAATATTGTAATATCCTCAAAGTCTATAGACTTGGCTGGGGGGGGGGGGGGGGGGGGGGCAAGGGGGAAAAGGAGATTAATCAAGAAAAACAGTTAATACAAATATATCTACATATTTACATGGTGCCTGAGATAAGATTAAATGTGTGTGAGCATAGCAACAGATGTATGCTGTGCATGATATACTATGAGAAGAACAAAAGTTAATATAATATAGGGCTTATTTAGTGTGACCAATGTCATTGATCTATTAAAAAATCACACCCGTGTGAAGTGAGGGGCTCTCTTATCATCATACGTCATCATGTTCCGTGCTCAGCCAATCAAATCATCACATTCCGTGCTACAGACACAGACACAGCTGTGCATAGGAGGGGCTAGCTGGCGACCATCAAAAACTAAATATGGAGATATGACGTTTCCACCCATGACGATAATAACTTGATGCCTTCTTCCTACCTGCTATGGCAACACAATAGAGAGCATCATCACCTCAGGCTAGATTAGCAGATGACAGCAGTGACATAGCAATTTTGCTGTCACCAACCGATGTAATGAATGAATTATTATTGAGGCCAGTCCCCTTTTCTCTGACATGACAGTATGTGTTGGCACTGAGTGACAGGGATATGATATAATAAACATGCAATTAAAAGTGAAGTGGCTTTTCACTGTCAGAGATTTATGGCAGGAATGCAATGTCATAAATAGGCCTAGAGTATTCTATTGTCCCGACCCAACCTCCTGAAAAAGGTCACATTTCAGTGGTTTCGGGGGGTGGGTCTGAATGGGATACTTTACATAACATCACAGGGGTATAAATCGTGGCTCAGCTGCCGTTTAGACCTCACCTGCCTGGGCAACACCAAGGTTACTCTGCACGAGCAGCAGTCGGTTGCAGCCACCTGACAGTGTCTACTATACTGTACATCTGACAGGTAAATATCAATGTCTACATCTGACAATGTCTATAGTAGTACTACCGTAATACATATCTGACAGGTATCTACAACCATTTCAGGGGTGCAAATATAGCTCATAATATGAAGATTTTCTTGGGACAGTCTCACTTTACTGTTTCGTTTGATCTCAGTTTCATTTGATCACATGTGCAGTTAACCGTGGCATGATGTTTTAGACTCTCACCTGTGAGATTGTACCCTCTTCTCTTCTCTTCTCTTCTCTTCTCTTCTCTTCTCTTCTCTTCTCTTCTCTTCTCTTCTCTTCTCTTCTCTTCTCTTCTCTTCTCTTCTCTTCTCTTCTCTTCTCTTCTCTTCTCTTCTCTTCTCTTCTCTTCTCTTCTCTTCGTAGTTATCCAGCATGTCTGAAACCGGAACGTGCACTGATATCATCAACCTGCGCTACCAGGATGGCAGTGTAGGAAGCCCATCCAAGCCACAGAAGTTCAACAACCAGGACTTTGGGCAACTGAAACAAACCTTCCTCAGGAGAGGGAGGCTTTTTGTGGACAACACCTTCCCACCTGATTACACGTCTCTTGGTAACCTGTCTGATCTGCCCCGTTCAGTGAGGAGCAGAGTGGAATGGCTCAGACCCTCTGTAAATAGGCATTTCTTCTTATTATTATTATTGTTACTGGAATTTGGTAGTTACTGCTTTTTTGTAATGCTAATTGTCCAGCATCCAATAGGGAAATGCTGGCGATATATTAGCTGCACGTAATAATATATTTTATGAGGGTTGACTAAAATGCATTAATTTGTAGTGATGCTGCTCTCATGAGTGTATTTGTGTGTTGGTGCAGGACATTCTGAAAGCTCAAAATGGCAGGATGGAGCCTTCTTTCTTTGTTGAAAGTGCCTCAAGATTTGACTTTGCTCAAGGAAAAGTTGGTAAGCAAATCTTCTGATTTCCAAAGTATTCATTCATGCTCACTGTATCGTGTAAAATAATGTCACATAAATATGTACTACAAATAGCTGTGGATGTTAATACGTGTAATAAGTCACACGTGGTTGCAGTGAAAGGGAATAGTGTGAATATAGTTTGTCTCTCATTCACTATAGGTAACTGCTGGTTTTTGGCTGCAATTGCATCGCTAACATTCCAGAAAGATTTGATGGTGCAAGTTGTACCCACTGAACAAGACTTTGAGGATTATGCAGGAATCTTTCATTTCAGGGTAAAATAATAAGCATTTAAGTTTGATCTGACTGCATGAAGTAAACCTGTCTCTATTGACATGACATATTTGACAAAGTATGACAAAGTAATTTGTGCCGGAGACCGCTGTGATTAATATGAAACAAACATCTCCTCTCCTCCCCATGCCAGTTCTGGAGGTTTGGAAAGTGGGTGGATGTCGTCATTGATGATTACCTTCCGACATTCCAAAGGGAGCTTCTGTCTGTGTCTGCCAAAACCAGGAATGAGTTCTGGGTCCCTCTGCTGGAGAAGGCCTATGCCAAGTATGTTGACCTACTGTTAATGTGTTAATGTGACAAAGGTAATCAGTAAAGTATGTCAAAATTGGGTTTTTTGGACCGAAGATCCCCAATAGTGTACTTTTACGTTGCTACTTGTGATCTTCACCTTATACTTTGTGAGCTTTACGTGCACAACATGCACCAGCTGTGCACCAGCTGTGCAGTGCCCGTGTCATCATGACACCTGTGTTTGTGGCAGGGTGTGTGGTTCGTACTCAGACATGAACGCAGGCCTTCCATCAGAGGCCTTCAAGGACTTCTCTGGGGGCGTGCACATGACGTACAAACTCAAGGAGGTCCACGACAGAAACCATGATGAGGTGCTGTGGGGTCAGCTGACCAGAGCCACCAAATGCAACTCTATGATTTGCTCCGGCACTGCCCAGAAAGGGGTAACGATTCAGTCCTCTTCTCTCTTTCTATCTTTCCACTAAGTCAAAATGCGACATTAAAAACCTGTCATTTCTACAGAAATGTGAACATGGTGCTTGTGTGTTCCAGGATACAATCGTGAATACCGTAGCAGACAGTGGCATTGTGGACGCACACGCCTACTCTATCACAGCAGTAACTGAGGTACATTCTATACATACTTGCTGGATATTAGTCTTGTGTAACCAGAAAAAAATTATTAAAGAACCTATGCAAAGACTTTTGGACGGTATCAGTATTGGTTTTCAAAGCACAGGGTGTAGGTTTGTTATAGCACTGGTTCTAGTCCATGGATTTAATTGATACGTCCCCAAATGTAAAGATAAGAGATGTCTGGTCGTCTGGCTATGCTAGATTGGCTTGATATCATCAGCAGGCATTAGTAGTGATATGAAAGGGACAAGGGGCAGCAGTGGATCAGGAGGTAGCAGTCGTCTTGGAATCCGAAGGTTCCAGGTTCGATTTTCAGAGCATCAATATGATCAATCCCATGATACAGGAAGGTTTACAATTGAAAGAAAGACAGGACAAACAAAATGCTTACATGGTGCTTACAAGGTTAGTGATATTGTCTGAAAATGTACATTTGTAGGTTCACGATGGCAGGTCCAAAGTGAGGCTTGTGCGAGTGATGAATCCTTGGGGAGAGAAGGAATGGAATGGAAAATGGAGTGACGAGTAAGTAAAACAAATGCAAATGAAAACTCAATGCAGCATGTTGCACAACTAGACGGCCTGAAACGGCTGAGAACCACTGGTGTAAAGAATAGTTCCATAAATAAAATAACTAATAATATATCTAATTACCGTATGTAAACATTGGACAGTGTTCACAGTCATGAATGCTTTCTTAATAACTGTTTTATTCTTGTGTGCAGGTCAAGTTGGTGGGACCGCGTTAGCTCTGAGGATAGGGCTAAATGTGTGAAGAGAGACGATGGAGAGTTTTGGTAAAATATCAATGTCATTTTATGATGCGTTAAAGCGTGCAATAAACACATTCTATCATTTTTATAGTTTCAAATAACAACCATAATTATTGGTGTTTCCTTTGTTGCAATAAATCATATGTATGTTTATGTGTTTTTTTGTTGTTTTGTAATCTGTCGTCTTGTCCTGGTGTGTGTGTGTGTGTGTGTGTGTGTGTGTGTGTGTGTGTGTGTGTGTGTGCGTGTGCGTGTGCGTGTGCGTGTGCGTGTGCGTGTGCGTGTGCGTGTGCGTGTGCGTGCGCGGGTCTGTCAGGATGGAGTTGGAGGATTTCTGTCAACACTTTCAAATCCTGACCATCTGCTGTGAGAACCCCAACTTCATAGACGGTGACGTGATCACCCAGTGGAAGGTTATGATCTATGATGGAGAATGGGTATCAGGGAGAACTGCAGGGGGCAGCCTCAGTAACTGTAAGTGAAGTCATTTATTAACCATAACCTACTGTAGGTACAATATATTTGACCTATAGGCATGATCCCGCAGGTCCCCCATATTCTTGTATAAGTGGCCGTTTAACAGTTTGCACAGCGCTTCAGAACGGAAGGGGGTTTGTCCGTTCAGTTTCTTACTAGTGAGAGTCATTTCCCGTCCACAGATATTAGTTAATAAACTTCTGGGAATTCAGATTAGTATAAGTGGAACTAGTTTAAGAAGAATTTCAGTGGTGTTGACTAGGGACTTCTGAGACAAAATCAACAAAAAGGAAGACATCGTAATATAGAGATACTGTAAGAGCCCATACTCATTTGCCCAAACGTGTAATACTTAAGTGTCGTCTTAAATTGTTAGCAGTATCATCTATTTTCTTTTGACAACTTGACAGTCCAATTAGAACATGCTGGACGCTCCCTCACCTTTGATGCAGAAATCTTGTTCCAGGCTTTCTCCTTTCTGAGAAAGCCTGCCAACAAAGGTTACCTGACCAAAGCAACCTTTTGATATTTTGGCTCAAGCTGATTGGAGTGTGTCAAGTTACCACATAATCACAACTTCCTGGTTCAACTCTCTCAACTATCTCCATCCCATCCGATTCAACCCAAAACAATGTGTGTACATCTGAGATGTTGGATGGCAGAACAGAACAACAGCACTTGTTTTAAAAAAAACTTTTTCCCCCTTGACCTCTAGCAACCTTCTCGATGAATCCTCAGTTTCGCATCACCGTGACAGAAATAGACGAGGAGGAGAAGGAAGACAAGAATGTCCTTCTGTCTCTGATGCAAATTCCCACTCAACGCTATCGCAACGACGAAAGACTCAGACCAATTGGAATCACCGTCTTTGAGGTGGGTGGTCTCATCACGTTACTACTGAAGTCCTATCTCACTGCCTTAGGTTACATGACTGATTTGTGTAATGGTCAATGTTTATAATCTCCAAAGGAAATTTTTATAAAATCTAGACCTAGCATTATGACAGAACCTTGTCTTTTACATGTAATCGGATTTGACAATTGCTGGTGAAACTACTTGGACTTTGACACCGTTTCTTTTCTTTTTTACATTAAATTCAACAGCTGCCCGCTGGGGTAAGTAACGCTTCACAAAGAAACACTCAATTTCATAGTGAAAACTAAGTTCATCAACATCAATGACAAAGTCGTTGTCGACTAAATCGACTAATTTCCTATCATTCCATCCAGACACCAGCGGGACGCATTGAGAGAGAGTTCTTCAGGAGAAACTCGCCTCTGAAGAGAATCCAACTCTATGGCTATGAGAGAGACCTGATCGAGCAGCACAGTCTGAAGCCTGGAGAATATGTGGTTGTCCCATCCATCATGAAAGCCTACGCCCCCGGAAAGTTTGTCCTCTCCGTCTACACCAAGACAGAGACGTCCATTGAGTAAGTGCCCCAGGGTTCATTTTGTCGACTAGAACAGGGGTTCTCAACGTTTTTGGCTGGGGACCCCCGTAAAGGCTTTGGCCATGTCTTGCGACCCCCGCTCCGCCCCCCCCCCCCTCCCCACCACCAATACAAATTAACCGCTACAATCTTCTAACTATAAATGCACCAAGTCTCTGTGTGTGTGTACTGTGTACGTACAGTACGTCTGTACATCTGTAATCCATGTAACTCAAGAACCGTTCGCCCCACCAACTTCAAATTCGACACACATGTTCCACCCCACCACAGGGCGTGCAGTGCCCGGTGTCGAGTCGGTCGGACCCACGGTTGTCCAGAACCGCCCCAAAAAGGCCTCTGGACAGGGCCCCTGCCCAGTCTCCATATATGAAGCTGGCCTGTTCTGACATCTGCTTAGACTCCATATTTGGGCATGCCTGACAAAGAACTCCATATATGGGAATAAAAGGGACACAGACATGGTTGGGGCATGCATTTCCAACTTGCATCGTTACAAGTAGGTCAGTGCGCAACAGGCACCGCTGTAGAGGCTGCAACAGGTACCACTCTATAACCTTGAAAATGCATCATAAATAAATACTGAAACCAATCATTAAGGAAGGTTTATGAAATTATGCATGCACTATGTGTACTATGTAAACTCTCAATTTCCATTTTCCAGCCAAACTGGGGTTAAGTTTAGGAATATAGTTAGGTTTAGGCATAGTTTAACTTAAGGTTAGGAATATGGTTAGGTTTAACCGTTTAAGCATTGTTTACTTAGGTAGGTTACTTTAGGAATACCAGGCTGAACAGTTCCGCCGGCTGTACGCCCGGGGCGAGTTGGTACATAGGCGACTTGTTTGGTATTCAAACTAAGACTAAATATATTGACATGTCATCACCAAATGAAAACTAGACGATAATGTTAGGGAGGGCCTAGTGGATAAGAGATCCAGGAGAACAAAAAGACAAGTAATTTTATGCGGCGCGATTAAAACATTTAAGATGACTGAAATATGACTAAATTACATTCTATTCAAATGACTATAACTAAAACTAAATCAAAATTTGCTGTCAGAATTAACACTGATACAAAAGATGTCAGACAGCATGAGACAACCGGAAAACTAAAACAACACATCTGCTGTTTGCAAAATGTACCTGAAATAGTGAAATAGTTTTCACGTCAAGGGAAACTAAATTGTGACGCTAAACTAGGCATTATACCTTTTCATATTAAGCAGAACCAATTTAGACTTTAGAGGATATACTTTTTTTTATCAGGCAACATTTTGGCTCCAATAAAGCTGCTTAGCTAGACGATATTTCACTACTACTATACACAGTATATTAGTGTGTAGTAGGCCTACTAGGCTTCTGTCAGAAAATAAAAAGTCAAGTGCCAGTCATTTTCAAAAAGTTCAAAACAAATCTCTTCCTCTGTAAATGCAGGCCACACCATGAAGGTGAAGATGATGATGATGAAGACCACCTCATTCTGCCTACCCCTCCCAAGGTATAAAATATAGTGAATGGTGCTGGATACTATAGCTATGATTTAGCATTTTAACGTACAATCTCCAGGTCGTGGTATGACCTGATAATATTTTCATTTTGCTCTAAAGCCTGTTGTCCCAGCTGAAAAGTCTTCGGTCTACGACATATTCAAGACTTATGCTGATCAGGTGAGTGATCTTTTTCCCGTCTCTATGACCATCCCTCCCTCAATCCGTCTCACGCATTCACTTGTCTGTCTGTGCTGCCCCTCGTAAGCCGCATTTTCTGTTTTCTGTCCCTCCTGTCCCATGGGGTCAATACACACATTGACCTTCCGTCCCTCCTGTCCTTGGGGTCAGAATGGGGAGCTGAATGCTTGGCAGCTGCGGAAGCTCCTCAACGAAACAATTGCCAAGGGTGAGTCAGTTAATCTGACATTACTTCCTGTCCTGAACATCACCTGCTGGGGTGATGCAGCTCTCTTTATTGCCCGTCTGTTGTTACTTTCACAGGCGGCAGTGACTTATTTGATTGGAGCGCCTGTCGGACCATGATCAGTGTGGTGGATGTATCCTTCGGTCGTTTTCATGTTTCAACTCATTTAGTGTAGCTGCATGTACTTAGGTTATTATTTTAATTTGTAGTTATTTTACAAATTGCTAATGTTTGACTATATTTATTTAATCATTCCACAGTTTTTAGCTGTTGTTTTCTTCTCATACTGTATGGTTTACATGAAACATCCTTAATGTAATTAAGGCTGACCGAATGGGGAGAATGACCTTCAAAGAATTCTCAACTCTCTGGAGCAAGTTTGAAGACTTCAAGGTAAAGTATAAAATTAGCAACAAAACAAATAAAACATTTGATTAATTGATTGATCGATTGATCGATTGATTGACTGATTGACTGATTGATTGATTGATTGATTGATCGATAGATTGATCGATTGACACCAGCATAAGTCTGTGCCTGAACCCCAGTGTTTAGATGTGTATATGCAAACAGTAACACATCTAAACAACTACCGCTATATGAAACAGGAGTTTGGTAATATCCACAGTGTATTTGCGAACTTTCTAAAACCTTTCACTTTTTGTATTTCTGATTTTTTTCCAGAAAATCTTCAATCGATCAAACGTCTCCAAAACAGGAACTCTGGAATTCGCCGAGTTGAAAAGGGCAGTCCAGGCTGCAGGTAAGGTCAATCTGTGACCTCTGTCGGGTGGAAACCTCATGTGTCCAAAAACAGTTACTTATCAGGATTAAAATTTAAAAATATCATACGTAGCAGATCTACAAGCTCAAAATGCGCCACGTAGTGCAGCTCGCACCGTGTTTCAGTCTTGCATATCTGCTACTTTTGTTTTACGGGAAAATAATTATTATAATATTATTATTGTTGATCAAACATTTCGTTTTATGGTGGGAGGGGGGGGGGGCAGCACACATCCATCAAAGCTGTGTTCAGACACAAGTCAGGTGTCAGACACAAGGCAAGTGTCTTGAATGCAGCCCAGTAAGGGCATATGTCGACCCCGCCCGCTCACCTCTGCCCCACCCCCTCCTGGTGCTGCGGCCATCTTGGAAACTAAACACAATATAAACAGTGGGAGGGGTGGGGCCGAGAAAGGCCCTCAAGCTGCGTGCTTTCTTTCCCCATTCTCCCCCTGCAGACATAGAGCTGGATGAGGACATGGTGTGGCTGCAGCACAGCTTGATGCAGGGGGACGCCTCCATCTCTCTTGTGGACTTCCTCACCCTCATGCTCCGCATAGACAACTTGGCGAGTGAGTGACACAGACAGGCACGCAGCCAATCACAGTGACACAGACAGGCACGCAGCCAATCACAGAGAGACAAGTACAAGTGGAGAAAAGTACAAGTCTGGAATTCAGAATTTACAAAAGTATTGGTATCAAAATGTATTTAGGGTACCAAAAGTATACCTAATGCAGAAGGTCCCATATTTCCACATTTTCAAATGTATAAAATGTGTAAATATCTTTTGAAAATAGCTCACAATGCGCATTGCATCACGAGGCATTGTGAGCTCAGAGCTTGTTGATCGGCTATTTTCAAATGGCCGAAAATGTATACATATGTAAAGTGGTTACTGTATGTTTTGTAATAGTAATCAAAATCTACAAAGTAAAGTAACTAATAAGTTCTCAAATAATTGTTGTACAATAATTGCCTTTGAGATGTAGTGGAGTAGAAGTAAAAGTACTGAAGATTGGAAATACTCCAGTATGCCACCTCAAAATTACATGAGTAAATATACTTAGTTACTTTCCACCACTTCTGGTTTTCAAATCACAAAGTAGATTAAAGTGACTCCATATTGGCACAAAGAGGCTGCTGTGACAAATATATACTCTATATTTTGTTATATATTCTTTATTATTTTATTCCAAATAAGTAAATTACCTTCACCTTTCTGTATTTAATGTTTTGTATTACACTTTTTATGTAGTCTATTTGATATTATTTAATTGCAACTGCAGTTTGTAGGTAAATTGTACAAAACACCTGTAAACTTGTGATGTGACAAATAAAGTGAAGATGAGTGTCTTTGCGTTGGTTAAAAAAAAAAAATCAAATTTCAATATTGTGAAACGCAATATTGCTTTTGGTAGCCAAATCCAGTGCACTTAAAAATGATGATGATATATGTGATTTGATTGAATTACAGAAAAATTCAATGATAAGTCCTCAGATGGGTTCATAACCATGGATTGGAATGAAGTAAGTTTGATTACCGTCATGATGCGTCATCTATATATAAAATACACAGGCCTGGTACTAAGGCAAAATAAATGAATGATGTGAATGACTGTAAATAATGATCTTGACTAATAACTCTCCTTTGTTTCAGTTTGCAGCTGACTTCATGTTTATGTAGGGAAATAGCTCTGACATCACATGAGAGCACGAAGAGGAGGAAAACGTGGAACTATATATGGCTTTGTTCATTGTGGTTGTGGTTATCTTTTTGTTCTGAACTATCAAATCACAGAGAAATATTACCGTACATCTCGATACTATCCATGTTCACTCGGTCGGACGCTTCTGCATGGTCAACATTTTAGCACTGATTATATCTTGACTATGTTGTTTAACTTATATATTCAGTTCTAATATCTGCACATGCATAAGCTATTAGGGGATTTTATCTCAATCATTGAATTTCACTGCTAAGGCTCTATTGTCTTTTTCTATGCATGACATCATTTAAGTCAATGCCCCTCTGATTTCTCCTGCATCTTCTTGTATTACTACTTAGGATACCAGAGTGATAGCATATACTGTAGCTTCCAAGTCAGCATTGAGTAAACACTATGGACATCATGCTGTTCTGTATTCACTCTAATGATTATCATGTTTGGGATGGGTCTGTAAACTATACAAACAAATGCTCTGAGTTTCCACTGTTGATCTCCTTGGACACATTAAATCGCATATCAACTTCTGTCTGTCTCTCTGTCTCATCTTTGACTGAATGTCGTTTGGGTTGCCTGAATGAATTCTGTTTGCTGGCAACAGCTAGAGGGTTCAACTGTTGGTTCTCCAAACTCTTCATTAGAAGTATTTTGGCTAATGGCTACCCGATAGTTGAGTTGTTAGGGCGCGTGCTCTAATGCGTTACAGAGGGGGCAGATAAGCCCTCAGTTTGATTCCGGGTCATTTGCTGCATGCCAGTCCCCTTCTATCCCTCCATGTTTCCTTTCTCTCTCCACTGTACATCTATCAAAACATATTATTGTCCCACTCTCTCATCCAGCAGTAGCAGTCCTATAGTGCCCTCTCCTGGCCTGGAATACAGGTGCAAAGCTTTGATTGATTGATTGAAATCTTTATTAACAGTTTGTAGAATTTACAGTACATTTTAAGCACAAACTCAATACAAAGACTGTCAACTGTGAGTGGACGACCCAATTAAGCATTACACTTGTTTACAACAGGGTCCACATTGTTCAATTCATCAAATAGTCTTCCCACCCAGTCTTACCATTTAGTCAGTAGACCGAGTGCATGCCTTTCATCCGACGGAGCATTGGTCCGAACGACAACCTACCTCCTCCCTCACCCTAACCCTAACCTCCCCCGGGGCAGACACCTAAACCTAACCGCAACCCTCTCCCGACCCGCAGCGCACCTCGGAGCATTGCTCCTTCGGAGCAATGCTCTGTCGGATGATAGTACGCCTCCCCAGTAGACCTACAGCGCTTAGCTGTGAAGTCCTTTCTGCTGGCTCACTGAACTTGGACCTTCTTTTCTTGACTTGTACAGGGTTTCTCACATGCACAAGGCTTCCTGGGTGCAGTATCATGTCTCTTGGCAGGCAACAGTGTATGTTTCATGTGTATCTGTTTCTTTGCGACTTTGGATAGTTTGGTTCTCATCTTTATTCCATAAATGAGCTGGAAGGGTGAAGTCCCTGTGCTCATGAAGCTTTAGTGCACAGTGGACCAACACCTCTGGTCACTTTGAACAGTAGTCCACTGTAATATAACTTGCAGTCAGCAGGGCCAGTCTCAAATGGGCACTGTTTTTTCTGTTGTTCTTTATTTGGGTTCTCACTCAGATTGCAAATGGGCTAGCCTCGGAAACACAACAATGTCTAGTCTAGTGCAAGCTTTTGATGAACTACAGTGGCCACTCGGAACATGGTTTATCTATAGATCTATAGTCTAAACTAAATACACAACAGCACGATGCCCAACTCCATCCATAGTGTTTACTCAATGCTGACTTGTAGACTATCACTCTAGTATCCTATAATACAAGTTGGACAGATCTAAGGAGGACTAGTTATAATGTCATTCATAGTAAAATACAATATAGAGCTGTGTTCAACTTTGAATGATCAAGCCATGTCATGGATCGATCAAGATGTGAGATCGGCAGCAGTTTAATTAATTGTGTTGTAGGAACATGGCCTTTAAAGCTCCATTTCACAATGCTATGCCAGCACCTACTGATAGGTAGAACAGGTTTTGAAGCTGCTGTTTCAAAAGCACCTGTCTATCAAAAACCTAAAGCCAGTTTTATGATCATGTCCTGTGTGTTATCATGTGAAGACTGAGGGTTTTTTTTTTCATTCTTCCAAAACATAGTTACAGAGACAAACTTTGAAATGCAAACATAACTTGTATTGAACTATTATACACTATAATTGTCTACAAAATTTGGCATCTTCATGATTCATGTTGCTTGTCCTACTATTGTTTTTCAGGCATCACTGACTGAACATTGTTGGACATTCTAGTGCCCTTCCTGTTGAATGATGTCACTTTAACAGCAGGAAGTGGAAGCAGGCTAAGGCTGTTGTCCTCCTCTATCATGGTCGTCTTCTTTGTCCACTCCATTCACAGTGTTTGTGTTCTCTAATTCACTTTCTTTCTTGAACTTTTTACTTCAAACCCTTCTTACCACTAAAACCCTATTTTTTGTTGAAGTATAGGGTAAGTGGAGGGGAATGGTCCCCTCGCTCCTGTACACAAAATATTTTTGACAAAAATAGCAGATCTACAAGTTCACAAGGCATTGTGTTGTGATGTGTTGTTGTGAGCTTGTAGATCAGCTATCTAATTTTTGCCTACAGTATATATTTCTACAAATGTCCGCCTATTATTGTGATGACCCATCCTGTTTGTGTCTGGTGTTAATGCTGTTCTCTGTTCATGTGCAGGAGGAGGGGACCAGCCTGCAGGGGTGTGCCTAGATGAGGAGGCACACCTGACTCCAATTGGGCTCAGCCTATTTAAGCAGGCTGGTCAAGGCCATTTCCCTCTCTCTCCTGCCTAGGGAACAATGTCTATTCTTTGACTCCTTTAAGTTAGTTTTGACCTGCGTTGCTGCACTTGCACATACATTACACTTTCACACATCCACACATGCAATACACTACTGATCCAACTGATGACTCACACCCCACTTCACCTGTTAAGTATGATTTGGTGGACTAAGTTAAAATAAATACTTGTTTTTGGCATTTACTCCTGTGTGTTGTCTCCCATATTTGTCATGGTTAAGTCCGTTCATGACAAGATGGGGGCTCGCCACTCTAGTCTAGTTTATTGGTAGATTTGGTTGTTGCCTCCTATTGGAGTTTTTCTATCAAGTGTTTTGATGAACTTAGGCTTTGTTTGTTTGTTCGTAAGTGGAACAAAGTGTTTGGGGAACACACATGGGAATAGGTATTTTGTTTGGGGGGAGGGAGAGAGCATTAGGAATTTTTCGTTTTTTTGTGTTCTCTCTGTGCAGGTTTTTGAGTTTTTAAAGTGCTTTAGTCCGCCGTCTTGTTTGTGGTGATCAGGCCTAGCATTGTCGTTTTGTCTGCCAATTTACAATTTAGGCATTTAGCAGACGCTCTTAATCCAGAGCGTACAGTAAGCAAGAACCAAAAACATGGTAATACATCACATACGTAAAAATAGTCATGAGTCATACGTAAGCTAAGAACCTATATAATGAAACTATGCGAATACAAAAGAGTGCTACAGTATTTCTACATGAAATGCTATCTAAGTTACATACTGTAAGTTATGTGCTACGGCAAGTGCTAAGGGCTAAGATGGAGTCTGAAGAGGTGGGTTTTCAGACTACGGTGGAAGATTGGGAGTGAGTCTGCAGTTCTGATTGCAATGGAAAGTGCATATTGCATTCCATTTGGAGCCAGAAGGGAGAAGTAGTACAGCAGATAATAGGAACGATATTTCACTTGGTGATACACGCGTGAAATTTAGCATGAACATGCCTCTGGGTCACCTCTTTAACTTTTTTAACCGAGCCAACGAAAAATCCAATATGGCGGTCATTTTTCAAGATGGCCGCCAAATAAAAAAGGCCTTTTGTGGCGGTTCTGGACAACCATGGGTGCGGCCGACTCAAGACCGGGCACTGCACTCCCTGTGGGTGTGTGGAACGTGTGTGTCAAATTTGAAGTCGGTGGGGCGAACGGTTCTCGAGTTACGTGGATTACAGATGTACACACGCACACAGAATTCGTGCAATATACAGTAGCAGATCATTGGAACGGTTGTTCGCTTGGTGATACAAGCGTGACATTTGTCATGAACCTTCCTTTGGGTCAACTCTTTAACTTTTTTAACCGAGCCATCCAAGAATCCAATATGGCGGTGCTATTTCAAGATGGCCGCCACATCTAATTGTTAGCCTATGTCTACATTTCTTACAATTTTTAGGAAAATTCTCACCATTATAGATAGATAGATAGATAGTTTTTTTTAGTTTTTTATATATTCTTTATATTTTTTTTGTTATTTTTTGTTTTCATACTGAAAATGGTAGCATGCTAATGCTAACATAATAATGCTAACATGGTAATATGCTAGCATGCTAACATAGCATGCTAACATGATAATGCTAACATGCTAATTAGCATTAGAAAATGGTAGCATTAGCATGCTACCATTTTCAGTATGAAAACTAAAAATAATGACAAAAAAATAAAAATAAAATAAAGAATAAAAAGAAATATATAAAGAAAATTAAATAAATCTATCTATCTATCTATAATGGTGAATTTTGTCCTAAAATTTGTAAGAAATGTAGACATAGGCTAACATTTAGATGTGGCGGCCATCTTGAAATAGCACCGCCATATTGGATTCTTGGATGGCTCGTTAAAAAAGTTAAAGAGGTGACCCAGAGGCATGTTCATGCCAAATTTCACGCTTGTATCACCAAGCGAACAACCGTTCCAATGATCTGCTATATTGCACGAACTTTGTGTGCGTGTGTACATCTGTAATCAACGTAACACGAGAACCGTTCGCCCCACCGACTTCAAATTCGACACACACGTTCCACACACCCACAGGGAGTGCAGTGCCTGGTCTCGAGTCGGCCGCACCCATGGTTGTCCAGAACCGCCACAAAAGGCCTTTTTTATTCGGCGGCCATCTTGAAAAATGACCGCCATATTGGATTTTTCGTTGGCTCGGTTAAAAAAGTTAAAGAGGTGACCCAGAGGCATGTTCATGCCATATTTCACGCTTGTATCACCAAGTGAAAGGTTCTCTCACAATATGGCTGTTAGCCGCTGTACTAAAGAGTTTGGGACATGTGGAGCGTTGTCCCGGCGCTTTTAGCAAAGGCACTTCCAGCCATCCTGCGTCGGCTGATCTGTGTGCGTGGAAGGGTTTGTAGGGTCCAATCAGACTTGCAAGATATGGGGGTGCCATACCTTTGGGAGCCAATGGAGGGGGAGACATTTGAGAATTTTGGCTGGGTAAAGTAAAGACAAAGTGAGCTGCAAACTTAATCACCAAGTTGGAGCTGTGCATGAAAACGCAGTTGTGGCTGTATACAGGGAGACTTAAGACGGTTCAGGACCAGGGGGGCAGTCAGCCAGATATTTCGTGAAGCCTCATTTGAAATCGGTAGTTCATATAATGGCCTGTTGTGGCGCTGGACTGGACCCAAAAAGCCCCATAGCTCCATAGAGGCCCATGTATTTTGGCCCAACTTCACCTAGACTGTATTACCTTAATAAACATGGTCATGAATACTTTCTTCTTCCAGTCACTAGTTTAAAGTCTCATTTCTAATGTCATAATATTCTTTTTGGAAAATTATGGTCCCATTAATAAAAGAAATTACCATAAAGTCGCGTATGTTCTGAGGGGCGTGGCTACCGTTACAGTCTATGATCGGGATTCCCCTCCCACTCGAGTCAAAATAAAAACCAACGGAGAAGAAGGGGGGAAGTCCCGCCTCGTTGTCTGGGCCAGCCAATGGCCAGCTGGTCCAAAACGGATCTAGAAAGATGGCGACTTACAGTGCATTAGAATGCAAGGGATTTCAGGCTTCATTTTACGTTCATGTTAGACCCGGGGAACGCTTTGTCCATATTTTTTACAGTCTATGTTCAGGACACAGCCTGGTTTCCTGTGTTGAGGTGAGGGGCAGAGGTGTTGGTGCCTTGGCCCCAGGCGGGCAGTCAGCCAGATATTTCGTGAAGCCTCATTTGAAATCGGTAGTTCATATAATGGCCTGTTGTGGCGCTGGACTGGACCCAAAAAGCCCCATAGCTCCATAGAGGCCCATGTATTTTGGCCCAACTTCACCTAGACTGTATTACCTTAATAAACATGGTCATGAATACTTTCTTCTTCCAGTCACTAGTTTAAAGTCTCATTTCTAATGTCATAATATTCTTTTTGGAAAATTATGGTCCCATTAATTAAAATAATGACCATAAAGTCGCGTATGTTCTGAGGGGCGTGGCTACCGTTACCGTCTATGATCGGGATTCCCCTCCCACTCAAGAGTCTTCTCCTCCCACTCGAGTCAAAATAAAAACCAACGGAGAAGAAGGGGGGAAGTCCCGCCTCGTTGTCTGGGCAGCCAATGGCCAGCTGGACCCAAACGGAGCCAGCCAATGGCCAGCTGGTCCAAAACGGATCTAGAAAGATGGCGATTTACAGTGCATTAGAATGCAAGGGATTTCAGGCTTCATTTTACGTTCATGTTAGACCCGGGGAACGCTTTGTCCATATTTTTTACAGTCTATGCTTGGCCCCCATTCTCGGTTAACCCGAAAAAGCTTTTAGATAAGCGTTTTACTTTTATAGTATGCAACCATTAATTTATTAACCACTTTCAACATGGTATAGCTTGGTAATGTCATTATAGGTGAACATTTTCAAACATTTTCGGTTTTCGCCCCCAAACAAATAGCGAAAATAGTTTATATACAAGCTCTCAACGCATCGCCAAGCATTGAGAACTTAACCAATTTTGTGCCTCCCCCTATTTCTTTCTGAAATTACACCTCTGTCAGAGTCTGTCTAGGTTAGGTCCTTAACATGCTCCTCAAACCATTTGCTCACTGGAGAAGTGAGGGCAACAGGGCAATAATCTATATAAATTCACAGAACCTGTGTCTCTGTCTGTACCGGCCGGGCATAACGTACTTGGGCACCGTCTGATCATTATTTGACCTCAAACTTGGCAAACCACAAATGTCTGTATCCGTCTGTCCTCTCAGTAGGCCTATAGTATTCTCAATGTCACCTTTCTTTTTTTTCTGTCAACAATGGTGGATCATGAAAAGCAGGAGGGACTGCACATATGCAGGAAAAGCTCTTATTTCAGCTCCATTTATTTATAGTATATTATATAGTATATTTATATTTATATAGTATGGTCTTTATTTTTGAAGTATTTTGCTTCTGTTTATCATTCTGATTTATTTAACCACTTAAACTCTAGCGACCTATTTGGGGCATGTCATAAAAATGAAAAAATAAAATGAATTAAATGTGCAGAATGGATATTTTTTTAAGTGTTTATGTGGTTTTTTTGTGCTTCCAGCCAGCCATGCTCTTTTTGTGCTCTGTTTGGATTTGTGATTTTCCCTGTCCTGTCTTTTCATTTTACCCTCCCTGATCATAAAGCCTCTTTTATATGTCTCTGTCCTTGGGCTCTGCAATAGGGGAGAGAGCGCTATCATGTGCTCCATCTTCTCAATGAGGCCCTGAATCTCCTGCATCATTCCCCTCATGACGTGACGTGAGGCTGTTGTTGGATGCCATTGAGAGGCTATAGTGCGTCGCTTCAGATATTATGTTTTGCAGCGGCAGCGGAACCAGCTTGTCTGTCTGGCATTTGCCTCTCACTATAGGCTCTATCTCTAATCTCAACAAGTACAAGCACTATAGTCGGTCAGGATACAGGATAGGTGGGCGCTATAGGCTACATCTGGGCACCTTGATGTCAAATTGGCTAGTTTGTCCAAAATGTGAAACAAAAATCACACCTGTGTGGAGTGAGTGGTGCAAGTCCGTGTGGGGGTCCCCGGGGGGGGGGGGGGGGGGGTCCCAGGAAGTTCCAGACCCACAGCACCACAGCCAGGGTGCCGGCCCGGTTCCGGCGAGCTGCGCGTCCGAAACGGTAGAGAAATGAGAGTGGTAATGGTAACTCCATGTGGGGGTCTCCGGAACATCCAGACCCCCAGGAATGCGCCCAGGGGGCCGGGCCGATACCGGTGAGCCGCCTCACATCCGAAACGGTTGAGAAATGACAGAGTTACCGTGTGGGGGTCCCTCTACTCAGTCTACTGTACCCTCTACTGTACTGTAGTCACTATACTGTACTGGCACACCCGAAAGCATATAGCCTACAGTTAATTTGTGCTTGTGTGTTTGTGTGTGTGTTAGGTTGCGCATAGGTGGTGAAAAACAACCATGCTATTTTCGTGCTCATACCCAGGCACCCAGCCAGCCACCCACCCAGCCACACACATAGCTCCGTAAGGGAGTACTCAAAAATCTAATATTTGAAAAATGGTCTTATAAAGTAGTAGGCTTTGATGTGAACATGAACGGTTGCGGTTCATCATGATCACACTTAATTGTATCCTTCAACTTCTCATGATGGATATAAAGGTTTTATTGCAATTTGTACTGTAGAAATATTAATGTTAATTGGCGATTGTTTAGCCTAAGCATCTTCTAATCATGTATATACTTTACTACTTAAAAACATTTTCCTATTTCTTCACCAAATAACTCCTTGGTGCCCACGGTCCACCTATCCTGTTACCATCATGACTTTTGTTCTTCTGGCATCCCACTTACATGAACAACAATTCCTACAATGCAATGAAAACAAAAAAACAGTATTTGGCTTACTTTTATCCCCACAAATAAAGGAAAAATAGCGCCCTCTTGACGGAATGGAGAGACTACTTTTATCCAGTTTTTATCCTAATCTTAAAACCAGACTACGCCCACCTGGGCATAAAAAACACACCAAAGAACCCAAGAACGTGGTTCTCTCTCGCTGCGGGACTGACTTTTTCACAGAGCTTTCGTCCAGGTGGGCGTATTTTTTAGGTTATTCTGTGGTTCTGTACCAGTGTACTCACTGTACTGTAGGGTAGGGTGTACCTGCTTTTCGCCATCTTTGTTAAAGAAGAGAAGACGAGCCTGGGTTTGGGTTTGTGAGGTTAGGTTTAGGCATAGTTTGTGTGAGGTTAAGGACAGGTTTAAAGGTTAGGTTTAATCATATTTATAACCACCGTGGTTACATGATTTTATTATGACTGGTTAAACCACGCCCACTTGGTCGAAAGCTCTGCGAAAAAAGTCCCCTCTCGCACTGCTGCTGCCAGCTGCACACGTCACGTTTGCACTTTCGCGATAAAGTGACCAAAGCTGTGTCAATCAAATAAAAATGAATCAACGGACAACAGTGGTCAGATATTTAGTGCAGGCCTTTCAAATAAATATTTAATATGAACCGAACAGCGAACACTGAATACAACCCGTAGTTCTGTGATTCTGTCCCGCTGTATGACAGGCTTGTTTTGTATTTATGTTCGAATGTGCCGTTTTTGGATCCAGTCAGAAGACTCAGAGCAACATGGCGTTCCCCAGTAAACAGTAAGTATGTTGCAGTTGCGGATATAAGATACCGTCGTTGTGGAGACGTGTAGCTCGATCGATCATAACGAAAGCTATGCAATTAATGCACAGATATTGTGTAATGATGGTGGGCTGGGACCGTGTCGGTCGATTTACTTATTGCTACCGCGTTTGCTTGATTATTAATCGTCAAGTACGTGCGCCAATAATGAAGCATAATTATGTTAACTGTTGTGATCAAAAAAGAGGTTCAGAGTATTCTGAATAAAAAAGGACAATTAGAAATAACATGCATATGCATTTTTAAATTTAAACAAATAAAGATCCACCCAAAGTCAACAGGATTGGATTGCCACACAGTCATGTTTCAACTGATATGCAAAATTACGCCCTAATACCAAGTAATATTCCGTTTCATTAGTATCATAAATTCACAACTGCAGATGTATGTAGACGTATTTATATTTGCTTGCATGAGAATGTATTATTTAACACACAATTTGAATTATGTGGTTTGGTTGTGGTTCTCTGTATTGCCTGGTATTATGAAGGTACAGTACATGCAAGTGAAGCAGGTGACAAGATTGACGCAAACAGAACTTTGCCAAATTCGGCCTTCTCTATCAAATAATCTCTATGAAAAATATGAATATTCATAGAGCTGGGGACTTGATTTATAGTTGGGAACCAAATAGACCCTTTTGGGTGTGTAACTCCTAACTACAAATGTACACTATACACCATCAGAGTTAAATTGGCACTGATAATTTTGCAGTGTAGATTAGGGTCCAGGAGATACAATAAAGTATCGATGGGGGGTCCGTGGCCTGATGCGTGTCAAAGTGGGGGTCCTTGAAAAGTAGCTCAAGAATTTAGACGTTTTCCCAGGACCCAAACTAGTGAAAGTAGCAGATCTGCAAGCTCACAATTCGCCGTTTGTGTTTGATTGATTGATTGAAAATTGTATTCCCAGTATGTAGAATGTACCCGAGAAACAGGAACAGTCACAGCCACAGGCTGATGTCATGTCAAGGTTGTAGATCTGGTTGAGGTTGTTGATCGGCTATTTTCACGGCTTCTTAAACTTTTTTCTTATGTATTGATGGAAATGATTAGATTTTTCATTTTTATTTGTGAATTACAGTACTTCTAAAAAAATATGTTGGAATTGTCTTCTAACTCATAGCTTGATGTTTTCTTTCTTTCTTTTATTTTTTTACAGTATATCTTTTATGTAGGAAACGAATAAAGGGTCACAAGTACATAATCCCCTGTACCCATAAAAATTGGTCCTCTACAATGCTCTATAGAAACAATGCTCTATTCTATTCCATGTGTGTTGGATCTTCTCCACAGGTATGGGCTGCTCTTGTCCCAGAAGAAGGGAACATCTAAGGCTCCAAACCTATTGCAGAGACCTTCAGTGTTTGGTGATGACTCTGATGATGAGGTAGTCACAGTATTTTTTTAATAAAATAGTAGGTGCATTAGAAATAGTTGTTTTCAATGCGTTTTTCTTTTTTCCCCCTGCAGGCTAGGTTTTTTTGTTCCTTAGTTTTGTCCGTTTTTTATTTCTGTATTATGGTTATTCAGTGGAGGATATACTGTATGCGTTTGTAGCTAATATCCTGTACCGTTTTCCTACTGAAACAAACACCAGATATTGAATATAGTATTTCCTCAACCCCCAACCTTTTGTATTCGTCAAGCCCCTCCAGATAGCATGTTATTGGGTGGCGACAGCCCAAATTGACTGACTGAAGGTGTATTTAGCATTTGATGCTTTGTGTTCATACAGACCTCAGTGGGAGAGAGTCTACAGAAAGAGGCTGTGAAGAAGAGGATGATGAAGCAGGTACAGTCGGATGGAGTTCTGTGCAAAGTGCAGGCAACCATTTTGGATCTAATGATTATCAAACATTAGCCCATGTTTCTGCGGCCTTCATGTTCTCTTCTCTCTGTCTCTTGTGTTTTCTTTGTCCTACATCAGACTCGCTTGGAGATGCACAAGGCCTTGGAACAGGACAGCACTGTGTACGACTATGATGCTGTGTATGATGACATTCAGCAAAAGAGGCTGGAGAGCAACAAAAAAGTTCTAGGGGGAGCGGAGAAAAAGGTGAAGTCCAATTGAACGGTAACATGTAAACCCAGCAGTCCAGCTAGTATTGGGCCTGCATCCTTTTCAAATGGTATCCCAGGAGTGTAATTTAAGGGGGCAGGGGACACACGGTGTGTAGATGCCTAGGCATGTCATAATAATAATAGCACTCAAAGTCACTTTAAATGTGTTTGTGGGGTCGACGGAAAAACTGTATTTGGGGGGGGGAAAGTATTAAAAGCAACAAAACGGCAAAGGGGGCGTCTCTGACGTGTTTGTGGCGGCGGCAGCCACAGAGACAGCCCTGTTGCCCCAGGTTCGGAGCCTGGTCCCGGGGACCTCAAGGAGATCGCCATCACTGGACCTGAGGGAACGGGACGGGACATGCAGCTGGAGGAGGTCAGACAGGTAGGGGCAGCCAGGCTGTGTGGACGGAGTGCCTTGTAGGTGGTGAGCAACATTTTAAAGTGGATTCTTTGTTTGACAGGCAGCCAGTGGAGGTCGTGGAGGACTGGTGTGATATGGTCTCTGGAGCGGGTACTGGTGAGCAGGCGGGCAGCTGAGTTTTGAACATATTGGAGTCTATTGAGGGCTTTGGAGCTGGTGGGATGTTGTTGCAGTAGATGAGTGTTCTGGCGCCAGTGAATTCAGAGGGGGGGGGGGGGGGGGGTGCAATGTTCTTAAGGTGGAAGAAGGCTGTGGTTCACGTGGGAAAGGAATGGGGTCAAAAATGACACCAAGGTTGTTGTTGTGGGTGGAGGTTTTGACAGGGGAGCCATCGATGTTAAGTGAGAAGTCCTGAGTGGAGCGGGTAAGGGAGTTGGGGCCAATGATGATGATTTGTGATTTATTGTTGAGTTTGAGAGTTATTTTGCATCCAGGTTTTTATGTCTGTGAGGCATGTGGTGGAGTGGGTGGCTGTGGTGATGGTCGTGGTAAAGTTGTGTGTCATCATATCGGTGAAATTTAAGGCCATGATGGCGGAGCATCTGTCCGAGGGGAAGGATGTATAATGGTGAAGAGCAGGGGACCAGGCACTGGGGGCCTCGGTCTACGGAGTATATAGGGTTTATGTTTAAGTTGTTTCCATTCTCACTTACAACTCCCTTCAGCCAGCCAACAGCGTGTGTGTGTGATGTATCAGACAGTATTGATGTTGGCTAACATCTCTTTGTGAACGTCTTCAAGTTGGCTAGCCATAGGAAATGTCATTGTTGAATTGCACCACTCGGCTTCTTCACTCAACACATAATATGAAAGTATTTTATTTTTTGGAAAATAACTTACTGTGTCGTTAACTCAGCAGGAACAACTGCCCCAACAGGTGATAGGCAGTGAGCAGGGACAGTTTGTAGAAAGTGGAGAGGTAAGTGAGAATTATACATTATAGCAGTGTAGTTCTCAAACGTTGTGCCAAGGACTCCCAAGTTGATGTATATTTGACCGCGTACCAAGAAGCAAGAAAAATTGCAGATTTACAAGCCCAAATCGCAGCACAAAGTGGAGTGCTTCAGTGCTATGAGCTTGCATATCTGCTATTTTGGAATAGACAAAGTATAAAATAATAAGTATAAAAGTGGTTCAAATGATTGTGACGCTATATTCACACCATTTTGAGAACCAATGAATTATAGAATGAAGCCATAAGGTACAAGAGGCCGTGGTACTGTACAGTATATTGCATCATACCACGGATATTTTCTATTCTAAATGACTTCAGCATATGTTACTGTTATTTTAAAAGATGTACTGAGCTGGTACTTTTTGTTATGTTTATTTTAGCTGGATCAGCAGCAGGCAGGGGTCAGTGGCAGCTCAGACAAAGGAGTGCAAGATGGAAGAATATCTGTTGCAGATCAGAAGCAATTTTGGTCGTGTTTTGTTCCTCCTAGGGCGGTATGTGAAAAACTAAAGTCCCATTGAGGATTTGTGGCTGTACTACCTGTGTACCTAGGAATCAAAATTCCCCATGGTATCCTAATGTCCCATCTTTCTGGTTTCAAAGTCTATCTTTCTGGTCCCGTATCACACTATACTTGCTGCCATAGTGCTCGGTACCATATTAGCCTGGCATGGCCAGACTAATATTTGTAGAGCTGTTCTCCTATTATTGTATGACATGCGCAGATTAGGGATTCCAAGATTCATCATGTGGTTAAATAGCTCCTGTCGGCGGGAATCTGTGTAGAACATGCTTTTCCATGGGGCAAATAAAACCATATTTGCATACTGGGCCCTCATTGGTTCACCCCACAACTTCAGGGGCAGGGAAATCCAAACACAACTGAGCGGGGCCAGACTAATCTGCCGAGAGCACAGATTTGTCTGGTTTCCAGGCTATGTTGGTGCCTTGTGTAAAGTGTGTGTGTGTGAATGGGTGGATGCATCATTTACATAAATGCACAATGTTTCTGTCTCAAGTTCGACAAGCAGCCTGCACACTGCCGATTGCACTGTGTAAAACATTTTAAAGATTGAATAAGAAAAGGAAAATTATCTGTACTAGTCCTTACCCGTTGTGAGATATTTGCCCCCCCCCCCCCTTGTGGCCGTGAAGGGTACTGCGCCCGGGTGCGTTTGTAATTGACTAATAAATTAATTAATAATCATTAATGTGTCAAATCGAAAAAAGGGCTTCGTTACGCCCTCCATATGCATATGGTCAATGCCTGTGTGAAAAGGGAGTGATTGGTGCAGGCAGTAAGGAGTTACGGCACTGTTTCTGACAGACACACACACGGACACACACTCAGACATTGGCTACGTTTACATGAAGGGTGATCATTCAGAATAAATACTTCAGAATAAAATACATCTGATGTAATGTTTTTTGCCGCGGGTTTACATGGGAAATGGTCATTCCGAATGAGTGTTTATATGGAGAAGTGCAGAAGACATGATGCATGTTAATTCGCCATCTGTTGGACACATAAAATATAGGCAGTTCATTCATTGTGACTGTCTCAACAATACAAATATATTACAGACGAAAGACGATACTTTGAAATCCCATCATTTCATTCCGCAGTAGCTTTGAGGCTGCTGGTTGGATAGGCTGCGGCTGCGGCTCCGCTTCTCCGCTGGGAAGGTGATCATCTCGTTTTTATTTGTAGGCCTACTTTATTATTTATCTACAGCACGGCCAGGGCACGCAACACACTGATTATTATTGTATCGGGTCACTCGTTATTTTTGAGAGAGAGAGACAGAGAGAGACCGTTGAACACACACACACACACACACACACACACACATACACACATCAGGGTTATCGTCATCTGCTGCTGCTCCACGTTTTTTTGTGGATTTCGGATCTGAAAAAAGGAACGAAATAACGCGCTCTATGTGCAAACTCCTCGGCGCGCCTTGGATATGAGCGCCATTGGAGCATGCTCAGAAAGACCAGAATGAACTTACATCCGAATTAGTGTATACATGAGTCCAATTTTCTTTCAATCGCATTGTACATCGGAGTAATCCGGCCAGTGACATCGGAATGGTTTTTAGATCGCATCGAGCGTTTTCATTCGGATGTAAGTTTTTGTAGGTGTTTACATAACAACGTTTAATAGGATTGAAATTCTATTCGGAATGAAAAGGGGATTTAACTGCTCATGTAAACGTAGCCATTGTTAGAATTATAGTATGATGATGATGATGATGATGATGATTGTCTAACTGTTGACATTGAAACGATAGTGAAAATGAATCAGCCATGCAAAAAACACTCATTCGATGTTAATGAGACTGTCATTCACTGTCTATGGGGAAAGATTGACTAGTGGCTATATCTATACCTATATCTATACCTTATCCCTAAACTTATTTGCCATTTTTTACTATTTTGAAAACCCCTTTAAAATAGTTCAAATAGCTGATCTACAATGTGTCGATGTAGATCGGCTAGTTGAACAATTTTTTTGTTGTTTTTCAAAATAGTAAAAAATGCCAAATAAGTTCAGGGTGGCGCAAGATAGGGCCCTAGGTGCATACTTGTAGTACAGCAGAAGAGCCACTTCTGGGACGTAACACCGGAACACATTCGCTACTCTAACACTTGACGGTGTTGCACGAAGGCAATAAGTTAATGGCAGACATGTTTTATCTTGTCTCTTGTCACACAGCCAAAGTACATTAATCAGCTGATGAAAGCAGTAGAATACAGAAAGAAAGAACAGGAACGGAGGGATGACAGGAAGATCCAGAAGGAGAGGGAGACCGAGGGGGAGCAGTTTGCCGATAAGGAGGCCTACGTCACGTCTGCCTACAGGCAGAAACTGCAGGAGAGGAAGGAGGAGCTGGAGAAGGAGAAGAGAGAGGCTGCAATGGAAGGTCAATTGACGTAACCCATTAATACCAGATTCTACAAATGCCTTCTAAACCAGTAGTTCTCAAACGTTTTCGTGCCAATATATTTATATATATTATAAATGTTATAATTTATATATATTTGACCACGGACCCCCCCACCCCTCCCTGTTAGAAAATAGCAGATGTGCAAGCTCGCAGTGCGGTACAAAGTGACACGCTTGTATGCTTATAGATCTGCTATTTTTGAGAACCACTGTTTTAAATCTAAAGAGTTTTCTGAAAAACCTATGTTGCTGTTACTATATACTAACTAAAATCAAAAATTACGCAGATGCTTTGGAAATTATCCAACCCAAAATATTAAAGGACCATACCGATGGTCTGACTATATATTATTGACTATAACTCGCAATATATATTTTTTGTTTTCAAGGAAATTATTTAATTAAGTTTATTCCAGTACAGTACAGCTGCTAGGCCCAACATGCTAAATATAATTGCATACCGTTATTTTGCGTGAAAATTACATTGTTTTTTAAAGCGTGGATTGACTTTACAAGACTAGCTGAAGTTAGTCCCTGGGGAAAAGATTGATTCACAAACTAAATTCAGACATTAACCTTGCTGTGCTGTTTAGCCGACATTGTCTCAAATATTCAGTTAAGTTCTGTTACGTTTTCAGGGCTTTGGATAAAATATGAACATATGTGTAATCTAGAAATAAAGCCTGTCTTTCTGTCTGCCATCATCAGCTGCCCTGGATGTGAAGAAACAGAAGGACTTAAGTGGCTTCTACAGACACCTGCTGAATCAGACCGTCGGAGAAGAGGAGATACCAGACCGCTCGGTTGTGAAGTCAGTCAATACCTCATTGAAGCAACAATTTTATACAATTCACTACGATCGAATCATATACATAGGCATCCTTTTTCCTTTCTAATTTGAATCCGTCGTTCATGACTTCCATAGAAATCCGAGCTCCAAGGTTGCAGACATCACCGAGAGAACGTCGCCTCTTCCGTCGCCTACATTGCCAGCCTCCGGTGACCACGGCCCCAGTTCACACAGCGACAGCGAGGAAGGGCAGGATCAGAAGTCTGCCTTCAGCAAGCCTGGGACCGCCTCCACACTCTCCAAACGCCACTACAGACAGAGGTCACCTGCATCGGGGAGCGGAGAAGACGAGGACAGGGAAAGAGAGAAGAGGAGCCACAGAGACCGCGAAAGAGATAGAGGGAGGGACAAAAACCGTGAGAAGGAGAGAGACCGACACAGAGATAGAGACCGAGAGAGAGACGACAGGCACGGTGCGAGGAGAGACGACAAGGACAGGAGGAAAGAAAGGGACAGAGAGGATGACAGAAGTAGGGGAAGGAAGGAAGCGGAGAGAGAGGACAGGCAAGGAAGGAGAGAACGGAGTCCCAAAGAAAGAGAGCGGGGTAAGGAAGGAGAGAGGGAAAAGAGGCGAGACTCGGAAGAGGACAAAGGGAAAGGGAAGGGGAGGGACAAAGCGAAAGAGAGTAGGAAGGACTTGGAGAAGACGGCGCCGACAGACACGAAGAAGATAGACTTGGAGAAGACAGACACGCAGAGGATAGAGGTGGCAGGCGAGGGAGTGAAGAAGGGGGAAGAGGACAGTGTGGAGAAGGGAAAGAAGCTAGAAGAGGACAGTGTGGAGAAGGGAAAAAAGGCAGAAGACGACAGTGTGGAGAAGGGAAAAAAGGCAGAAGACGACAGTGTGGAGAAGGAAAAGAAGGCAGAAGACGACAGTGTGGAGAAGGGAAAGAAGGCAGAAGACGACAGTGTGGAGAAAGAGAGAGTAGAAGAAGAGGAGAGAGTGGATAAGTTTGCCAAGCGTAGCAGCGATCAGACTGTGAGCTCGGCAAGAGATCGTTATCTAGCCAGACAGATGTCACGCGCAGGGAGCAAGGCCTACGTTGAGAAGGAGGACTGAGGCTGGATGGACACTACCACACAGATTCAATTAAAGCACAGGTTTTCAAAGTGGGGGCTGGCACAATGCCGGGGCAAATTGGAAAGTAATGGAAAATTAAATAAAAATAAAATTACATTGTGTGTGTGTGTGTGTGTGTGTGGGGTCGTGCATGCACCGTTTATTTCCAAATAGTAGCCCTTTACTCTCATAGCCGTCCACTACCTAATAACAGCCCTAGGTCTGACACCATTTTATGTAATAAACGCCTCTTCCAAATAATAGCCCCCGTCCGTATAAACGCCTGGGCCTTTATTTGCAAACTTAGTCAGCCTCATTTATATTTTGTTGAATGACGGTGTGCCGGAAATAGAAGATCTAAAAGCTCCACATTGAACAACATCACCACCCCCGTGGTTCAACCAGCAGGGATGGTGATGTGCTCTCTCAATATTAAATGAAAAGACAAAAGGCCCGGTGCAAAAATAACTAAAAGCCTACTGCAAATATACCTTCCTTTTTCCTATATGTTCCTTTTTCTATACCGGTATGTTCCTTTTTTACGCCCAAGGTCTAAATCGATTTAGCATATTAAACGCCCGGGCTACTATTTGGAAAAATACGGGTATATATATATATATATATATACACACACACACTGTATGTAATTTCAATTAATATGAATAAGATTATCGTGCCAGTTTAACCACTTTGACATTTTTTGACACGTACAAAATAGGGACACCAGGTTCAAACATTTTCAAAATTAGCAAAAACATTGCTGATCTACAAGCTCACAACATTTTTCAGGGGCCATTTCACTGTAGGGGGGCCACAGCCGGTAAAAAGAATACTCGCCGCATTTATCCTTTTTGGCGAGTTAACTTGTTGACCGTTCGTGGCGATATTGTGGACACGTACCTCCTCGACGCGATAATAACCAACTAAGCTATTTGAAGCTATTTTTCGTGGCACATTATGTTTAATCAAACAAGTGTTGGGACAGTGTCTGTCAGCGTGCATGATCATCATGCAGTAGCTAGATGCACGCTCCAGTGGCGAGAGCTGACTGGAGCAAGATTGCTTTATTTGCCATTCTTTAATTCCAACTGCAGCAGCAGAAAAAAACGAAATTGCGATGTGCTGAGTGCACGAGCCGCAGCAGCATGGGTCGCGCAGCTCGCGCTGCCACAAACTTCTCTTTACATCAGAGAAAAAGAAGAAAGCGACCGGCGACTTCTTCAGAAGCAAGAGGAGCAGTAGCTAGATGCGCGCTCCAGTGGCGAGATCACTTCCCCTTTCGGCGACTCTTCGTCACTTTCCAGGTCGAGTTCTCAGACAGAACTCGACCCGGAAAGTGACAAAGAGTCGCCAAAAGGGGAAGTGATCTCGCCAAAGATGAAGAAGACTCGGTGTGGCGAGTATTCCGGTATTCCC
This sequence comes from Protomyctophum parallelum, assembly GCF_964188405.1. NCBI lineage: Eukaryota > Metazoa > Chordata > Actinopteri > Myctophiformes > Myctophidae > Protomyctophum > Protomyctophum parallelum. The sequence continues at coordinate 76,281,583 of NC_139697.1, read as the reverse complement.
ACAGCCTGTGGCTGTTTGGGGGTCCTTGGCATGGAAAAGTCAACTAAGAGACAGTTCTGAAAGAACTGAATGTGTACTTCACCACTACCATCTGTTATTCACGCAATGCACACTCAACCCACCGGGGGTGCCACTGCCCACTGCCGTTAGCCAATTGCATACTGTAACTTGGCATACAAATTTATTTGATAACAAATATTAACAACATAATATGCTCTATAAGGGGTTACTTAACTGCAGCTTCTTACAACTAAAGCTTAATTTATACTCTGTGGTATGATGCCGTTGCTTGCTGCCAAGAACTGATTTTCAAGCTAACAACACGTCACATATTACGTTTTAAACACTTTTTAAACTATTAATTGAGCAAAAAAAACGTCTTCCTAGTGGAAATAAAAAAATTAAACTACAGGTGGCACCCACTGCCTGGCTGTCTGGCAAGGGGGGATATTCAGGAAATACTTTCTGCGCTGCGTTGGTGAACATACAGTATGTTTCATTTTGTCATGAATTAACATCTCAACGTAGCTGCTCATGTGTTGGTTGTAACGTGTTTTTGAGTGAGAGGCTGATGTTGATTTAGCACAGATATGTGGTTTTGTATTGCCTTTCTTCCCCAGTACTGTACTATTTGAGTTCATAATTGTATCACTTTAATTTACTTTATTATAACTATTTTATTTAATAGCAGGTTTTAAGTTACATCTAATGAAGATATTGGACAGCTGATGCCAGCAAACTGAATTCATTCAGGCAACCAACAATGTCCAGTCAAAGATGAGACAGACAAGACAGAAGTTGATGTGCTATTTAATGGTTCCTACTACAACCTCTAGTATTCATTAAAGTGGCATAATTCAACAGGATGGCCACTATGCAACAATGTTCAGTCAGTGGAGTGGACAAAGAAGACGACCATGATAGAGAAGGACGACAGCCTTAGCCTGCTTCCACTTCCTGCTGTTAAAGTGACATCATTCAACAGGAAGGGCACTAGAATGTCCAACAATGTTCAGTCAGTGATGCCTGAAAAACAATAGTAGGCCAAGCAACATGAATCATGAAGATGCCAAATTTTGTAGACAATTATAGTGTATAACAGTTCAATACAAGTTATGTTTGCATTTCAAAGTTTGTCTCTAAACCATTTTTTGGAAAAATACACATGACATGATCATAAAACTGGTTTTTGGCTGCTGCAAGTCCGTTGGGTGCATGACGTATGAAGGCTTTTGATAGACGTGCTGGGGAGCCAGGGGGAGATTGTCTGTTTTGAAACAGCAGCTTACATTATCAAAATTCCACCTGTTTATCAGTAGTGGCGTAGTAGTGTGCAATGGAGCTTTAAAGTCCATGTCTTACAACACAATGAAACAGTTGCCGATCTCACATCTTTATCGATTTGCCATGACATGGTTTCCCAAGTAGTTTGACAGATGTGTATTAAACCTACAGAATTTGAATCACTGAATTTGCCAAGAACTGACATTTAGGGTTGAAATGTAGAATGAGAGCACTAAAGCTAATATGAGGCCCACTAAGTCTCATATGTCGTTCATAGTTAATCAATAGGCAGGGTGTGACTGAGTGTGTGTGTGAGCGAGCAGTGCCGAGCACGTGTGTGTGAAATGTCAAAAATGATGATGCAGCTGATTATTGCACACACATCTAAGTGCATGCCGGTAGGTGAGGTTGCCCCGTAATATCTGATCTATGCCTACAGGCACAGAATGTTACAGTGTACAGTAGAGTAGCAGGTTCAGACAAGCATGTGACACCACAGCCCTCACTGAATATCCCACGACTTTCTCCCATCATCATCAATACGACTACACCGACCCACTTCAATGCAGGAGTGGAGTGTGGATGGATCATTTGCAGTGGTGGACTGGAAAGTAACATTTAGTACATTTACTGTATAGGCTACTGTACTTTACTGGAGTATTTCCAATTTCAAATATTTTTACTTCTACTCCGCTACATCTCAGAGGTAGATATTGTACTTTTACTCCACTACAAAACTTTAGTTTACTTTGTAGATTTTGATTACGGCATTATTACAAAACATAGGCCTATACATTAACCACTTCACCCATATACATATCGGCCATTTGAAAATAGAAGATCTACAAGCTCACAAATGCGACACATTGTGAGCTTATAGAAATATATGTTTGAAATTGACATTTGATGGGACATTCTGCACTTTTGGTACTTTCAGTACTTTTTTATATAATGTAGAGTCTACATTATATAAGGCTATATATAGGCTACTCTGTTACAAGTAAAAGTTATGAATTAAAAATGCACTTGAGTAAAAGTACAAAAGTATAGGTCTACAATGAATTAAAAATGTACTTGAGTAAAAGTACAAAAGTATAGGTCTACATTGTAGACCTATACTTTTGTACTTTTACTCAAGTACATTTTTAATTCATAACTTTTACTTGTAACAGAGTAGCCTGTTTATTTTCTACACTGCAGCATTGATACTTTAACTTAAATAAGAAATGTGAGTACTTTTCCCACCACACCACTGATCATATGACTCCAGAGTCAGACAGTCCCGCAGCTGCATAACTGCATTTAACCCTAGATCCTCAAACTGACCATACAAGATGCGGCTGGGAAACACTTTTCAGACAGACTTTAAAGTTCACATTCATTGCCAAAGGGACAGACCACATAGACTGTAAAAAAAAAAAATAGGGACAGACCGACTGCTGGGAATGGGATTGTCATAAAAATAATGCAAATTACTGCCACATCCTGTCGGAGTTATGTTATTGGGTCCAAAGGGACAGAACTACAGTACACAGCACAATCCTCACGTATCCATTTGTAGCCTAGTACTCTGAAGAGTGTATAAATAGGCTAAAAGGATCACAAGAGTCCATTTGGTAATTTTGGCTACATCTATGAACTATCAGAGCTAAAATGTATTTGAAATTTTGAATGTATAGCCTTGTAAACCTCTTCACCGTCACCCGGATTTTTGCTGTATCCATCATGGAAAGCTTGGTTTCTATTCTCTGCTGTGTTCAGATGTGTTCTGGAGCCCGCCTACTGTATCCGGTTAATTTCTACACACACTATCGCGTAGCCAAACAATTAATATTCCACAATCTCCAAATCATAGCAGTCTGGTAAATTGTAACGCGAGATCCGTATCCGGCATCCGCTCTAGACCGGATATGCAAACAGCAACGTGAACTGATCCCAGCCTGTATGTCATTGTTGTCAGGCAGAAACCTCTTAGACTCCATGATATTTGTCATGTTTTTTGGGGGAAATCGATACCCTACTTTACTCTAAATTACTCATAACAGTGTCACACAACAAAAGTAGGGGGAAAATAGCAGATCGATGCAATGGATTTTCAGCTTGTAGATCTGTTATTTCTGAATCCTGAAAAGTAATAGATTTTGACATACGAGGTTTCCATCCTATTCCGGAGTGTGTGTGTGTGTGTGTGTACTGTACACTAGTGACCGTCTTTGCCGCTTGTGTCTCCGGCACACAAATGGTTAATGGGAACTGACAGCGAGCACAGCGTTGCGCACGCGCAGACGGCTCGGCAGAGAGAGCGGAACCAGCCGGGGAGGAGTACAGAGAGAGTAGACAGTTTTTCTGAGACTGAGAGCAGCAGCAAGCCGTTCAACCCGCCGCCGGGGCACTCCAACATTCAACCATTATGTCCGTCTCGCCGTCGCCGCTTTCTCCCAGCAGCAGCAGCAGCAGGTACTATCGTTCCCCGGCCGCTGAATGAATGGCGCTGGTTACTGTGCAGCGTTCGCCGACCCCCAGCACCAGCTCCAGCCCCTGCGTCTCGGTAAGCAGAGCGCCTATTATAGCCTATATAACCCCCCCCCCCCCTCTCCCCCTTAGCCCGGGTGTTGGTTGTAGTAGTATGTAGTAGGGCCCGAGTCGTCTCTCTCTTCGACGGACGGATGGACGGACAGACAGAGGAACTGACTGACTGACTGACTGACTGACTGATGGGGCTTTGGGTTTGATTTCCGCTGTTTTCGCTCTGCTGTCATAAAGCTGTTTGCCTTTTCTGCCTTTGTACTCTTGCGCATGCGTGTTTTTTTTTTTTTTTTTAGTTTACAGTTGCAACTGTAAAATAAAATGTACACGTCCAAAGATCAGCTACATTGTAACCACGGACTGGTTACAATGTTGCTGATCTTTTTGGACGACTCCCGTTGCTATAATGTCTCATGATGATGTCTGTCTTGTGTCTTCCTGCTGCCGTGGAGGACAATAGACACTTTGCCAGCTGAGTATTCATATCCTCAACCTCAAGGTGGTCAGGGGGTTCTTTTATCTATTGTGGTATGATCTTCATATAATGTACTGTCATGTCACTGTGCATATTTTTATCCCGGGCACGAGGAGAGAACTGAAAATGCTCCCTTTCTCTCCAAGAATGCTGAGAAACACTTGGTATTTCTATGCACACAATCATGTGCTTATAATGTATTAATCAATTAAATGGCCACGTTCTGCACGCTCTGATCTGAAGACAGACAGACATGTGTTTTAATAACAGGCCTTTAGTGTGACTAAAGGTTCTGTACAGTCAGTCAGTGAGATGCCAAGAATCATTTCCTGCTCCTCCACTAGTAATAAGCACCTTGTGACTGAATAACGCGGGTGGCTGGTCCTCCTTGCGTTATTGTAGGTATTGTATTGTTGTCTTTCGTTGGTATGTAAACAGCTTATGTAATTGTGTGTGTGGGGGCACTGGGGGGGGGGGATGTGAGCATCTGTACCTTTTTTATCTTTGTACTGTATCAGCCTCTCTCTGTATGAAAGGGAGGGAACTGCGAGGTGTGTGTGTGTGTGTGTGTGTGTGTGTGTGTGTGTCCATGCAAAACAGGCGCAGGTGGCAGTCCTGTTGTGATTTTGTACATGTTCTTCAACAGAAACACCCCAGGCACTGAAATTAATGAACAGACACTGTGCGTGTGTTTTCCCCCACACAACTTCCACTTCCTGTTAGTTGTCCCATGTGTGTGTGTTGAATGTCTGTCTCGTCTGTCTGTCTGTCTTTTTGTAGGTCACACTGACAGACAGTGTCATTTATCGCTTCTTGTTGACCAGGACCATAATATTAATGCCCCCCCCCCCCTCACCGCATGTTCATCTGCCCTCGCCCGTGCTGTTTGAGATCGAAAACCGCGATGGTGTTTTGCTGTCGAAGTACAATATGTCACAACTCACAACATGTGTGTTATCGTCTTCATGGATGGCATCCTGTCATTGACATTTCACGGAATTCTTAGAGCCAAACGGGTTCCGCGAGTTTGTTTCTTAGTGAATATCTTTGCTCCACTCGACTTTGACCTTGCAGCCGTGCATTTGACAGAGATACTTATTAGCGACACAGAGACGAAGGAGGCAGAGCAGCAGGATGGGATTCTTGGGGGTTTAGTGGCTTTCATGGAATCGAAGGCTTTTCCGGCTTTCCAGTTACGACACATGAACATTATGCAAGCACTTCACAGGCCAATGTTTTCCTGGGTGGTGGATGTAGTGGTGGTGTTGTTAAATATCATGTGTGGTTGAGGTCTCTCGTGAGGTGTCTCATGTGATGTCTGCTTGCTGATTACCTTGAGCTGAACCTGTCTAACTGCACTGGGATGTGTGCCTTGACCCCCTTGAACCCTAGCACCACAATGGAAAGTTGGAAACAAGTCCCTAGGACCTTTTGTGTTATCACTGTTTTAGCCCTAATGTCTTACTGCACCTCTGTGCTGTTTACAATTCTGACTACTAAAGTATTCAATCAACCAACCAACCAACCAACCAACCAATCAAGAGTCCCTATTCTGGGGGACAATATTCAGTGAAAATAGCCGTACATTTGGTGTAAAGGGAGAAAGGAGGAGGCCGGGTATAGATCCCTAGTCAGCCACACCAGTCTACATTATATAGCGTTTAAATGGTCACACACACACACACACACACACACACACACACACACACACACACACACACACACACACACACACACACACACACACACACACACACAGAGAGAGAGTTTGGGCCTTAAAGGTTTTATGACATTCATTTTCATTTATTTTTCTTTTTTCTTTTAGGTTTTATGACCTCAATTACACCCAAAAAACCTGAACTTTGAACATTCAGTGGATTTTCTGTGGTCTGAAGTTATTTGGGGTTTTTTGGGCCTTTTGAGCTACAATGAAAACAGGCAACACAGTGAAACAGTGACATCTGCTGGCAAATCCCATTGACATATATGGGATTTGCAGTAAGTGATGTCACTTACTGCCGGCAAATCAGAGCACCTGTTTGAGCCAGAAAACCCCAGATCACAGAAAATCTACTGAATGTTAAAAGTTCATTTTTTTGGGTGCAATTGAGATTAGAAAACCTAAAAAAAACAAGAACAATTCCAAAACCTTTTTTTTAATGTCACAATCCCTTTAAGGGGACAGTCTTGGCTAGTCTTAACCTGATGTTCCTTCATATTCTTTTTTGAGAACTTGTGACTACAACAAGGGCAGGGCTGACTAACCTCCCCACCTCAGGCTGCCCGACAGGATGCTGTTGATCCCTGGGCAGACTGGCAGACAGTGCATTAACATTAACTCCCATATATTTCCATATAGTTTGTAAAAAAAGCCCTTTCAGAAATTTTGCATGCATGCAAAATCTGTCCAGCCGAAGAATCACTGGCTCTTCTATCTATACTATCTTAGCTACAGTAGCACGACGGGGATTATATTCGTAGCCTAGTAGTACCATGTTTTAAGGTAGACGTCTATTGAGGAATACACAAGTATCCACTGAGTCAGCCCACTGTTTGCATAGAACCGATGCAAAACAAGAGCCCATGTCTGAACAAATCACGGCATCTTGTCAGTTCAACATCATCGCTTTATCGCGATCAGCCATTCAGCCAGCAGGTGGTTGGTTAACCCTACACAGTAAAATCCTCAGTGTTGGTTTATCCATTTATAGAATGTACAAATCTAATGAATATGTGGTTAGACTGGTTACATTTGTACTCTCTTGGAGAAATGAACACTCAAGATATTACTGCCTGTATGAATCTGAGGCCTTCATTTAGCAGTTTCCTGAAATGCAGTCATATCATTTTCTCTCCGTCTGTCTCTCTTGCAAATTCCCTGCCTATAGTGTGTGTGTGTGTGTGTGTGTGTGTGTGTGTGTGTGTGTGTGTGTGTGTGTGTGTGTGTGTGTGTGTGTGTGTGTGTGTGTGTGTGTGTGTGTGTGTGTGTGTGTGTGTGTGTGTGTGTGTGTGTGTGTGTGTGTGTGTGTGTGTGTGTGTGTGTGTGTGTGTGTGTGTGTGTGTGTGTGTGTGACTGTGTATGTGAATATATTTCTCTCTGACCGGGCCACACCTTAAAAACAGACTGAGGTCATTTTCCTGGAGAGAGTGAGTGAACTAAGTTTTGTTGCTCTTCCCTCACATGTCCCTCCTCTTCACCCTCTGCTCTGTGGTTAGAGATCTGCTCGCTTTAGTCTCATTGCTTCCACCTATGTGTGCACTATGCACATACTTGTGTGTGTGTACTTTTTGTTTTCTTTTGATGGGAATCATGGGATGATGAGTATTTTGCTTTAAGACAAGGTTCCAAACTCACAACAACCCTTTATGTGGCCTAAGGTAAAATCCTCAATCAAAGAGAATACGAGCCCGCAAAGAAATGTCCTTATGGCACTTTAATGTGGTTGGCGCGGGTAAAAATCCATCCTCAGCTCTTGTGCGAAATTGCGTACATGAACCTAAATAAAATGCCAACTAAATAAAAATGCTAATGCCTAAAAGACATTCCTGTGAGTGCTGGCGTCACGTGAACGTTTCACCCGGTAAGAAACTACTAAATGAAGTTAAAAGAAAAGGGCTTGTGTTCGCATTATCTTGCAACTAAAGTCAAATCCTGTCAGTATGCTGTAAAATTCGGAATGGTAATTTTACTCTTCAGACTAAAGTGTACAATTGTAATCAAAGTGATCCATTTTGTTACATTTGTACACCCTCTCAAAGTTAAATTTACGCTGAGGGCTTTACTGTGTGGCTTCCCTTCTGGACTTCCCCTTTCCAAAATGAAACCGTTCAGTTTCATACAGTATGTCTGATGTGTTGTGTTCCTCTTTTTGTCACCCAATAACATACTTGGCTCTGTTAGCATTGAAATAAAATGTAATTCATTTAATAAAAGTATATGTCACATGATGTTTCTAATGTTAATATGTACTGTAGTTTTTGGAATGGAACAAGTCATGAGGATGTAATACACCTGTTGTACATAAAGTAGGTAGTGAATAATCAGCAGTGGTTTAAAGTAACTAAGTACTTATTTATTTACTCAAGTACTGCACTTAAATAGACGTTTGAGGTATTATTTTTTTTTGTTACTTTACTAGAGTATTTCCAATTTTAAGTACCTTTACTACACTACATCTCAGAGACAAATTGAACTTTTACTCAATTATTTGAAAACTTTAGTTACTTTAGCCTGTAGATGTTGAATATTATTACAAAACATAACCACTTCAGCCTATACATTTATGCATTCGTCATCCACATTTCTATATTGTAATATTGATACTTTTACTTAAGTAACAAATGTAAGTTCCTTTTTCATCACTGATTATCAGCCACGGGACCACCCACGTTTGGTGCACCGTTATAGGCTTTTAGATCTGATATTTTTCAATAGCTAAAGCATAATGTAATGCTAACACCAAAAGGGGTTCCCGCCCAAAATGGGTTAAGGGAACGTCTTAAACCCGGGCCTATATACTTGGTTGACCGGCATTTTTATACAAGGCCTAGGTCCAAGTCGTGTGTGTAGCTTTCCCTACACCCATCACTGCTGGTTTGGTTAAAGTAACTAGAGCGGTGCCTGTTGGGCACTGGCATACTTGGAACGATGCAAGTTGGAAATGAATGCCCCACGCAGTTATTATGTCTGTGTCTCTTTTATGCCGTTAAAAGGAGTTCTTTGTCAGGCATGCCCAAATATGAAGTTAATGCGTATGTTTGTCAGAACAATCATTGTGATGTCAGAACAGGCCAGCTCCATGTGGAGATATTAGGGGTGATCAGGTCCAGAGCCCAGGCAGAGGCTTTTGCGCTGGTTCTGGACGACCGGCTATCCGGCGGACTCGACACCGGGCACTGCACTCCCTGTGGGGGTGTGGAATGCGTGTGTCCAATTTGAAATCGGCAGACCAAGGGGCGAACGGTTCTCGAGTTACGTGGATTACAGATGTACGTACGTATACTGTACGTACACACGGAGACTTGGTGCATTTAACCCATTTAGGCCTGACGTCGAAATTTATAAAATGTCTTCTAAATCCTGACGGTTTTCTGTCAGGATTTAGACATTTTCACGATTTTTTCAAAAATAGCAGACCTACAAGCTCGTAGCTTGTAGATCTGGTATTTTTAATAGCTAAATTATAACATAATGTTTAAAACACCAAAAGGGGTTCCCGGCCCAAAATGGGTTAAAGATAGATATTACATTTCACGCTGAAAATGTTATGCTCGCTCTGATTCCGGGTGTTTCTCTCTCTCTCTCTCTCCCTTGCTCTCCCCAGGAGTCCGGCAGCGGGGACGATGACCGTCGATCTCATCCAAGAAGGTAAGAGGTGTCCCACCCACACTGTGACATCACTATTGATCACGCTTTGTGACAAGTTGACAACCAACACCAACACACAGCTCTGATCATCTGCGAAGGAAAACATTTCAAAAGACCTCCCTCTGTCTTGTCAACATCCCCCCCCCCCCCCAAAAAAGCAACCAAAAAACAACACAAAAAAAACAATGGAATTCTGATATCGCCAATGCCAGTTATTAGTTGTGACATCACGTCACACGATACCCCGGGCGGCATCCATGTGTGACGCTCGCCCGCGCACAGTGCTTGCATTGACGGTACAAAGGGCCATCGTGGCTATTGTGAAGGCCCTAGGGGTTAGGGGAGCTAGCTGGCTGTGTGTGCTGAAAATCGGGTTCATCCTGTTCCCGTCAGCCACAGTTGCAAACTGGCTCATCGTCGGCTATCAAATAACAGTTTCCTGCCGCTGCACATTGTGTTTATTTGTTCTAGATACGCGCGGATCCAGTCTTTAACTCTTGCTGCAGCCATCCTACACTCCCATTGTTTTATTTGGCCCTGAACAACCTCATCCCGAATGCCTAACCCTTGAATGTACCAGTGTACAGTATGACTAACCGCAGTGCTTCAGGTTGTCCACTAGAGAGCAGCATGTCCCCTTTGTGTCAGTGATTTGATAATTGGGTCAGGGGAGTTATACTGCTGTGGGTCAGAGATTTACTGGCCAGTGGCCACTCCCAGGTTTAGAGCGTGTCTGTCTGGTCACTGGAGCTGCTGTGTGCTATCGGACTGAGAGAGCTTTCTGTATTTGTGCAGCTGGGAGTGAAATCTATATT